>NW_006799964.1:3494389-3619976 GCF_000485575.1 Poecilia formosa | reverse complement strand
TAGTTAGGGATTTCTGACCTTGTAGAGAATGCCTTGCAGAGAGAAAGATCATTACAAGCCCTCGCGCAAACTAGACATTAATTGAATTGAAGTCTGGACTTTTACAACATTTTTGAGCAATTTTTTTTGTTGAGCTAAGATATTAGACTTCTACAAGATACAAAGTTTCTCAGTTACAGCAGCACAGCAGCTAACTAAGGGAGATAATCCCCATGCTGACCTACTTGCTTCTGTACTCAAAAACAGTGAGAACACCCCTGAGGATTAGTTCAATGCAGCATGAAAAAAGCTCTGGAGAAAGCTTAAAACGATAAGCATTTCACAGCTTTTGTCTGAGATTTTGACTCCCATCTGTAACAGTTTGGAGATTTTACAACTTAATTACAGTGCAAGAGACGACCTAATAACTGTCGGTTTTACTGCTTTGTGGAAGCTTAAAGGCCAAGTCACAGAAGAATGCTGGGTCTATCATTTTCTTAAAGAAGCTTGTTTTGAATAAAACCAGAAGAATAATAAAATAAATTTAGAAACAGTCGGGGATGAGCTGCTACAGAAGTCTTGGGGTAAAGTCCAAACTGGACTGCAGCTCGGACAGGCACACGGCCATGATTCTGTGCGTGCTCAATCAACACACTCAGCCACGAAATTAACAAATATAATTTCAGAAGAATCTGAGGCATAAACACCAAGGGAGAATTGAATTGAGATGGAGAGACATCTGCACACAACCTCAAGGGAAACTCTCCTGCCATTGTAATTATACCCCTGTTATATTGCTCCTGAGCTTTGCTGTCAATATCTCCATTCAAACACAGACCGCATTTGCACAAAGTTTGTTTAGAGACAAGTAATGTACTTCCTTCTTTCTTGCAGTGATAAAAAAAATACTGAATGAGCTTTTGATCAATCTGAGTGATAATAAAATGATTGTTGCGCAAAATATCCATTTGTTTCTGGTTGACACAATTCAGTCGTCCACGCAATGTGAAAGTTGTCATTTCCCGTCAGCTGCCTCGAATTTGATTACATTCTACAAACATTAGTGCGCTTTGTTGGGATTTTAGGTGAAAATTAGCATGTCATTGTTGACCAGAAGGAAATGTATGCACTGTTTTCCAACATTTTATGCAAGTAAAGACCTGAAAAGAATAAAATGCATTTCATGCTCATCCTCCCTGGTTCAATACGTTTTAGAATAACCATTCTCCAATTACAGCTGCAAGTCTAACTGGGTTTATCTTCATCAACTTTGAAAGAAGATTAAATGGCTTTTTTGGCTTTATTTAGCCCTTTACAGCAGCCCATAAGTCCTAAAATATGAGATCACTTCCCTTTAAAAAGAGACTAACCCCCCCCCACACACACACACACACACACCACTCCACTTCTACACAAACTGAGGACTTTGTATGGAGTTCTAATCATTTTAATAACTGCACTTATGCCTAACCTAGACATTTTCCCAGATCCTAATCTGTTCTAGTCTATTCCTAATCCTAACTGTAACCAAACTGGATTAATCGAAATGTAACTAATAGAGTACCGTAGAACTGAAAAAAACAAATGGCCTCCCTTTGTTGATAAATATTATGAAAGTGGTCCTCTATATACAGTATATGCCAGCACACACACACTACCAGACCAACACAGTTTTCTCTGCCTTTTTTGTTCTTTATTGGCATTGCTCTGAGTGCCATTAAACACTGGAAAACTGATAAGAGGATATTTTGGTTTTATAACTCTGCTGATAGGGGGCTTTTCTATCATTTTAGAGTCTTATCTGCTTTCCTTTATGGTGACCTCTTATCAGTGATTATTTTCCAGACATTTCAGAGATTAGCTCAAATTTAGTTTATAGCATTCTTCTCCTCTCCTGGAATTCGATCTGTTTATGCCATTATGTCCAGGACAATAAGATCACATTGACAGGTCTGGAACAACAGGAATACATTTGGAGCACTCAGCCAATCAGTTTCTGGTTTCAAGTCACAGGTTTAGGTACTTGTAGGTAATGGCCAAGTTCTCCATGTTTAATGTCAAATGCTGCATCAATAGGCAAGGTTAATCTTTACATTAGAGAGCCTTTTACCCTGATTCAGTGGCTCAAGTATTTTTCCAATGACATCTCACTTGTTTTCTCATAATTGAATGTAAATGATCCTCAAAATACATTTCTGCAAATCTGCTGACTTTTTAAATCTCCTTCCAGCATAATATGCATGTTTTGCAAATATGCACAATGTGTGTGTGATTCTGCATGTTTAATGTGATCTGATAACACATTCATTGGATATGGTATTATTAGTGGGAAGGTAAATATTAATAGGTCTGGAAACATTAGCTTGGTAGCAGCACTGAACACAGATCTTCTTGGAATTAAGAGGCAAATAATGACTCATGTAAGTGAAACAACTAAACACCACATTTATAAAACAACTGAACTCTGGGCATATTTCTAGTATAATGAAATGCTTTGTTTTACGTTACGATTCATATTCAGATACACTGATAGATCACTGAGCTCAGTGTCTTGCCTAAGGACACTTAAGAAGCTGGGATGAAATGCATAAATTCACGTTCATCAGACAACTTATCCTCCACACCGAGTCACAACCACTTCAAAAATAAAAATGTTGAAAACAGAAAATGAAAAACTTTAATATATTGACAAAAGTTTTGACACATAAAGAGTAAATAATCAAATGGAAAAAAAGCATGAAGGCAACATAAATAAAAAAGATCAAACAAATGATAAATTTTCCATTTTCTCCACCATTCAAAAATAAAAGGGAAAAACCTTATTGATCTCAAACAACTAAATGTTGCGCCTACAACACTGCAAAAATATTGACTGGAGGACCAAAAGCTATTCAATTCAATTAAAAAAATGTAAACTTTTGCCACATCTTTTGTCACTTTACAACCGTAGGCAAAGTACGCGTTTTGGAGAGGAGGAGCGTATGTGCCTGTCAAACACAAAGTGGCACACAAGTGTCAAATGGAAGAAGATGGTATGCTGTTTTCAAAATGTTACTTTAACAAAGTCTGAAAATCATTATGCATTTGCATTAAGTTCCCTTTCCCATTGATGCCCCTAAATATGTCTCAGTACAACCAATGACCTTCAGAATTTTCCACTTTACTAAACAATGTGTGTAATGTGAGATACAGCTGTTCTGTTAAGGTATTGAAGGTTTGCAAGAGAACATTAGACAAGACAGGAACGCAGCAGAAAGGTCAGGGATAAAGTTGCAGAGAAGCATAAAGCAGGGCTAGGTTGTAAAGCAATATGCCAAGGTTTGAACATGTCACAGAGCACCGGTCAATTCATCATCTGACAATAGAAAGAGAACTGCTTAACCTGCGAACCCTGCCAAGACATAACCGTCCATCTAAACGTGTATAACAGGCAAGGAAACACTGGTCAGAGCCGAGAGCCACATGGTGACTGTAGATAAGCTGCTGAGACCAAGAGCTCAAGATGGATGTGTTGACAGGACAGCTATTAGCTGTGTACTGAACAAATCTGACCTTTATGGAGAAGGGACGAAACAATTTCATTTTTGAAAGAAATCTATTTAATGCTCCCTCTGCAGTTTACTACAAGCCATGTGAGGGACACAGCATGAATGAAGGCACTCTGGACAGATCAGACCAGCATCATGTCTTTAGGCAAACACGCAAAAGGTTAAGTCGGATGGAAAGCTAACACTGCAGATCACCCTGTAGTCAAAACTCTAGATCCAACTGAGAATCTGAGGCAAGACTTGAAACTTATTTTTACAGACTCACTCCATCTAATCTGTAGGGGCAGAAATTTCAGCTCAATGTGCAAAACTAGGTGCACACCCTTAAAGACTAGCAGTTGTATTAGCAGCAAACAGATGGTTCTACAGAGTACAGTATTTACTCGGGCTGCATAAAGCTGCACGCCACACTTTCCAGATTTTTAGTTGTAAAATATATATAAAACTGTGCATCATTTCCTTTCAGCTCACAACTATGTTACTTTATGTTGGTTTGCCACAAATCAAAATATGATATAAATTAAGTGCCGTGTTGTATTGTGACAAAATGTGGGAAAGCTCAAGTATTCACAAAGCACCACAATATGCACGTTTACCATCACAAATTTATGTTCAAACTTTTTTCTCAGCTTCAGAAGATTTATGCCTTTTCTGTTAGCAGAACAGCAGTCATAAGCCATTAGTAAGTAAAAAGTAATAATTCTATAAATGGTCAGCAAAAAAACTATACGTAACTGGTAACAAGAAAGTAAAATATACAACAAATACAACAAAAAACAACGTCAGAATCAAAATAACTGAAACTGATGCTCAACATCTGTTTGAACAGCCAAACAATGCCTAAATGTACAAATTTTTATTTACCGTCTTGTACCTACAACTTCCAGAATTTTGCATTATACTGATAGCAAGTACAATCAAAACTGTAAGATGGCTACTTGCAATAAGCAGTGTAGAGGAGCATGCTGTTTCATGGGTATTTTAAGAGAGAGTGAGTTAAGTTACTCGTTCTGCTGGTTGCTTCTGTGTAACTCACAGCCACATAAGGGCATTCAATTAGCAGATCAGCTCCAAAACGCTCAGAGACCCCTTTCCGTTCTCAGGTGACAAACATGAGCATTTCTCAACACAAACATCAAGACACATGACCACATGAGGACTCGTCATTATCAGTGGTGTTCAAGAAAGCAGGGACACAGAACTAGTGCAGCTGTCTAGGACTTCAGGTTTTAATAACAGGCTTCTTAAAGCAGACAGGATCTGCCACTTCTAATCTGGATCAATGCACAGACAACAAGACACTCTCCCACACATTGTCACTGACACTTCCTTGCTTCCAGATGCCACAGACAATCAAAATGACACAATCAGGTAACTGCTAAAGCACAGCCCAGGAAAGTTCATATATACTGTATATATATATATATATTTAAAAAAAAGTCTGAAAGACATTTGGCACACAGTCATGGTGAAGAACATTGTCTGTACAGCCTAAGGTTCTTAAGACGAAGCCCCCATTTTAAAAGATGATTTTTTTTTTTTTTTTTTTTTTGAAAATTAGGAAAATAACTCTGAATGACAGGTTTCAAATAGTCAGGAGCCTGCTGAGTTTTAAATGCAAATAAACACTCATAATCTGAGTGAAAGTGAGGAAAACTCCTTCTCTGTGATTGGAGAGGCTTAAGATAGAAAGAAATATGATTAATATTTAAAGTGATTGGTGCAAAGAGTGAATCTAAAAGCTATTAAACCCTGGGGCATACTTAGTTTTTCAGTCACAGCTACTAGGCTTTCTACTTCTTTTGCCCTCCACTTGTCCTACATAATATCCAGTCAGGAAGAGATGTGAGGAGTGGGCCAAAAATGAATGACAAAGCACATAAGTTTAAGAAGAAAAACTCTGAACGGCCGTCAGAAAGCATGAAGATCTACTGATCGAGAGCATTTTGAAAAATTATATCAAAGTCTGAGGCCTTTAGAAGCAAAGTATACAGAATTTGGGAGTGGAATAAAACATCTTTGAGCAGAACTCTATACAAAATAAGTGAAAATGTATCTGCATGACCTTGGGAGACGCATGGAAAAACAGATGTGAATAAAAGGGGGTTAAATGAATTAGCAAGTCCCAAAGTTTGGGACGGAGCAACATGCCGCTGCTTAATTATGTAATCTTGGCAGAAAGTAATCCAATAAAGAATGCAAATCATTGATTAGCACTAATCCTCTCGCTCTTCTCTGTCACGCACACCAGGGAACAATTAAATGCTAAGCTCCGCAGATAGAGCACCTGTGGAAAGATGAATGAGTGGAGTCCGTTGGATTAATAGCACTGGTGAGGAAGAAAAGGCAGGTTGAGAAGCGAGCATGAGTGCAGAATTACTAATAGTCTCTTCACGCTCTATAAGCCACTAAAGTGACCACTAGCCTGAAGTACATTCATTCTCAACCAATTAAGACAAATGGGTCGATAGCGGCCACTGGTACCTCTGTGTTCTGGTTCCTTAGAAAGAAAAACACTTACAACTATTTGTAGGTAATCTTATCAGGGCAGATGTCTGAGAAGTGAACAAAGTTTATTTACTTTGCAGACCCCATAGCAAAGAAATGAGCAGCAGAGCCACACCATTTAAGAGTCTGGGAAACTATTAAAGGAACAAACCATTCAGCTTTCAATCTCAGCAGATATTACCATGTGGTGCAGCATCTAAGGAGCTACATTATTACATACATACTGGTATCTGCACAACTTTACTTATTATGGATTATATTTCTTACAGTGATGTAGGGTTATTTTTGACTTTGCTGCCAATTACAAGCAAAATCAAGTTGGAGACTTAGAAATCTGAACTGAAACATAATTATAAAGCTGCCTCAAAGACGGTAAAGTAGAGTAGGCCAGTCAATCCAGATACTTTAAAAGCTGTGAAGCACCTTTACTTTGGCAGCGAGTTGCAAGCCTTCATTTGGATGCCAAGTTTAATGTTGTTACTATTCCAAAAGAAACCAAAAAAAAACAAACAAAAAAAACGAATGCCAGGGAGACAGAGTTATGAGGACAATCATTGTAGTACTATCAGTGCAACTCCCACAAATCCAGCTCACACCAGACGGAAAAAGCAGGAAAAAATAATAATAATAAAATTAATCACTGGAGTCAAACAAGAAAAGTTTTTTAGGCAATGTCTTTCATTTGGTATTCTTCATTAGATTTTAATGTATTCCACTGGTGCGTGGACTGCAGAACGTAGCTTTCCCGAGGCGCAAGAATGCTTAGATATAATTGAGATGTTAAATTCCAAGCAATAATCTAGACAGATTTAATCATCACCATCATCCTCTGCTTTAGCTTCATTATCCACAGCAGCGTGCAACAGGGCCTGAGGCTCATCAGAATTGTCCTCTGTAAGCTGTATTCATGTAAGCTGAAAGTCTTTGCAGCTCTCACTCTGTCTGACCATGTTCTTCACTAGTTATAGCTCTGTAAAGAACGGACGGCCTGTCCTAGGCGTGTCCCGCCTATCGGCCAACAGAAACTGGAGCTAGGCACCAGCTCCACAGCATACGACGATAAGTGGGTATAGACAATGTATGGATGGAATTTAGACGCATTTCTTAGAGGGGAAATTTGACAGACTGAAAGAGAATCGATTTACTCATGCACCATATTGCTTATGAAAGCTTCCCATTTCTCTTAAACCTCCTTACTTACGGCCCTGATGTGACATCAGTCACCCAAACACACACAATGCAATAAAAGGTGATATTCCTTGCATGCCATTTTGTGAAATGTATTTTGGTTGGAATCCATATTCTTAGTATTTTGAGATGAAACGTACTGCTGGCTAAACCAATCACTTTACGAGTCCCCTCACTAGTGTAGTTGATGAGTTGCAGTGGTCTTGCATTTCTTGCCCTGGTTGTTCTGATGCCGGATTTTTAATAAATACTTTTTTAATAATGCTCCATCAGAGATCTGGGTTACAGTTCTGACAACCAAACTACAAAGTGTATTTTCTTTCAAACTTTCCTCCCTGATGTGTCGAAAGACTTTCTTAAGAGTTCATCATGTAAACATCAACAATTAGGACTACAATTATGCTACATTCCATAATGTTGTTTTCTTGTTTCTCAACTCATTATTGTACCCAAGAGCACAATGATGTAAATGAGTCGGGAGCGCGAGGGTAGAGTAGAACTTTGCTCTGTGTTTCTAGTTTTTCTAATTATCCCAGTGTGTTGCTTTGGTGTAATCCTACGAATGTCCTTTTTATGGCCGGGTCTCTGTTCTTCAAGCATGAAGAAATATTCAGATGAGCTCTCACAAGCACATCTGTGCTCACCTATTCTTTAGATGTGCTGGAACCCCTAGATTGTTGTTAGCTGTGAGGCACTTATAAGTCTGCCAGCTCTTCCTTGTTCCATTTTATTTTGTCTGGCAAATCAATTTTTTAATCATTGTTCATAAAATGCATGAAGAAAGTTATGCTCCCACTCTGTGTAGATGCATCCACAAAGACACAGTGTACAGAAACACAAAGATCTGATTTTTATCCTACAGATATTCCTTTTCTACAGTAAAAAAAAAAAAAAAAAAAAAAAAAAATTCCACATTCAGTGGTGGGACTGCTCTTCTATACAAAGGGCAGCCACAGGGTGTGCAAAGTTTTATCAGGGGATCCATAAACTTTTAAACAAAAAACATTTGCTCTTGGCATTCATCCTTATAGAAAACGCAGGTCGGGCTTTGCAAATTGATCCCAAAGAAAACTCCTCCTCTTGCCGTTTTTAAAACCTCAAACATTTAGTAATAATGAACACAGCCCATATTGCATGTTGCCTTGCACGTAGACAGAAATGAAAACCATAACTCGCGCCTTATATTTAAATCATGCATCTTTGCGCGAGTTGTAATGACTTACCGAGGGTGTCTGATCGGCTTCCAGAGGTGGCCAGTGGTAGCCTAACCACACCTCTAGCTCCGCCCCTGTCCACATCAGATCACAAGTCTATTCAAAAATAATTGATTTAATTGATGCGAGTGGTTTACCGAAATATGCAAAACATGAATATTATTGTGACGTCATGTCTGCAACATTAAAAAAAAAGGTTTTGTCTGAATCCTGTCAACAGAAATGTAATATAGACTAAATTGTAAAAAAAAAAAAAAAAAAAAAGTATTCACCTATCTGCTTTCATTCACATTTCAACTTGAGTGGCATCACATTTTGAATGGATAAGGTTAAAGACGAAACCAGCCCACCTTTTGCAGCCGTACCGGCTTCACCTTGTGGGATAGTCTAGTCTTCTACAAGACTGAATTTTTGACCATCCTCCCAGCAGAGAACAAGAAGGTCTTACGGTTCTCTGCACTAATTTTTCCCAAAGGCATCCTGTCGGGTTGCGGTTAGGACTCTGCACATGCCAGTCAAGCTTTTCCACACCAAACTTTCTCATCCATTTCTTTTTGGACCTTGCTGGCTCACGGTCATGCTGGGAAAGAAATGGCTCATCCCCAAACTGTTCCACAAAGTTGGAAGCATGTAATTCCCTAAAAATGCCTCGGTTTGTTGAAGCATTAAGAATTATTTCCATTAGAACTAAGGGGCAGAGATAAACTCCTGGAAAAAAAACAGCCGCACACCATCATTCCCTCTGCACCCAATTTCACCTTAGATGGCGTAAAGTAGCAGTGAAGAAAAGTGCAGACCAAACAAATGCAGACAGAGAGACTTGATTATTTTCCCAACAGAAAATGTCCTACAGTCCAGTGGTGGTAAACTTTAGACCAGTGTATCAAACAGCTGGCCTTGCATTTGAGCAAATAAAGGCATAGAAACCCTTTTAATGAAGTTCTTCACTTTTTAAAAACATATGAAGTTTGGATCTCCAGCCATCGACTCCGCAGTAAGTTAGTGACCTCTGCACTGTTTACCCGACCAGCCACCTTGTGGAGATGTTGACTAAATGCTTTCTCTTGGATGTAATACCAAGTAACAGTTTACTGTGAAATTTCCCCACTAAGCGTTTTTCATACATGCTATCCTCTCAGTACAATGCTGGAATTCACTCAGCTCCTGAGAGCAATCCATTAACTACTGGTAACTAAATATTGACTGTGTTTAACTTTGATTTGTCTTTGTTATAGATGACCATTTTTTTCTTTCTCACTGCAAACAGATGTGTAATTGTACAACTGTACATCTCTGATTCGGAGTCAGAACGAGAAGCAGAAGAAGTGAAGCCTCCAGCACATTGATCAACAATGCAGCACAATTTCTGAATAGTAAGTCAGCAACAAAAGCACCAAAAAAACTTACTTACTGCCAGAAAATAGCTGTAGGTATTTATTTAAGCGCCTGGACTGTTTCGAGAAGCAGTAGAGACCCAAATGGAAGTACAAAAACATGCAAAAAGGGAATTTTGCATAATAAGTCTCCTTTAATGTTTTACATTAAACCAATTTAGTATATTTGCACCAATGGTTCTTAAACTTGATATCTATGTCAGGGTCAGGCTGTTAATATGCTTGTAATCAAAACAATAAACAAAGCCAGATGGTTAATAAAAAAAACAAACCATTGGGTATTTGAAACATTTTCAGGTGGGTTAGTGTTTTCAGAAATGCAGATCCTAAAAATCAGATATGAGAGAAAAGAAGTTCACAGCAGCTCTGGCTGATTACTTCATTTTATTGAAGGCTTGAGAAAGGAAAAAACAGGAATAGTTTACCACAAAACCAAACCAAACACTCCCTACTGTGTATGTGGCGTTGAAAACTTAATTACTAAAGTTAAAAAAAAGAATAAACAATTTAAGAACTTATCTACAGCTAAACTAGTTAAGAACGGACAAGTAAAAAAAGATCTTTCAGGTTTTAGAAATAGGAAAGGCTGAAAGCATAAGGCTGTAATTCTGACACAGTGTCAAAGGAGCTACAGTCTGGATCATCATATCAGCTTTGCTTATAAATCAAATGTAATGAAGAAAATTATTTGCTCCATAAATCCCAAAAGAATCAATATTAAATCAGGACAGATGTTCACATTTTTTTCCAGTTTGGACTCTTTCCCTTTTTATGACTTTTAATTTACAACAAAGCTACTTTTCTGATGTTTATATTCACAATGAAACTGTGCCAAATTAAACTGAATGAAATACTTTGATCTGCCAAAGTCTAGTAATTTATTATTAGATGTTTTGTAAACCTCTTAAGTAATTAAACTGAGGAAATATCAAAACCAAACGGTTCTCCTTTCAGATCACATTTATCAGATCTTCATTTCTAAATAAAACGGGTCTGTAAAAATATATCACGACAACATCAACAGCTGGACCGTTTTTAGTGATTAGCCAAAAATTAATAAGCCAATGAATTGAGTAAACCAGATGAAATATAAAACATGACCTAACAGTGTGTATCTGGAGCTAAGTTTCACTAAAATACAGAAAATGAATTAAAAAAAGTTTTTAAGCTAACTTCAGTCTTGCTCTGATACCCCAATTGTGCTAAATGATGAAGGGAAAAAAAAAAAAAAAGATGTAAAACAGTTTTTGGTTATTAAAGTGCTCTGACACCATCTATTAGCAGCAGTAAGTATATACATATAAATGTGGTTCAGCACACTTAATCAACAAACTTATTTTAAAATGTATGCATTGACAGACAAAAAAAAAAAAACCAACAAAAAACAATCGCTCAGTAGTAACTTCTACCTGACCTTTTATAACAAAATTAAAAAGGAAAACAATTGCCATGCAGATCATCATCCATACTTTACATACATACAAAATTACATTTCTGTTTTGTCTTTTAAGAATAGTTTCTGTAAACACTGTTTAAATCCTTTGGGGTTTTTTTTTGTTTGTTTCTTTTTTAACACGTATCTGCTACAATCTGCAGGTATTTATTTATTTTTTCCCTCCCATTGAAAAACAGTCCAAGGCTTCTGTTCTGGCTCCTGCAGCCTCGTCTTGTCTGTCACGTTCCGACTGTTGCGATATCAACACTCGTACTTTAACTTTGAACCCATCTCATGTCAACCTGTTCCAAAGTTAAGAAACTAGAATAATTAAATGGAAGCTCTGGTGTGGTGATGTCTACATGTGGGTGTTTTAAAAGTCTTTAAACATACGTAGGCACCATAAATAACATCGAAGGGGACAAAGAGTGGTTAACAAGGCTAGGGTTGAATATAGATAAGGCATAGTCTGGGAAGGTCTGAATCAGGAGTTCACACATTGGGGTAGATGGTTAACCTTTTTAGTACTTTTTTTTTTTTTCTTCCTTAAATGGTGGTAGAGCATAGCATTTGTGTAAGGAGGTGAAGGGAACATTTTATATTCAGAGAGCTTGCAGAAACTCCTGGAGCTGCCTGACAAGCTCTGTGTCCACCGTCTCCATCAGGACTCCGAAGCTCTGGTCCCCCATCATGGCTTGCTGTGCCTTCAGTTTCTCATAGACAAACTGCTGGAGAGACACGCTGTGGACCGGGTCCTCCAGGGCCAACTGCAGCAGAGGGAGAGAAAAATAAAATAAAATAAAAACAAAAAAGAAATGCACAAATTAGTTTTAAACTGGCATTATGTAGTAATAATTTTCTGAGAAGATTAACATTTGGTGTTTATTTGTTGCAATCCAGAATACACAGCATAAAAAAAATTAATGCGATGAATATATGAGCTCTAGGTTTTTCATTCCTGAAATAAATTCAATTTGATGGAATTCTGTTTAATTTAAATGTTTACCAGTCAAAATCACTACTAAAGTGATATTTTAATTGTTTTGCACTGTGGCTAAATAACTCAATGGGAAAATTAAACTACATTACAAATATTTTGAACTTTTTAAAAAGATGCCAACTGTTGAAAATCATAACATTTAAATTCCATTCCTTCATTACAGATGTGAACAAAAAGGACTTTCTTTTAATGGGATTAAAATGTACATTTTATTTCAACTCCCACAGGAGGCTTTATGGATGCAGAGCAGGATCAAAGAGCAGAGAGAAGAACAAAGTTCAAACCATCCCTTCCTTCAATCATAAAGGGCAAGGATCAAATCCCCGACTCCATCTCTCTGCTCAGCTCTGTAACCATTCAGACAAATGGAGATTTTAAGAGGAGCGGCAAAAGCACATGAAGCGGATTAGCAGTGCAGGCCAACAACCATCCGTCCTGGGATGGTTGTTGGCCTGGGCCTGATGCAGCAACTGCTTTCAGTCAGAGGCCTCATTGAATTTTGTTGCAAGATGGACTGCTACCGGAGATCCTTCCTGCCCATAGCATCACTATCAATAACGACTCCTTGGAGAGACGGAGTTCATATGAACTACGACAACATTTCATTTCCTTTTGGAATAAATAAGTTATTTTTGAATTGAACTGAAAATAAATAATTCACTCTCTACACAAAGAGCCTTAATTTAGTCATTTATTATCAAAGCATCTGCAAAACAAACCACGTAGGGTTTGATTTGTTGTTCCAAGCAATCTTGCATTACAAGATCTATAAACTGACTTCTTGTTATACAACCTCTTGGTGGAACACAATACAAACAGACTGGAACAGTCCCAGGCAGGTCATTTGACATAAACAAATAGATTTCTGTTTTAATGGAGAGGTTATTTACATAACTAACAATAAGCGAGTTTTAGGAAGTCTACCATGTAGCACCTGGATCAATAAAACCCAAGTCAATTTCAACAAAAAAAGGTGAAGTGGAAAGCAGCTCAGACATGTTGCCATTTCCAAGTCTTACATAAACATCGAACAAAGAACTTGGAAAGAAAGTGATTCAGTATATGTAGTCACAGCCATTCATCTTACGCAGAGGAAAGCAGCGGAAAAACAATCCTAGACAACAGAGTGAAAAAAAGGCCAGGGAAGTTGGATGGCTGACTAGAGCTGATACATTTCTATGGGTAAGCAAACAGTCATTTGTTTTCTGTGAAGTGAAGCCGGGGAAGAGGCAAACAAGAGCACAGTAAAGGTTGAGAGACTCTGCTTCGCAAATAAACTCAAGGACAATACCGTCAACATCATTATACATAAAACTTTTCAAACATGAAGTGTTTGAAAAGAGTATTCATTTACCCTCTTGTAAATAAAATAACTACAATCACACCATACCTTTTAGTTTTTAACTATCACATAGGATCTTTTTTTTTTTTATCACTGTCTGCTTCTTAAATATATACTGTCACTCACTTAAGCTTGTTTTTACTCCAGACAAAACATTAAGAAGAAGAAAGTGGACTCTTTGCTGCACAAGATTGAGCATCAAAACGCCCAACACGGAAAGAGATGCAGAAGCAGAATATTGTAATGAAAATATTTAGTCACTAATGGATCATGAGAAGCAGCACTTGCCATGCTAATTACTATTTTGACATGGCTGTGCAATCAAACTGGTGAAAAGTGGCCTAATGGAAAAACGGCTGTCTAAGTTGCATAATTGTCTTCACTACAATGACCTGGGTGGAGTACCTCTCTCCCTTTGAACAGGACTGAAGCCCTGATGCTGAATGTGTGAGTGTGTCATGGCCTCTGAAACTCTACTAATTGTGGTTGAGTTGGAGGAAAAAAAAAAAAAAAAAAAACTCTCCTATATGATCTTCAAACCACAAACTTATTGTTAAAGGTGATTCTTGTTGAATCCACACCAGAGTGAGGCATTTATGGTGTGTAGCTCTCAGATATTGTGTTTTCATATCAATTCCAAAGGTATTTAAATAGAAGAAAAAAAACAAACAAACAAAAACAATCACACAGTGTTACCAGACAGGGACCATCTCATAGTACTCCAGCTTGACCGCAGCTTCTTGCCACTGGGGATCAACTGTCCAGCCTTTGGATGCAGCTGATGCTGATGGCTGTATCATAGTGTAAAGGGCCTAGGATGGCCGGACCAAAGTTGAACTGCTAACAGGAGATTCCTCTGCGCATCTCGACCACATTTTTAAAAATCTTGTCTTTGTATTCTTAAGCTGCTTTCAGATTAGTTCAATGAAACGTCCAAAAATAGGCTAATATGTTGTCATGGCTTTTGGATGAGATGGTTGAGGAAATAATGTAGATAATGTAGTTAGCATTCAGTCTTAACATCTAATGTTCAGGGATGGATATGGTTTTCATCTTAAAAACCCCCCAAAAAACTCCTTGTTTCTCTTAAATAATTTCATTGTAAACCTTTCATCAGTAACTTATCAAAACTATCACCCATTATTATTGAGTTTGTTGACTTCCGTGTTTAACATGACTAACGTGAGATCTCTTGGGCAAATCAAACAGACAGAGGGTGTAGTTTCCTTTTACAGAAATCAGTGCAATTAAGTCACAGGTAACTGTTAAAATTTGTGCAGATGTTGTGATCACATTTTCTCCTACTATTAAAGTAAACAAAACTAGCAGATGCTAGTAGCTTCACAAAAGGTCATGTCAGAGGCAAAATAATATCTTTAAATAATATCAAAGAAAATACATCAGAATCCAGTTGCACACGTTTGAAACTGTAAAAACTAATGCTGTGAGGTGCACGTGAAATACCTGCCTAATTCCTAAATGTGAATTTGTTTATGGAATATTACAAAAATAAATCTACGGGAAATAGCTTAAAAAGTCTAAAGGTGAAACATAAGTTCTTAGGAAATATACCAGGAAGAAAAAAAAAGAATGCACAGGAAGATAAACTGTCTTTTATAAATGTCTGAAAAAAAGCCATAAAACAAAAATATAGTACGTAAATGAAAAAGAGCATCTATTTAGCAAGGCAGTGTAGATCGATAAGGACACTTCAGGGAAATGAGGAAGGGATAAGAAGATTGTCATACAGATGAATCAGCAGAATGTTAGCAGGACCCCGTGGATACACATGCTTCTCTTCTAACAGCAAGAGTGTTGAGAGCAATGCACTTGGGACATGGTGTGTTGGGACCTTTCTCATAACAGCACAGAGATGAAACAATCTGTACTGTAGCTTCTATTGTTAGGAACTATAGATTAGATCCACCATCTTCCCCTGGGGAAAGAATCAGAGGCATATGCAAGGAGACAAGAGAAGGTGTTAGGCAAAGGGAAGAAAATGACACGATAGGCTGAGAAGAAACGTGAGAAAGTGAAGATAAAGAGATACTATGACATGAAAGAAGATGGCTCTAATAAAAGACAGAAGATAACTTAAAGAGTTATACTGAAAACTGACAAGAAAAATGGAGAATGATTACTTTCACCTTTCAAACTATTGGTTCATTTTTTAGGGAAAAATAAAGAGACCTGCATGGTCAGACCTAATTTGGACCATCGACACTCAGCGACATGGTTCCAATACGTTTGTTTTAGCACACCCCCCTTAAGCCCACAAGACGTGCTAAGCCAAGCTCCTGGAAGTTAAATAGTTGGGGCTGTTTTCCAAATAACCACAACCATGAAATTCTGACCAATCACACAATGGTATTGCATGTAGACGGGGATTGTGACAAGAAGGGGTGAACGACATGAAGATGAGAACAAAATAATGTGATTTTAGCCATGGAACGAGGACAATAAGAACTGATTTCAGCACTTTGCCTTTACCATGCAGAACCCTTAAGACAAAGGTCTCTATTTCTCACAAAATAAAACAAAAAAAAAACCCAAACATTGTAATTTAAGAATTTGCATGCAGTGTATGAAAACCTTTTTTTCTTCTCTGGCAATAAAACTAAATGTCAGATTAACTTATACACTAGTAGAAATGTTTTTCAATTGTGACATGGGTCACAGATAATGGTTAGTCTAAAACCTATTTTAGTTTTATCTCATTTAACAGTAACAATCTTTCCTCTAACAAGTTTGGTGAAAAATCACATTTGCACTTCAGCAGAAGATCTGAGGGGAAACTAAATCAAGACAGCATTTGCTAAGTAGGGGCAGTGATGCAACAATCTGTATTTTTCCAGCCTTTATCTCATACCTGGTGGTGGCTTATGTCTAACTCCATAAAATACAATTCATGAGCACGACTGTGCAAACAGAAAGTGTGTGACGCAAGAAGTGCTGAGAGTGGATGATATATTTGAAGTGTAATCTATGAACTGTAAGACCATGCTGACAGCAGAAGGTATGGGGGCTGATATTAACCTCCTCAGTTAAATAAGAATGCATCATTTTACAGCTTCTTCACCAGCTAGACCGCCTCTAAATGTCTAGCGAGACCAATAAGCTGCCTTAAAGAGGTCAAATTTGATTTAGGGAGTTGTGTTTCTCAAAACAAGTCACTCTAAGCCCACATTTAGCCAACATAATGATTATGAAAGAGGCAGTGAGTCTTGTATGAATGAGGAAACCAAATAAGTGTGAACACACATGGGGCCAATACTACAAAGAAGCTTTAATTAATCAAAGATGTCTGCCTTAACTAACCAGGAGGATTGTGGTTAGTCGCACTATGAATCTGCCTTTCAACTCGCTTGTTAACCTAGGTTTTGTGATATTGGATATAAGCTGTGCAAAAATAAATTAAGTAAGTTGCAGGTGAGTGTGCAAGTTATTAAAACCAGATCAATAAAACATGGATATTTAAGACACATTTTATTGTGTACTTATTTTATCTTAATATGGAAGAAATGTTGCCTTTCATAGAGACGCGAGAGAACGTTTTACATGCAGCATAAACTTAGTGCTCTGCAATGCTGGAGTTTGACCAAATTTTCTTCTTCTAATAACTGTAGAAGCTACTTTCACGTTTTTCAGAAAGACAAGCACAAGTAGCTGACCAACTATGTTCTTCCAATAAGTCTTTGTGACTAATATTTTTTCTCATTTCTGAACCAAGTATTTTTTGTTCCACCTTAAAGTTCAAGTAAAACAACTGGCCTGTCTTTCAAGGCTTCCATCGATTGAGCAATGGCAAAAAAAAAGAGAAAAGAAAAGAAAAAAGGAAATTAAAAGGAAAATAAAGCTTGTCACTTATAAATTATAAGTTACATTTGTGATTAGCCCATGTCTAGCAAGCTTTATGTTATCCTGAGGTAACCACTCAATGTTTCCATTTTATTAGAAATGTGTCAAAAACAAGAAAAGGTTGAGCTGCACATCTTTTCTTGGAAAGGGACACTTTATTCTGCTTTGTGTTGCTGTATAGTATGAGGCTGGAAGACTCCATCTCTCAAAAGATAGTAAACTGTGACTGTTAGAGTATGGACACGGTCAGTAGCAGCAGTAGACATGTAGTGTAATTTAAGTAGTGACTGATTACCCGAGACCAAATTATGCCGAGACCATTTTCCATTACACTGCCATCATCAGCCTGGACTCTTCAGGACAGGGAAGGCTGGGTGCTCCCTTAAAAGATGCTCAGGCTAAATTCTTCCTCTACCATCTGTGTGACTCAGCAGAAATGCACAGCTTCATCGGGTCCCTGAACATTTCTTCTTTCATTCATTTAATGTTTGAAGAGCCTGGGCCTGCTGCATTATTACAGATGTCAAAATCTCCCAAAGCCCCTTAAATCTAGGGTCAGTGACCTATTATACAACTTTAATGAATGCAATCCAGACCTATATTGAATGGTCTTAGTTTTACTTTGCTTGTTCTGTCATCTCCCATCTGTCATGCTTGTTCATATCTAGCTTTGTAAATTTTGCATAATGCTTTGATAAACACAGGTTTGCTCTGAAAACATGTCTGAGGAAATATAAGTAGGGCAGAGCTCTATTCAAATTAATAATTTATTCAACAGTCTATTTGACATCAAAGATTCTAGTAAACGGATGACCCAAGAATGTGTTTGCACTGTCTGCACTTTTTGCAAGCATGGAAATACCAATTTTAGATGCAGCATAAAACATTTTCACCTTATAGTACCCATTTAGAAGCTACACTATATTGCTAACGGTGGACATTTCTCCAAAAGATAAATGTAGATGTTCTACTCACTTCCATGGCCACAAAAAATCAGGCATACAGATTGTTTGTACAAACATCTTTTTTTAAAGGTTGGACGCCACCTATCCAATAAGACCACTCATAAAAATGTCCTTGGTACTAAACATTCAACTGTCAACTCTTTAAAGTATCGCAATAAAGTAGAAGTGGTAGGAAACAGAAGGAACTCAATAGTGAAGTGTTATCTCACTCAGCATGGGGACACTGCAGACCTCCAAATATCCTGGGCCTTCACATTAGTTCAAGAACATTACAAAGAACTTTGTGGAATATAATTCCTTACATCCTCTAGTACTATGCAAAGCGGTATAAAGGGCACTGGGCTACCAAGTGGAGACAAGTTTTAATTTACTGAACAATAACACTTCTTTGAGAATCCAATAAACTCTGGGTTTGGTGATTGCCATGTATTGTATAGTGCAAAATGGAAGCTTTGGTGGAAAGACAATTATGGTGTGGTGTTACTTTCAGGGATTCGCTTTGACTGTTTAGTTTCAGTCAAAGGAAAGATGCAGCTTATAAACGTATTTTGAAAAATGTTGAACTTTGTTAGAACAGTGTTCATTTGGTCCTTTCCTATCCTAAAAAGAGCATGCACCAGTGAACAAAACAAGTTATCTAAAAAACATGGATGAAAAGATGATTAGCCTGCACAAAGTACTGACAACAACTCAAAGGAACAGTTTTGAGGGGAAATGGAGAGGAGACAAAAGACCAGGCCCACTTATCAAACATCAGTGTCTGACCTCAAATATGCACTACTACAAAAAGTGTTAAGTATTTCTACAAATATACTTTTAAAACTCATGGGAAAAGTGCTAGAATGAAGGTGATCTTCTCTAATCCCTACATGTTGCTGCACACCGTCTTGTCAGCTGGCTGAAAGACAGTTTCTACACCTTCTCCGACACAAGAAAAAGACCTTTAGTAGCCATAGTGAGAAATTTCAAGAAATTCCATCCATATATAACAAAGTCAACACAAGACAAATGTTAGCGTATCTTAACTATGAATTAATATTTTAGCAGCAGTTGTCAGAGTAATTGCTTTTCGATTTTGTTCATGCATTTTTGTTTTCACAGTGTTAAAATCATAATACCATGTTATCTCCTAGCTAATACATAGTTAATGAAGGACATTGTACCGTAATCTTGTAGTGGGTAATACCGAAATAGAATCAAGATATGAATGTAACAGAAATAGTGGTGATTTTATAACTAAATAATTTATTTTTTACTATTTGTGTCCTCACATACAAAAAAGATGTGCATGGTTAGTAAAGTTAGAGACAGCATAATAATAACAATGGAGGCAAAAAAGGAAGTGGAAACGAACGAGATATACGACTACTTCTTGAAGAAGTGGGGACACAATAATCAAATTAGATGTAAAAAAGAAATGAGAAAAGAAAATTGACGTATGGATCATCTGAAAGGGAGAAATAAGCAATCTGCACAAATAAAAGCCAACCTGGTGGTGCACAAACTAAATATTCCAATCATAGCAAAGGTGCATAGAAGAAAAGATGAAACCTGTGGAGTTGTGAGAAAGAAAATAAATTGAGTGACGATGAGAGGAAAGGAGTGATGATGAGAGTAAAGGGTGGAGTGAGAGTGACATGCTCCTGCTGCGGCTCACTGATAAAGAGGATATGGTCTTTATGCCTCAGAGAGAGTAGAAGATAAATGAGGCAGGATGAAAAGAGGAGAGACAAATGAGATGTGAAGAAAGTGGAAAGGTTTGAAAGTGGCCTAGTGAGCAGAGACAGAAGAGCAAAGGAAAGAAAAGAGAACAGAGAACTAAAGAAAACACAGCAAATGAAAAAGCTAATTATCGTCATCGTAAAAGTGGCGTTTTGCTCCCGTAGCTGTAAAATGACCACCTGTTTTTATCTTGTGCAACATACAATAGAAATCTGAGTGTGTTTGCTCTATCTGTTCTTACTAAAAGATGAGTTGCCAAACATTTTTGTGTTTGTAGTGAGACCCGTAGTGTTAGGCTAAAAGTTGCAAAGATGGCACAATTACACATCTCTGTGCCAGTAATGGGCAATTTACCCTTGATGTGAGCATTTGGCTGCAAATTGAGATAATCTCTTTCTCTGAAACAACAGGCTGAGCCAACTGGCTGGAAAAATAAATGACCAAACCATCTCTAAACAGATGTGTTACAGAATTACTGGCCATAGGATAATGAGTTAGGTTATAGGTTATAGTTCTTCATTTTAAGTCAACATAACTGACCTTCGAAAAGTAAAAATTGATGTACTGGTGTATCAAAAATATATTTAGCACCAAAAAGAGTTGTAAAAGAGTTACCTATTAACTATTAAGGAAATGTTAAGGCTGATGTTAAATGTGATTTCAAAAGCATATCTGCAACATATAAAAGCAGTTACGGATTTTAGATGCAACCTTCTGCAGCTTTACATCAAAGCACACAAATTCATTCTGAGATTCTCAAAATACCAGCTTTTATATGATCATTTAATGGCCCAATTGAATCCTTTCAAAAGTCACTTAAGGTAGCACATCACTTTAAACTTTCAGTGCACAACTGTCATTAAAAACATCAAAAGGAAATGACAGAAAAGGACTGTATATGATTATGCAAATATTTCTGGAAGCATGCCAGAGCGTGGCTAAAGGACATTATTCAAGAAAGGGGAAGCATCTCCTTGTGAGCATGAGAGTGGTGTTAGAGCTCCACTGGCTTGCTGAGAACGGGCCATACTAATTTAAGTCCGACACTTACCGTTGTCACTTCTAGTCATATAAACATTTTTACAATATTAGATTTAATGTAAAAAAAAATGAAGCATTTTTGTATTTTGTATGGGATGGTAGTAAAAACTGATGGCTTTCTCATTCAAACTATCAGACTAGCTGCAATGAACAAGTGATGAAGACAGAATAGAGGGGCAATACGTACAAAACAAAAACTGAAAAAGGACACTACACTGAACTGAATAAGGTCAAGTACATTTCCCATGATAACGTTCATGTTGAAGTGACAGAAGAGGACAGCATAACAGTCATGGAAAACAACGACAGAAAAGAGACGAGACAAGCAGCACAGAAAAAATTCAGTCTTTCTCCTGCTTTGAGATTTCATTAGTGTTGTGGTACCTTGACTTAGAGGGAGGATTAAGAACTTCAATGCAGTCATTTTCACACTGAGACAGCACAAGTTATTACACTGTTACTGGTGTTGTACTTGAAAGTTGAAGTTCTGCAGTCTCATGAACTTTGTCATTAACTATGGAAACAAAAACAAAAACAAAAAAATATGCGTTGGTTGGAACGGTTGAGATTTTTATTAGTTCACACATATCAAGAAATCCCAGACAGAAAGACTAAAAGTCTGACTCCAGCAGACCGTTCTTAAAAACACAATTTGTGTTGACAAGGAGAATAACAGAGGTCATCGAGAAATGCGAGAACACTGTCACCCAGACACTTGAATGCCCAAGAACAAATAAGACCAGTCCAAAAATAACTGTTGAAAAAGTATTTACAATAATTTGAGCATTACATCGTTATCTAAGCAAAACTGTAAATTTAAAACTTTAAATAATTTCTTGCAGAATGATGACCCCTGCTTTACCCTCAACTCCTAACTGAATGTTATGTTGATACAGTGAGTATATGCTGCCCCGTTTCTGCACAGTTGCGTCATTGTATAGAGTTATGCAACCTTGAACTATGCTTCAAAGATGAAATGCTCATGCTATACTTTTAGTAAACAACTTCAGAATTATGCATAAAGACCTAATGTTATGAATTCTGTGCAGTTCATTTATGTACAGGAGTGGTGACCAAAGTCACGCCTGAAGGGTTGGTATCCTGCATTTGTTAGTTTTATCCCGGGTTCACCACAGCTAAATTATATGATACTTTAATAACAGGCCTTTGCAGAACACTGTGACATGTTGAGGGTAGTTGGACCATTTGAATCAGCTGTGTTGGAGAATAAACACTTAAAAATGGGAGGACACTCATCCTTGAAGACTGGAGCTGGACACCGTCGATGTACAGAAACAGTCATTTAGTAGAGACATACAGTTTATATTTTACAGAAGTTATTTGATAAAAACTGAGGGTTTCTGAAAAAGTAATTGCAAGTCAGAATCTTCTTTTTACCCTGACTGAACATTTTTGATAACCAAACCTACTTAGACATGATTTTCCAGTCTGTAACATTATTAAATGAAAATACTTGAAATCTCTTTAAATCCCTCAGCCACTCAGGCATCCACTGCCTGTTTTCCAAAGAACATGAAGAGCTCTTAAGACTTTAGTGGCATGACATCTCAAACATCACTGATGCCAAAGGACCTTCTATTGAGATTTTATGGTATGTTATTGAAATAAAGTCTATTTTTGTTTTGCCATTTCATTTGATAATTCTTTTTTAACTATGCTACTTCCCTTGACTATCACAAGTAGTGCTTCAGTCTACAGGTACACACCAAAAGATTAATTTTAAAACCTTAAACCTAAGATTTTCCTTAAGGTGGATAAGCAGATGGGGGGAAAAAAGAAAAACAACAGATTGTGCTTCATAAACAAATAAAATATTGTCAGAATATAAAAAGCAACTTCTGTCTTGTCAATGTGAGCTCACAGTGCTCCAGTGGCTCATTCAAGATACGACTTTATCTAGAAACAAACTTTGAATGACAGGCCAAGTCAAGTCAGGCTAAATATTCAGTATCTTCAATGAAATCTAGCATGTAATCAGGCAAGCACCAAAAGTCCTTATTCATTTGCAAGATAAGCACCGAGGAGTGCAAAGGTGACAGGTGAAACTTTGCAGTTCTCAGCTTAAATATTTCTATTTATAATGAAAATAAATTAATGCAGAACACGACAACACAGTTCTCCATCTAATCTAATCTCTATTAAGGGACAACAGTGGTGGCTGGAAAATAACAGAAGTCTGTTGGAACAAAAATCAAGGAGAAAACAAAACATCCAATCTTCATCACTTGTGCAATAAAACACCCACTCTAACAATCAGTCTCTAGTATTTCTAGAATGTTGACGTAAAAATCCAGCAGCAGTTTTTTGAAAACTGTTTCTTTCATACATATATTTTTTCCTTTCTAACATGCTAACATAACAACACAAGCATTGTGTTGTTACCTGGTTGGCAACAACCAGGTAACAACACAATGCTTGCTTGAAGCTGGCTTCAAAATAGTTAATAATATGGTCAATGATGTCAATGTGATCTGAAGGACTTCTTTACATTGCTTTTTAAACAATATATTATGTATCTTTGAAACAACAAAACTTTGTAATGTGATGAAACTTTAGTGCAAATGACCAGATAAATTAGATAATTTACACAAATCTTGCCCATGTCTCTCAACTATCACAGAGAAAGATGATGATTGCCACAAAGTAAACATTTTGTGTTTTTACAGTGAGGTTTAACTCATTTGAACGGCATCAACTGCAGTCTTCAAAATGTGGTTTGTAAGAAAAATAAGCATGATCTCCAACTGATTTAGTTCCTGTTTAAAGTCCAACTTTAGTATCTGAAGAAAAAAAAGTGCTTCTCAAATAGTGCTACTGCACCATTTCTCCGTCCTTGGGCAATGCCGCAGGGAACTTTAATATCTGAGCTCATTTTTCAGAGAATCTTATTGCATTTATGAGTAATATTTGGATGTGCTAACCTAGTTAAACTCTGCTTAATGTTAGTAAAATGTTTGCACTAATGAGCTCCCAGTGCAGGTGAACACAATTATATATGGGACGTATGGGAACCTTTCTTCTAGGCCTTTGCAAAAGGTGCTAAATGAAGTCAAAGACTTGAAAATGGGCATCACACAAATGTGACTGCTTTTATGTGTGACAAAGTCAGGAAATAAGAAGAAACGATGTTTCTAGTTTACAGTTTATGGCATAAAATATCATACCTGCTAATTAAAATGTATATATGCGTTATAAAGACAACATTTTATGCTAATTTGACAGATATATTTAAATACTGATATTTGTGGCTACAAGAAATAGATATAAAAAATTAATTATGAGATTGCGCGGCTGTGTCACTTCATTTTTCACTGGTTTACAATAATAGCTCTAAAGCAAGGTTATCTAAATTTGACGAATGCCTGCTACCTCACCTTCCCTCAACATGTCTGTCCTTGACTCTTCTGGTTATGTTTGTTCTCTAAGACGCTATAAGACTTGAAAAGGAAAACAGCAGCTCAATGACATTTTAGAGAAGATGTACTTTAGAAGTTTAAATATCATTAGAGTAACATTTTGACAACCACGTGCCATATTTCTATGCCGTAAGCATAATGAGCACAATCTTGTTGGAATGGTAACAAATGCTGAAGCTACATTACGTTAATATAGCTGTGCATTCTCAAACTGTTCTGAGTTTGCCAACACTCATCATGCTTGCTTTCCCCACAGTTAATTTACCTCCTGATAGGAAACTGCAGAGCAACTGACTCACACTATTTGCTTTCTCAGTTGTGAAGTGTGTAACAAGAGAGAAATTATTTCAAAAGTACTCAATAAAAGTTTTAGACCAAATTCAACTTGCTTCTAATAATTAAATACATATTCATTTAAAGATCAAGTTTTTAATGTTAAATTTAAAATGGACCATTTTCAATTTGGAGGATTTCTAAGGAAGATTTTTCTATTGGTCTCAGTTGCTATTTTACTCGCTTATTCATTTGTAAATTCAGCCTCACATTGGAGCTAATGTTCAGTGAACAAAATGTTCAGTTGATCATTTCTCTTTCTAACCCAAAAATAATATTTTAACTGTAATAGCCTTTGTAATTTTTATGGATTCTGCAAAAATACATAAATTGATGAATTAATTAGACAAGGTTTTGCTGCAGGCTGCCAGTACACATCCTAAAAATCCTATTCCCTCCCCTCCCGAGTTGTTTGCTGTGTGCAGACTGCAACATTGTGCACCCTTTGAGCTAAGAAGCCATTCAGTAGTTGAATGATTCATTGGGCATAGTTAAGTGGTTTGACACACAAGCATACAAAAAATAAAGGCTAAAATCTGCTCTCTAAAAATAGTCAAGTACCAGATGGAAAAAAATAAAGAGGAAAAATATCAAACCAACAACTTTATTAGAACACCAATACATTTGGCTTGTGCCCTTCATTAGCCAATCCTGTGCTGCATCGCCATCATTGTAACATGATCAAATAAATATTGAATGACCAACTTGCTCTCCTCCCCCTCTAGAAACAAATGACAAAAAGACAGAAATAAATATTGCTTGTTAATATTGGTTCAGTTTTATTTAAAGAAATCAATATCGACGTTAAAAAATGACTTGCATCAGCTGATGCCGATATTAGTGCCAATATACTGCCCCTAGTTATTCAGCAAAAATTTACTTAAAGGTTTAGATTTACAATGACTGTCAAATCCAACAAGATTAATGCCATGAACCAAATTTTAAAAGTTTAGATCAACACTGAAAAAGTGCCAGATCACATTAAGTTATTGTGAGCCCTTAAAAAAATAAGAAATAAAAAGACATTTGTGGCTTATTAATATCTTCTTGCAGTCTGTTAGCGTATACGATTTTTCCAGTTAATTAAACCACCTTTTTATGAATTAAAACCTATGGGTCATTCATGTTATGAAGTCTGAATCTTAATTAACTTGGATGAAAGCTTAGACAGATAATCATGCAAATCAGAAATGCTGGTCAGGTCTCAAAAACAGTCAGACTTGTGGTTCCAGTGTAATGAGTCACATGGCTAATGAATGAGCTCTTCTTCATTGTTAATTAGGAAATACACTGATCAATTTAACAGCTAATTGTTGAAGCTAGGACCAATTATTGACATTATCGTTACTTGAATCACACCAATTAACTGTGTAGACCTTGAAACAGAGCTGATATGAAATAATAAGCTTTTTTTTTTTTTTTTTTTTGGCATCACCTGTAGTTTAATCCACAATGCAGACATTGTAGAAAACCTGAGTTCCTCTCCCCTCTCCCCTTCTTCCACCCCCATTTGAAAAATAGTTTTGGACAATTACCACTGTAACCGATTCTCTGTCCTAACCTTTTTCTGTCATAGCCCTTAAAATCTATTTGATACCTCGTTCTGCAGCCCCTGAAGCAGCTGTCTAATTCACTAATTTCCTCTCTCCTGAAATCAATATAAAAACACATGCTGGAGGCAACCGAATTATAAAAGTTCACTTTTGGACTTTGTTCTCCAGAGCAGATATAAGAGAGTGTAGTGCTGTCAATTTTTAGATCATCTGTTGTTGCTCTACCTATAGTAAAGCATTTTAAAAATTTACTTTAGATATTGAGGTATAAATGGAAAAAAAAAGATATTGAGCTTTACACATGCTAGACAAATTATGAGTCCATATTTTGTGACAGTAGTACAGATTAAACGATTTCCATATTTTACACAGATAGTGAAAACAGGACAAAATGTATTTTAAATTAACATTTTGTCTGTCCCAACTGCTCATGAGATTACATTTACTTGCAGGCAAAGTGAGTATTTCTGACCAATGATGATTGTTTTGCTTGTAAAACTTTCATCTTGACATTTGCACAAATTATATTTGACACTTTCTCTAGTGAGGAGACGGTCTTTTCTGGATGACTGCACAATTTGATTGTTATGGCTATTGTTATGTCTCAACTTGAACTTTTGAAATACCTGTCAGTCAGATCATGACCTCTATGCTTTGGTGTACCTTAGAGACTTTTTGGACCACATTAGTGGCTTTTTCTGAAAGCTCCGAGACAAATTCAGCAACTCTCAAAGATGACAGGCATCTTGCTGGACTTCATTCTACCAAATCAGTCACAAGATTGTACACAGTGGTACACTAAAAAATTTAGGCTATGGTCTACAAACAACTGTCCAGCAGATGGTCACTGACACCACTTGATCTAAGCACATTCGTGGAAAATTATGTGGAAGGAAATATGTGTGGTAGAAAAAGGTGCACAATAGGTCTGTATGATTTGGGGAAATCATGTAACTATGGTAATATTTTTAAATATTGAATTGATTGTGATCAACCTGTGTTTTCCTTCTTTCTTTTCCATCATAATGACCCTACCACCTTCAAATTTTAAGCATCTATCAGATAGAGACGTAAACATTAAAAGTAAAAAATAAAAATCAGTTCACTGATATTCCTGGATTAATGAATCCTCCAGCAAAAATAAATAAAAGTTTTCTTGTTCTTATATTTGACTTCATATACAATTTTGGGTTTTACATTTTACATTAAACCGTTAATAATAATCACATTTGAAATGAGTGGATAGATTTAACTCCTATCCACTCAACTAGATACATTTTAAGTTAGAAATCTAGAATTGTAACTTCAAATCAAGATATAACAATGAATCTAGTACCCATCGTTTAAGTATCAACTGTGAGATTACAGAAAAAAATATTACAATAGCAAATGTGACCAGAAAACCTCAATAGCTGTGCCAATTTGCAGAAGTCACACACAGTGTCTGCTTTAGACTGCTGCAGACTGTCACAAGTTTAAAAATTACATCAGCAACACTGAAGGTCTAATTTTGACTGCACTTTTTCAAAAATCTTCAAATTAATGTTAAAGCTCCACCAGCAAGCTTCTTCCCAACTTCAGATATGTTTTAAGTCATCTAAAAAAGTATTTTTTCCCAATCCTGAAGCATTCTTCACTACTCTCATGGACAAATGGCTTTTGAGATGAGAAGCAAAAAGAAATGGAAGCTAATTTTGGTAGCTCTGCCTTGAGCCATACAAACGAGAATCTTTTCATCCTGTGCGGCAAAATAACAGTGTCAGAGAGGTCTGTTATTCAACCCAACTAAATTATGCTGAGACTGATGGTCTGCTTGAGAACAGAGCAACAATGAAGCAAGAATGGCAAGTCTTCATTACCAATGCTTTGTGTGGCTCAGAGTGAAACGATAACACGCTGAAACTCATTTCCTACAAATATACACCTCTGCAAGATTTTCGGAGGCAGTGTGATTGCTCATTAAAACAAAATAATACAAGATGGTTGAATGAAAGGAACAACTTAATGTCTCATCAGCTTCAAATAATATTTTTTGAGCGATTGAGAGCAGTGAGCCTCACCTATGCTATAAGCTGATAACAACCTGTTACAGAGATAATTGCGTTGGCAGGTATTTCATCCCATTTGCAAAGATGTGAAATCTTTTTTTTTTTTCCTTTAAGAAAAAATAATGATTAATAAAAGCTACTGGAGGAAACACTTGTACAATTTCAAAAGATGGAACGCTGAGAACAGACTTTGACAAACTAGAATTACATACAATTTAGGATCGTATTTATTTTCAGAGATTAACATCTTAAAAAATAAAAGTCTTTCCAGATACACCTGAAGCTCTAGCGCGATCATATAATCACACCTAATGTTGGCGTCTGCAACAGTTAAAATCAACTCAAAACAAATTTTGAAAAGCAAATATCTTTCACAACAACTCCCAGAAATGAACAAGGTCTGGCGTTTTACTGCATGTTTAATTTGGCAACATGTTTTTTTGCTGTTTGCTGCAAACTGAGAACAGCACTTTCACTTTGACTTCTGTAACTAAATGTTTTGGTTTATGTAATGTTTAAAACAAGATATTAGTGTTTGTTTAGTTTACAATTTCCATATGGGCAGTTGACAACATGACACGTAAAATACTCAGACCTGCTTTAGATCAAAGCATATTCTTTTAAATGATGCCTTTGCTAAAGTCCAGTCCTAAATACGACTGAGATTCTGTGGCCAAGAAAAGCATAGAATGAGGGGGAAAAAGTCTCTAGAGTTCCAGAGCTAGTAGAGAAATACCTCAACAGACCAGCAGCTGTAATAGGTAGTTCTATAAAGCTTTTGATTGGGGACTGAATACAAATATATGCCACACTTTTCAGTCTTTTTGGAGACTTTTACAATGACCTGGCACATGGGAACCCGGTCACCAACTTTCTCATAGCCCATACTAGACAGCCAGGTTGTTACAATGAACCTGTGACTCCAGCCTCAATTACAGCAAAACACTATTGCCCCAATCGCAACTGAATGATGAGCTGTAACAAGCAACCCCCTCAATGCACATGTACACCAATTTATCTTGGCACTAATAGGTGTCATAGGGCACCTTCATCCTGTTTTTGTGTCTGGGAGTAATCAGTCAGCAGCAACTACTTTAACAAATTCAACTAAGTAACCTGTGCTGTATTACTGTGTGGGGAAAAACCGAACAAGCTCAAGTGGGTGTGAGCCACCACAGCACAACAAACAGAGCCCATGTCATTAGTACCCAGTGGACAATGTCTTTGATGTTGCCTATCCCTCTTCTTGTTTGATGGTACTGGCCTTGTAGATGAAGCACAAGAATCAAATGATGCATTTTGTACAGAGGCCCCACACAGCATCAGTTAGCAGAGTCTTGTTGTCTGAAATACTCAGATCAAAGTGAGAGACCCTTACAAATCCAATACAAGAGAGTGGAACAGTCAACAGCTTCCACCACACAAAAACAAACTCCCCTTGAAGAAGAGAAAAACATTGCAAGTCCAATTTAGACAGAAATCAGGAGACAGCAGCAGCCAGGAGGCAGCCTCTCCACCTAAAGGACTAGAAATATGAAGAGCTGCACCCACGACAAGTTTAGCCTGTGCATGGAATGCAAAACAGCATATCTTCACACTTAAGTTTAATAGACTACCAATGTACTCCAGATCTGAGCTTTACATATCCATATTCATAATATGTATATCATTGTTTACATATACAGGCTACCTTTCCGTGCATGCAGCTCTAATGTCTTGGATTACAGTGATGTTTACTTTTCTTTTTGCACTGCAGTTGCATAATTACCAAACAGCCTGAAGATAAAGAGCATCGCAAAATACACATTTAGATGATTAGTGAGTTTTTTTCCTCTTTGGTTTAATTCTACATGCAATATAAAGAAAAAAACTATTTGTAACCACATCAGTAACCCTACAGACAGTTAGCTGAATATTTTAAAGACAAGTAAAAGCAAAAAATTAGATACAGCATATGTATCATGTATAAAAAGTCAAAAGTTAAAAATTAATTAATTCATTCCGAGGATAAAAGGCGTACAGGAGATAGAGTGGGGTTCTTCATTTAAAACTGAATAAAATGAGTAAAACTTTGATTTGAAATCCTGAAGGATATAACGAAGTGAATAATTCGCCAACATGAAGGCAACGTTTCCAAAACGCCCTGCACGATCGGCCAGGTCTTGGTGCAGTAACAGGCAGGAGGTTTGGAAATGAGAGGATAGGGTAGGTAGAGACAGCAGGAGAGGAACTGATAGCCTGGTGCATCACCTTCACTTCCCTTCCCTCCTGGAGATCTCTGGGACACAGGCCAGAAAGTCCTGCAAAACTAACTTAGATTTTATAAGTTTGTTTTTTTTCTCTCCCTCTTTAATCCACTTCAGCTGGAGCATCAGTGTGTGACTGTGTGCAGGCCAAAGCAATGAATAAAATCCGGTTTAGCACTACTTCACTACTGGTGTAGTGGTGAAAATATTTCAAGAGGCATCATCATCATCAACTTGACTTACAAAGTGCTTCAATACCAGTCACAGCTGAAACAATGTGCAAGAACGATCAGAGTTAAATCAGACTTAAAAAAAAATAAATAAATAAAAAATAAAATACACAAAATAAAAAGACAAAGCTAAAAACCCAACAATGTAAAGGGAGTCAAAGTAAAATATAAATCATAATACAATAAAGCACTGAAACAAGATAAAATCAATACCAGTAAAGTATCAGTAAAGTCCAGTCTCAGTAATATTAAAGGCTAGGGTAAAAATAAATGTTTAGACTAGTTTTAAAAATGGATAGTAAAGGGGCGTGTCAAATGTGCAAAGTTAGGGTATTACAGAACTTAAGAGGCTCAATAAAAAAAATAAAGAAGTTCTAAGATTAGAACTGGGAATGAACAGGAGCTGCTGGTCAGCAGACCTAAATCACAGAGCAGGAGTATGGTGGTGAAGAAGCGCCGTTACATAAGGGTGTTGAAAACCTTATAAAACAGACTGGAGTACCTTATAGTGAGCTCTAAAATACACAGGCAACCATTGGGAGTGAAGCCAGGACAGCGGTAATGCCCTTTGATGCATTCCTGTGAGAAGCCGTACAGCAGCGTTTTGAACCAGTTACTGATGTCTAACTGAGAACTGGTTGATTCCAAGAGAGAGTAAATTAATACTCCAGTGTTTAAATAAAGGCATTTTATTAATATTTTCAACTGTTGCCTTGGAGGATCAGATTTGATCTATTCTATTTTTCTTAAATGGTAAAAGGTAAACATTTATAGTTTACATGAACTGAAACCATGTCTGAAACTAAAGTCTAATTCTGGCTGTTCAAAATTTAAATTTGACATTCTTAAAAATTTAGGCTTTCATATTTGTAAAAATATGTGGCACTTCATACATAGAATTAATAATCTAAACTATGAATCTTGGTTTAAATTTAATTTTAAGCTATTATATTAAATCCATTGTAATAGAATTAAGTAAAACTGGTTCTTTTTGAAGAAAATGTAGCTTTTATTTAATGGTTAACTATTAAAATCAAGTACCAAAAGGTTCAGAAGAAATGTGAAATCTTCACCTTAGTTCAGGAGGGCTTTGTTTTAAGTGCCCTGACCAGGAATTATCCCCACTAAAATGATTTGGTGTTGCTTCATCAACTTCTTTCACATACCATATTGACAATATCCGTTTCGTTTCTTCAGGTGTTCCTCCCCCTCACCAACACTAGTCCTTTGCACAATATATTGCTGTTGGAAAATGACTTCTTGCTACTTAGTGAAAACACCAAAAGAATGACTGTAATGCAATTGGATTTCAGTTTGTTCCAATAAGCAACTCTCTGGTCCCAGTTACTGTGCTTTCAGATCAGAATGCGCATGTTGTAAAGGACATGCTTTCACACGGGAATGCAGACGCACGGTAAAGTGAAACGCTCTGAAAAACCAAAATTGGAATCAATAATTTTTGCCAAAAAGTCACAGATCCCCATTCTCATTTACTTTCTGCTCAAACTGAAAACTGTATCATGCGAGCACAGGCGCTGCTTTTACACACGCATTCATCCGCATCTTCAAGCACAGAGGCACGCAAGCATTAAGATGGCAGAGGTGCGACTTTAAGTCCCCTCTTTTCTATTCCTTGGAGCAAAAAGTCAGAGCCTGGGTTGAAGAGATAAGTGCACCGGGATACCACCAAGCAAAATACACACTTGCTAACCACAAAGAGGATAGTCTCAGAAAGATTTTCCTATTCAGAATAAACAGTAAAAGTAATTTTGCTGAAGTGTTTCTTAGAGGAACACCACTCAGACACAGCCACCAATAATATAATTAAGCTGTACTTCACAATATTGAGAGAAGGGTGAATATTTCTCAGCCTAGACAGTGGGCCAGAATAGAAAACAGATGCATGCTCATGCACAAATATATCCTTGTTCCGTTTAATGGATGTACATCTCCCACAGATTGGCTATATGTGGATCCCCATTTATGCTATAACATAAATCCATTCAGGTTCTTCATTTAAGTGTATATACAGTCCGCCAGATAAAGCTGTTGCAGCTGTTGAATGGTAATACATACAGGTCCTCTAAAATGCATTCATGTTGCTTGAACCTCTTCACATTTAGTCACATTAAACGCGACAAACATCAATATATTTCAATCACGTGGGAGGGAAATGATCCAGAAGACGTCCGGAACCCCAAGCAAACAACCAGAGCAGCAATAAAATGGTTTAGACCAAATCACACACACTCCTGTGTTAAAATGGTCTAGTCCAAGTAGAGACTGAAAACCAACAAAAAAATCATTGAGAAAACTTGGCAAAGCCAGTAGAGACAAAACCAAAATGATTTGCAGCTGTACGTACAGCAAAAGCTGATTTTACAAAGTATTGATTCAGAATGGCTGAATATGTCACACTTCACATTTGTATATATAAAATAATAATAACCATGCATATCTTCTGTTACACAATGGCATAGCATGGCATAACAGAATAATTAGTATGAAAAGAGGAGAACAGAGAAAGAAAAAAATAAAATACATACTCTTAAATATCAGAGGCGTAAAAAAGTTAAGAAAATATTTTCAATAGTTAAAAAATTACGCATGTGAGTGTGTGCTTCATATGTTTGACTCACAAGTTTCTTCCTCTTATCCTGCTCGGTTGGCGGCTCCTCTTCGTCACTTAGCTTGGGCTCTTCAAAATGGATCATCAGCATGCAGCTGCCAACACAATAATATTCAGCTCCATATTAATAACCACCCATAGACCTGCACAGTAGGAGACAATCTCAGAGCAAGCAGCGTGTGCAAACACAGACGAACAAAAAAGGCTGAACCCTCTGGCATTTGTTTTACACAGCCACAAACACTATTCATATTGGTTCATCTGCATGCAGAGAGGAACTGCAAGTAAAAACCTTTGTGCTTGGTATAAAGTCTGTGTATGGTCTTTTATTTTCTTTGTGTTCATTTCTTAATTCAGTACTGGGAGCACAGATAAGATTGTGGTGGCATGAATAGGATATTTTCTGACTTTGAACAGCGCCAAGTGATAAGCTGCGATCAGAAAGTCAATAAATTCTGCTTAATGACATTCAAAGGAGGGAAAATAAAAATCTTTCAATTTATAATAGAGTGTTTACAGAAGATTTCACACATTGATGTAATGAAACTGAGGCTGAATCATAATGCTGTTATGATCGGTCCTTTAAACCAACTACATCAGTACTTTAACATTGATTCTTGAATTGGAATTGAAGTTGTATCAATAACAATTTGAAGGGGATTCTTTGAGGCTTTTCAGAAAGCCAATAATCAAATCTATGACCCTTTAAAAGCCTTCAAAGCACTCTGCAGTTTTTAAGCTCAAAATTAGCTGTCATTCCAAAAAGCACATAGTTGCTCACACATTGCTTGAGCACATGAGTTTATTTATAAACTGACAGTCTTAAAAACTGAGAAAAAAATAAGCCTGACAGAGCAAACAAGGCATCAGTGTGTAAATAAATAAGTCAATGTTCAGCACTTCCTTCAACTACTTAAAAAGAAAGTAGTTTTTTTTTTAATAGTAATCCTGTGCGAATAAAGCAAAGACTTAATTTATATGTTGTTTTGAAACAGGTTAAATAAATAATCTCCTTAATGCATTGTATTAAAAGTAATGTGTGCATTAAATGTAATGCGTCTAGACAGCTCAGAGTAATAAAAAAGCATGTTGGATTCTTGGACTTTATTGCTGCAAAGTGACAAAAGACTGCATCTCCTAATTGGACATAAAATGGCAAATTGTCTCCATCTACTGAAGAGAGCTTTAAGTAAAGTGCATCCATTAATACTTGCTCCACAACAGTGAACCAAAGGAATTTAATGCAATAATGGCAAATAAAAAAAAAGCTTCCTTTAAAACCTTTGACCCTTTATCTCATTAGGGCTCTCTAAAGGCAGGAAAAAATGTTTTAAAGTAAAAACATGGTGAAGAACACCGTTTGTGAATCCAAAATATCTCTGAATTGGATGCTCATAATCTTCTAGGTCACAACCATTAGTCTTAACCTTGTACTATTGGGAAACTAATAAAAGTGGGAGTGGTAATACAATATTGTGGGCATTGATTGAGAAGAAAAGGCTTGTGAATTCATAACTTTTTGTAGATTTTAGAGGTATTATTTCTGTAATTAGAAGGTAATTATTGCTGCAGTATGACGAAAGAACATTTTCTTTTTCCTCTAAAAATCGTGAAGGTTCTTCATCCCTGGGATGTTTTGCAATCCTCATTTCTAGCATGAATGGGTATGACTATTGATCAGTCAATCAGAAGTTAAAATATATGTTCAAGATAAGTGAATGTGTCACACATAAGCGCTACCAGGTCACAGTAACAACATCACTCTTCAGTGTGGACAGTTTTACTGAGTGAAGAACATTGGAAGGTAGCCATTTAATAAAAAAATAATAATCAAAGGGAAGCACAGATGTTGAAAGCTTTAAAAGAAAACTACATCTGTTACAGGTTCTGGACATTTGTCACTGTTTGATTCAGGCAGTGAGAGTGCAAGACTTTCAGTAGATAAAGTTTTTGCACTGGAAAGACCTGAAGCTATGACAAAAATGTAGCCGTTTCATTTTGAATATTCAACGTGTGCCCATCTTCTTTGATTATTTGACTTGAACTGCATGATATACTTGCAAATTGAAATTTTATTCCATTTCATCTCAGAGCAAATTAGTTAAAAAAAAATAAATGAATAAAAAAAGCAGAACTTACTCTTTAAGGGTCCCGGATTCTGGATCCTCTGTCATCACATCATGCAACGCTTCCACAGTAATGTTAATGATGCCACAGAATTTGTCCTGGATCACACTGACAACACAGAATACACGGGATTTATTAGTCGTGACGACGTGAATGTAACAGCTGTCTGCTTCCCCGTGATGTATTAGTGGGTGTGCTGGTTCAACAAAACACACGCTCAATTTAGAGAAACATCACAACACAGCAAAGCCATCTTTCTGGGCACACAAAAAGAAATAAAAAGCCTAGCAAAAAATAAATAAATAAATAAAAATAAAAATTCTGATTCATAGGAAATTCCTACCACAACAATTTGGCTGTGGATATCAACAACTAGTGTTCAAAATGATTCCAAGGCAGGGGGATAATTGAACGTCTAAATCAAAATGTGAGACACAGATTATTGAAAATGTTTTCTGACATTGAGTAAAAACATGTTTCCGTTGGAAAAAATAAACAACATATTAAAAGCAGAAAATTTCAAACTGAAGAAGTAGACCAACGGCCACATAAAACAAGCTTTTTGCCATCTAGCATTATTGTCGACTATGGTGATTTTTCCTGTAATGCAGAAGCCCACGCTGGCAACACACACGACTCGAGCCTGGAGACGACCAGCAATCACTGTTGAATTATTTGAGTCATACTTAAAAAGCAAAGAAACAAAAAAAAAAGTGGACTTCATATGTCAAAAAATATAAAAAAGATAGAGGGGGGAAAAAGTACAGAAACAGGGTAAGTGTGAGAATGGGCATTGAAACATCAAAGGCTGTCAAGTTCATGAATCTGGAAAGGTGGAACCACTGCATAAAGTTCAATGTCTGGTAAAACACAGAAACTCAGCATGAAGTAGTATTATATCGAGAGTGAACAGATCTGTCCCAGATTTGTTATGGCTGGGAATGATTTCTCAACAATTACTGAAGAACAGATTTGGGCTAATCGCTCACTTTTCTTTTTGAGTCCTTGTAAAATGGCTCTTGTTAAAGGTTTAGCTTTCCTCTCTGACTTTAACCCAGAATGTTATATACACTGGTGTTAAGACCATATCAATGTCATCTGCTCCATATTAGCAAAATTAGGGTAATCAAAACTGAAACAGCCATTTCATCTGCCATTGCAGCTTATTTAATTTTTTATTTTGGTTGCTAATACGAAATCTGTTAACAGATAACACGTCATTTTAAATCCTGTTAATTGCCAATTGTACCATCAAGGCTCAACCAGTAGCTGTATGAGAAAGGTCTGGGCGCAGTGCAGCACATCGATTTGCTAGTCAAGTGAGAAAACTGTTGTTTATAGACAATTCATTTAAGTCAGCAACAAAGTATCTTAAAATTAGCAACAAGTAACATCAAAACATAAAGTCAGTGTAGCACCTAAGTTAATGTCTGCTTGGGCATAGACCCATAAAAGACAGAGGACGGTTTAGTAAAGACTTTCTGTTGCCATATGTGTAGAATAAGACAGTTGTTCAGAAATAAATTAGAAAACTATGAACATTTGAGGTGAACTGAAGTTTGGACATTATAACTCCATCTTGAAGCAAACAAAACTGTCCAAAAACAGGCAGATGTTTGTGTATTTTTATTCTTATTTTCTTTTTTTCTTGTACTTGTATGTATTGAATGCCAGCAGCGTTGTGCGTCATATGCGCTGATTTCTGCTTCAACGTAGAACATGTAGGGGTTGATTTGTTTATCTGAACCGACTGTAAGTTATTTTACAAGTCAGACATTGTGGCAAAAAAATAACAGATGACTCATCATTCCACCACACTCTTGTATAGGTGTAATTAGTTGATGTTGGGATGGATGTATGAGGTTCTTCTTTTGAATCTGTTGAAGGAATTTAAAACCGTTTTCACAGGAAATGGACTCTTAACTTAAGCAAGAATCCCATGCTTGATGTATTGTGGAAAATAAGACAATAACTCATCAAATGTGTAAATACCTGAACTATTGTTTTCCATAAATGTTTAGCTTGTAAAAAAAACTATTACTTAGCAAGATTGAGGTAAACAAACATTAACCGTATGAAGGATAGGTACACCACATTGACTAAAATAAGATCAAAAAGGAAAAAAAAAAGCAGGATAAGGGAAATTACAGACAAGATATGGACTTCTTCAATTTTAGCTTTAACTGTACTTGAGATAGTTGATTTTCCATGCAGCACTTAACCCGTCTGAGCTGTCATAATCTATTGCTGCTGCGCACCAAGCATGGGGGTGTAACAAAGGATTTCATGCCTGCCTGTGCCTATGATTACCATATCTGGTTAGCAGAACACTGAGCTTCCCTAAATCTTGATAAAAACAAACTGCCAGTTGGGGCATCAAACAAAAAGTTGAACTTCAAACAGCACAAAGAATTGTTTGTACTATTTTTTGTAAAAGTTTTATTAAAACAATACACTGAGAACTTCTTTGAGAGCAAGTACATACATACGTTTACAATGCACCTTGTTTCTCCTGTCAAGGAATGCAAATAAGTTGCAGCTCATTTTAGGAACCTATACAACACCTCAAATTGCAGGACGACCAGATCATCTCTTTTGTTTCTTTGCACGTCACCGACATTCCTGCTCAGCAATCAGCACCCACAAGAACAATTCTCTGCTACTAAATACATATTTAACCTCCAGCGCTGGAGAGTGTGTCGTTTTGATTTTTCAACAGCTGCTTCACATCAAATATTCTAAAACCGTAGTATATCCATTAAAAGTTTTGGCAAAAGAGGGCAAGACTTTTAAGTGTTTGTGAGTATTTATATGTTTGCTCTTAACTGGTGAGTGACAGATGTTGGCCAGATGGTGTTGACTCACAGCACAATAATCCGGCACACTTGAGACTTTTGGCTCAGTACATATTTGCATTTTTCATCCCCCTTACTAAAACATTTGGTATTAAAATCTAAAGAGAGATGTCAATTAAACTTATGGTGGTAGACGTGTGTGCAATTCTCTGAAAATAACACCAGCACTCCTGAATTCATGACATATATGGAAACCGTACTGATAATATGGACCATTTGTATTAAGGTATTTATCCAGGTCACTGTGATTACATTGGAAGACCTTGTCAAGTGCTTCTTTATTTTAGTAGCTGACACTATTTGGGAGAAAGTAACTCAAAACCACATGGGCATACATCAGGGGAAATATATATATTTTTTTCTTTTACCTGTTGTCAGATGGAAGAAGAGACAAAAGAGCCAAAGATGACAATTTCCTCCTCTCAGGCTGAGTGATGTTGTCCATGCGGTCCACCCACATCTCGATCATGCTCCCCAACAACTGGTCCATCTATAAATTAGAGGAAAGAGTAAGCTTAGCAAAAGTAATCACACACCTTGTTGCAACCATAACCATAACCATGCTGGGTAAGAGCTTCAAGGACTCTTCCTCCATCACGTCTGCCTAGCTCTTAGAGGCTCGCGACTGATGGTCACGCTGTCCCATAGTGAAACACCAAGCAAAGTTAGAAAAATAACTTAATTTGTGATATTTATTTTGCAAGCTTCAAATTGTGCTATAAGGACAAGTGTAATTTTAGCAATAAAAAAAAACTATGATTTTTTTATGATGGAAGAAGCAAAGTCAAAATGTCAAGGATTAAAAATTTCCCCATTTGTAATTCTCTGGGTCATTACTTCAGCCTCAACCTGAATGATTTCCTTTTAACAGCCACTTTGTCTCTCAGACAAAATGTTGCTGAGCTGACAGAAAAGAAGGGCAGACATCAGCCTCACCTCCTGGTTGCATTCGGAGGCCATTTGTGAGAGCAAAGAGGAGAAGAAGCTAAAGTTCTGGAGCAGGACACGACCGATGATGCCAAGGTAGGTGGACATCACAACAGGATAACGCTGCAAATCACAGACAGACAAACAAACACACACACAAAAAAATCATATCATCAGATATGCACAAACGAGTATTTGGTAATGCTTTAACTCAACTAAGGATACAGCAGGTCATTAACATTGATGTAAAGATTGAAGTAGTAATAAATATGAGCAAATCCTAAAATGGTGGCCTGTGTCTTTAATTACTGTCTGATTAATATATGCCACCATGAACTGATGGTATATGAAGAAATAAATATTTAAAGGAATAATCTGTGTGGTGTATGGCACACACTATCACTAATTTAAAACAGTTAACATGTTAGAGATAACTTTAACTCAGATGTGCATGAGATGAAAAAAAAATCCTCACCTCCCCATCCACGATGCCTCTAAAGACAGCTGGCATCAGAGGCTGAAACATGTGGACTCCCAGTACAGGGCTAACCTTTAAAGCTATTTCAACCACCTGCAGAGACACATGGAGACCAGGGATGAGGGAGACACATAAAATGTGCCAAAGGGAAGCACAAAGGTAAAACTCTGAAGAGAGGCAGGAAAAAAAAGAGGTTATGGAGGGATATAAAGGCAGGAAATGGGGCACAATTATGTAAAAAAAAACATATATACAATGAATTACTCAGGTTCAGTGACTTGCAGGGAAGTATGGCTGTTTTTGTTGAAATAATGTTAGACTTGTGGATGTGTTCTGTCAGGCAATGGCTCTTAAACAAATGGTAAAAAGCAAACCTAGTATTAAGCCAATAAGTAAAAAACTTATTGGCTAGATTTTTTTCTTCAGGGATCAGAAGTCAGGATGTAGCAGTTGTTACAGGCTTGCTTTTATTATGACGTACGAGTCTGGAACTAGTCAGTGTGAGCTCTGTAGACTGTCTTTTGGCAAGTCTTTTCTCTCACTCCAAAAATGAAAACTGGTGAGTTCATCTCACATGATTTTTGTTTTTATGTCCTAAGCACGACATTTGTTTCCAGAAGCAGAATCTCTATGGATGTCCTGGCTGAATAGCGCCCTAGACAAGTTCTAGGACAACATGTCTAGGCTACATGTCCTATTCAGCATCATCAGGCAATCCAAGTTTAATCTGCCAAAAAAATCATATATCTTTTCAGAGTTGATATCTTTATTTTCTAAAACATCATCTCCAACACTGTTTTGCACTCATCCTGCTTACTTTACATAAAGATGTTGAAACAGAAAAATAACGTTTTCTCTTCAGCTTATGGTAATCCTAAACACACAGTCATTGCTTGCTCTCTTGTTGACACCTTTGTGATCTCCGGGTACTGTGATGACTTTATTTGAACAGTATCAACATTCCATTTCACACGCTTTATTCTTAGTTCGAACTGAGCTACAATCAATACAGCAACAAATATGACAATACGTAATGATTAGATAAGAGAGTTCCATCTGGGTCCAGATGCGTAAATAAGAAAACAAAAATGTACAACCAGAAAATGTAAAACTGCTTATAAAAAGTAAATCAAAAAAATTGTGAAGAGAGAAACAATTCTTGCAGGTATTTGCCAAATTACAGAAGATAATTATGTTTAACTTCTTTTGCTTCTGAGTGGTCAAACCAACCAGTGCAGTACATTTGCACTGGTTGGTGCATATGTACTACCGATCTGCGTATCGGTGTATGAATGTGTGAGCATTTGTGAGTGCGAATGGGTGAATGTGGCTCTAGTGTAAAGCGCTTTGAGTGGTCAAAATGGTTGGAAAAAGCGCTACATAAGTTGAGTCCATATATGGATTCCTCAAACAGCTCATGTTGATTAGCACGAGCTGTCCTCCATTGTCGGAATGTGTTATGTAGACATGTTTGTTTGTTAGCTGTGTGCTGGCTCTTCTTTCCCTAGTCAACAACATTAGTCAGAGCCAGATGTGCTATAAGCCATCAGATCAGGCTTAAACAAGCTCAAGCTTTGTGGAATTACAGGCATTCTGCTGACACCAAGCTCTGCTGTAAAAAAAACAACAAAAAAAAACAGCAAACAGTTTTCCTGGGAAACGCAAATTCTGAGAGATTGTTATTCAGTCATTTTCTTATAGAATAGAAAATAAATATACTTTATTGTCCAACAATGAGGAAATCCATGTGAATCTTAGGTAAACAAAAAGAGGGACCTATATAACATAAAACCTATTTGCATTTACAAAATGCACCACTAAAATAGTAAAAGTGTTTCAAGTAATATGTTATTTTTTACCAATTCAAGAAGAAGAATGCAAACCTTATTTTTTAAATATAAAGGAAATGTCCATTACTTTAAGGAGTGTTACCTTTATATGCTTTCTGCAAGTTCACTAAGTGCAACGACTATTTATATATGAAAGTTCATTCAGAGTTCTGCAGGCATGGCCTCATGATTAACATGTTTTTATTAATCCTTCTAATACTCAAGATAACTTTTCTTTATTCACATTCGATATTACAGGACACCCAAGTCATCCTTTAATCCACGCTAATGTTTAACCTTATTTCAAGTAAGATGATCCTAATCATTTTCAATTCACTGACAAGAACAGTTGCAGAAAAAAAATCTCTTTACTGTGTTAGTCTACAATGAAAAAACAGAGAAAAAATGGTTGGAAAAAAGCTGAAATATTGATGAGGAAAAAATATTTCTACACACTTTCATTCCATACTTTTCCAGACACAGATTTATGTTGTGTCCATTGTGGACATTTGAGTAGAAAAACAAAAGAACACTGACAATGCTTTTTACAGTTTTGTTTTCTTTTGGCATGTAGACTGAGATTCTTTAAAAGCAGATTTTTATTCTCCATGACTGCATTTCTAATGGAAAAAAAAGTGGAAAAAAAAATACAAAAAATAAAGAACTTTAAAGCTTTGCTTGATAGAACCTAAACAAGACCTGGTTTAAACCTAAATAAACAAAAACTGACAAGATGATTTTATGGTCACAGAGAACTTTAAGTTACCTTTAGTACTTGGACTTGTCCCTCATTTGTAATGTCCTTCAGAAGTTCACAAAAGGATCGGCACAACGATTCGCCATAATTCTGTAGAAAAGAAAAGAAGGATTTGGAAATCTGATCAGAAACATTTAAATTCTGCATTTTTCTTTAAAGTGAGTGTCTGTTTCTCCCACCTGCAGGAACTCAACGGCAGACAAGTATAAGTAGGCGTTTATGATCTGAAAACAGGTGCGGAGATTCTCAGAGCTCAGCTCTGAAAAACAAACATTGTCACATGAGATGCTGAATTTGCAGATTTGGTCCATTTGATAAAATGCAAACAGGTAAAAAAAATGTCATGGACTTTATAGGTCTTTATTTATATATGAACAAATCATTAGATTTTTTTAAAAATATATTTTAAAAAAATGTCAAGAGAGAGCATGTAGTAAATGAATAAAGCCATTGATTAGCTTGTACGAACACACACAAATTACAAAATGTACAAGAAACTGGTTCAAATTTGTTCTCATGCTACAGAAAATGAGGAAAATGCAATGGGGTGCCTACATTTTTCTTCACAAACTGAAAACTTGTTGAGAATGTAGTTTTCCTGTGTATCGTTGAACTAGTTGTTTAGTTCTGAGAACTGCTTCAAAACTCTGTGGACTTCCCACTTCGGGCATCTGTAAGCAGGTATTCCAGAGATGGATGATTGGATTTGCATTTCTTTGTTTTGACTGATAAGCAACATGTTTGATGTCATTCCTAAGGTTTTCTGTGGAATTATGGTCACTGAGCTGGTGTTGACACTCAACTTTTTACTCTGGACAAAATGCTGCTTGGATTCTGTCATGAGGCTTCAGGTTAGTTTCATACCAATAGCTTGACTTCATACTGCAGTAACTCTGAACCTCCATTTATGACTTGGGCTAACTTTTTTTTAAGCGTTTGATCAAATTTTAACTCAACAGCCTGCCATCTTCTGCACTTTATTACTTATTCATTCATGTTGGGTTTTTTTCTAAATATCTGTAAAAATATATTTTACTCAATTTTTAATAATTGTATTCCCTCACTGACTAAGTTATGTTGCTATTATTTGAACACACCAGGGCAATTAGGACACTGAATCACTAATTCAAGATGTTAGATATGTTTCACATTACTACATCTACTAGTAAAGGCACAACTTTGAACATAATTAAGCAGTGAAAGAAATACTGGCTGGAACCATGATGCAACAGATGAATATTGTAGCATCAGCTTCACAGGCCTGGAAGTTCAAGTAGCTGCTGAGCTGCCAGGACAAATAGAAGGGTTGTAAGAATCCATTAAGAAGAACTGCACATAAATTATTAAGTGTGCCCTGTGAGATTATTAGCCTAGCATTAAATCGGTTCTGCTTCATCTCTGCATTTTATACAAGTGGGGCTGTCTAACTTCATGTTAACACACAGAAAATGAAACCTTACAGATCAGGTGCTGGCTAGGATATGTGCTAAGAAAAGGCTGTATGAACGCTTAAGCATATGGTAACACCTTATAAACACAAGGTCTAACTTGGTCAGATAATAGCAACAGGAGCGGAATAATTATCTTGTAATGAAACAGAACAAACAAACAAAAATCACTAAGCATATCATTAAAAAGACATGCATAGAAAAATCGACCCATCACTGGAACTGGATCATTTTCAGTTTGACCAACTAGTCAAAAACTTTTTTTTTTTTTAGTTATCACACCACAGTAAGTTTCACCAACAGCACTCTTTAGTATGGAAGTTGTTGCTGAAGGAAGAACACTCAACGTTGACTATTTTCAGTTTCCAGTATACAACTATTAATTCAGTGGAAATAAGACAGTTCAAAATGCCATCAAAATGGTGTTGGCATTTTGATAAGTGCCATCACCAAAATCATACAGATCAAATGTTGGTCAATGTTTCATTTATTATGGCTCAAAAGCAATATGTTAAATCTAATAACAGTGTTTTGCAAGGCAGCAAATCCTCAACAAGAAGGGTCGAAAATGTACTTTGAATTCTGTTCCTATATCTTCTCACTTCTTATAGAGACATCCGAAATGGCTGAATCGAATGAGCAATAAAATTATGTTTGGTGCATCTCTTAATATAGCAAAAGTATTAAAAAAAACTTGAGAAGAATTTGGAAATGCATCAAGAAATAAATGGCCCTCATGGTAACACCACACAATTACAGAAGAGATTATGAAGTGGACAAATTTTGCTTTTCAGTCTTAAAGAGTGTCATTCAACAGTTTGAGGTGAGTGTAGTAAAATGGCTCTACAATAAATGTTAATTGACTCTTGAACCACCAGTTGTGTAATAATGGCAAGTGTGTTCCCAGAGTTGTGTGATTATGCTGTTTGATGTTATATACTGAACAGGGAGCTGTAGTGCTCTTATATACTTCTAAACCTGGCAACAGAAAGAGGAAAATGGAAAAAGTCAACATTTTAAAATCTTCCATGTTTGTTATACAAATGGAAAAACCTCTCTTCTTACACAGAAAAAAAATGAAGTCGGTGCAATGAGAATGAGATGAAATGAGACAAGTATAGTCCTTCTGTAAAGTTCTATGCAAAGGTAATCAGATATGTACCTCTACTTCAGACACAATTGGTCCAAATTATAAAAACAAAATAGAATATGCATTTTTCAATGATTAATGTAAACAAGTGAAAGAAGATGACCTTGTCAGAAAACAATAGACCCATTTAGCTCCCATGCAAATGCTGTGTTTGACCAAAAACACACCACCGTCCAGAACCTCCTATCCTCATAGTGAAACAGGGTAGTGGCAGTATCATGCCATTAAGAGGCATATTTTCCCTGGGATAGAGAGCTAGTGAGGGTTGATTGGAAGATGGATGGAGCTAAAAAATAGATCAACACTGGAAGGATATTAGTGAGGAAAAGAGTCGGATAACGACCCAAACATCCAGCTAAAGCTACAATAAAACAGTGTCGATCAAACCATATCCATCTAGTAGAATGAACCCAAATTAATTGAGACTTAACACATTGACAGATGCTCTCAATCAAGGCTGACTGTGCCTGTGCTATTTTACAAAGAATAATGGCAAAAATAAAAATAAAATAAAATAAAAAATCAGTCTGTAGATGTAGAAAGCTGGTGGAGCAATACCACAAAAGACTGGTAGAGAATGGAGGTTGTGCAAAAATACTGAGTCACAGGGGCTGAATACAAATGACCACCACATGCTGCTATGTGTTGGTCTATCACTTAAAATACCAAAATACTTCTGCAATGTACTGTACAGAGTTGATGAGAGAAATTGCTGAGTTTTATGAGCCCCAAGAGATGCAAAGAGAAACTGCCGGGACCAAAACATGAATAATCACAAACAAGAGAAGATTTATGGCGTTACCGGTAGTCAACATAGTTGTAGTCAAAATGTTTACAAAAAAGTGAGAGTTAAGGGGGATTAAGATGGAAAAGAACGTAAGAAGACCTGATCCTAGGATTGACAAATGGGAGCCAACAATCTTACCACACAAACAAACCTGACAGTCTGATAAAATTGCATGCGTTCACCTAGACCGACATTTTCGTGAGTAGCTTTGAGGTAACACAGGGTGACAGGAGGCACTTAGAAAACTTTACGAAAACTTCACAAAAGCCCAGAGTGAAGCCAATACATCATGTTGACATAAATAGAACTTTTGCTCTTTTCACAAACAAAACTAAACATTTCATGGCTGTTTACTAAATTCTTAAAAAAGTTCATTTTAGAGGTGGTAGGATAAATTTAAACTTTGCATAAAAAGGAACCTAATATCTTTGAAGATTTAATTAAAAATATTTAATGCCCCAAGGCACAAAAAGATAATTAAGAAGATGAAAATGTCTACAAAATGCTTTTTAAAAAAAAAGTTGCATCTCACAACTATAAATTTAAAAGCCATCATGATTAGAGCAAACCCTCTGAACCCAGGCATCATAAAGAGCCTTATCCTGATCAAACAGCTCACTTGCTTATTAGGTTTGTGTAGAAAAGATTAAAATCTCCATGGTGAACAACCACTGTGGCCCACTTGGACTACAGTGCTGTTTCACCCAGGTGATTTTGATGCTGATGTATGCCATGTGCTTCCTCGGCCGGCTGTCAGCCATAATACGGTAATGGGGGTAATGTATGCAACCATCTGTTATCTGGTCAAGTATGCAAAGCATTCCAGGGCCTATTTAGTCAGCACATCAGTCTATATGAATATTCAACATTACACTCAGAGTATGAAGACAAATTCGAGTAAACACATTCCGTGTGCCTATGCACAAAATGAGAACAATAATGGATTTAAAACAGACAAGCAAGCGCAAGAGTCTTTGACTTTAAATGAGCAGTAAGGACATTGTTGAGCAGTGTTCTGTTCTGAAGCAGAGATGGTAGAAAACAGCATTTTTGAGTAAAGACAGAAAAACATGAAAGGCACACTATGACAGACTGAGTTTTTGAAAGATAAAGGAAGAAAAAAAAGCCTCTCAGATGATCCAGTTGCTGAACAAGAACAGCTGCGGTTATTGGACAGGTAAACAACTAATCTATTGTGTGCAGCTGTTTTTACCCAGTCCAAGTCACAATCATTCATCCTAATTACTTTTAAACCAAGGAAGTATGCTATATAATAAACACAATAAATACATTAAAACAGCAATACAATAGAGTTCATTATTTTCATAAATTTCTAGTACTTTGTAAAAACCCTTTGTTGACTATGACAGCCTAAAGTCTTGAACTGATGAACATCAGAGACTGAGTGTCCTCCTTCCCAATGTCCATTACTATAGTGCCTTGCAGTTGATGTTTATTTGTGGGCCTTTCTGTCCAAGTTTGGTCTTTAACAAGTGAAACGGAAGCTCACTTGGGTTAATATTGGTTAACTGTCTTGGCCTGTAAACAACATTTCCACTTGTTTGCCTTAATAAACTCATGTGTTATTTTGGCTGTGTGTTTTAGTTCATCGTCCATCCGTATTATGAAACGCCATCCAATCAACTTGACTGCATTTAATTAGATTTGAACAGAAAGTATGTGGATAGTGGAGTTTATTAACATATTTAAATACACAAGAAAACATTTCACCCAATTCTTGTATTCAAAAAACTATTCAAGATTTATGGTGTATAATAATTCTTCCCTGAAAAACAGAGTCATGTCAATGTAACCTTGATATAAAACAAGCCTTGAGTAAGATATTACAAAACAAGCAGTGGTGAAATTGTAGACGCAATGTATAATTAATATCTGTTAGGCCAACACTTAAAGTAGCTCGGCTGAAAGTCTCCCACAGCAAGACGATTTTGAACTGCTGATGGCAACAGGTTGGTAGAACACAAATGAACTGCTATCACAGCAACCCTCAAGTGACAGCATCTCAACTCCACCAATATTGCTTTCAGATGAGATGCCACAAGTAAGTCCCTAAAGGCTCCAATTGGCACAGACAGACAGGCAATTACGAGTGAGCTGAGAGCCAATATCCAAGACACAGTTAAAAGGCTACTCTGGTTAAAATCATAGAGAAACTAGAGTGTTGAGAGGAGAAATAATATTAAATAAAGTAAAACACTAACACAAATCTCAGCAAGAATTTTTTATACCAACCAATTCTACTTTGTGTTGCACACTGAGCATGTCGTGTGGTAACACTATAAGTAACGATCCACGCCATGGTTCTCAGAAGGAAAAGAAAAGATGTGAATAGTAAAGAGAAGATGGGTTTCATTCATCCTGTAATTCAGATGAAGAAATTTGAACCATACTTTAAAAACACGATGACATTTATTTGTCCAAACATATGTGCGGTGCAGACCATGCACTTCCATTAGAAGCATGAACAAATAACAGAGTACTGTGCCCAAGTGGAGAGCTTATTTACATCTTCTATGAAATCCAACTAAGGCCGTATGGTTGCAATCAAAATATTTCTCTACAAAAAAAAAAAAAAAAATCTGAGATATTTGATTTCTTTTTTCCAAAAGCAAAAGAGGACATAAGTAAATGATTGCGACAGCTGTCAGCTATCTGTCCTTATATAACGGATGAATAAAGCTGTCCTTATATTTCTTGTTGATAAGCAGTGAAGCAAAAACATCTAAGGAAAAAGTTGTGTATGAGTATGAACAACTTTAAACTTTAAAAAGTTTAAAGTTTTTGTAATAAATGGGGGAAAATGAACAGAATTCTGCTTTGGGGCTTGAGGCAAGTCGGTGAAGTCAGAAAACTGAGGCCTAGAATTGATAAGGCATTCTGGATTCTTGTCAATTACTACTGAAAAATCAACCTCATTGAATATTTATGTACTGGTTCATATATTACAATGCTCACATTAAGGGATATGGATCATCACCCAAAATAAATAAATTAATTACAAAATCCGAGGGAACAAAATAGAGTTTCCTATGTAGGGTGATTGAACTTAGCCTTAAGGATGAGAGGAGGTGCTCTGTTAAAGTTGTAAATAACACTTTTCATTGCGCGAACATTCAATTTTCTTATGTTATTTTAATGTTTTTTGCCAATATTTTGTCTGGCCATGAATAAAATATTCAAAAGGCTAAATGGCCTTTTTGCCAGTCAACAGATTCTGCAGGGTAGGCAGACCACATTATCCTTCTCCACACAAGCACACACAAAGTGTCATAACAGAAGTAGTCACAACAGCAGCTGTTGAGGCCCTGATTAAGCTTTAGTCAGAACATATTTCATAGCCCTGGGCATATGCTGCACAAATTTGCTTTGGTTATGAACATTAACTAGAAAATGAGCCTCGCATATGACTCTGATAAGAGCCCTGGAGGTAGCTCCAGTGTTTAATAAAGAAAAATGCTGAAATTATGATCATCCAGTAAACCAGTATTTGCTTTAAATTTATGGTGTTGATAATAAATGAAGACATCAGCTGTAAAAAGTGTAGTTGCCAAGTTAAATCAAATGGACAAAATCTGGAGTTTAAAAGCCCCTAAAAAATGGTTGTTTGGTAGACAATGCATAGATTTAATACCTGTTGCCATTTAACTGTCTATGCATGCGAGGATGCAAAACTGGGCAGAATTTTATTATCTGTTCTTGTGGAGCGCCAGTGACAGCCTAACAGAAAACCTTTCATGTGATTACTGTAAACATCATTTAGGGTTGGAATAGTTGAATAAAAACCCAACCAAAAAACAAAAGTATTTCTAATTGAAATTAAATGGATGACCTTATTTTTCACTACATTTTTTTATATATACATTTTTTATTTATATTCTTAATTTTTTAATTTTTTTTCCCCCAATCAATTACTTTTTGTTTCATATTTTCTATATTCCAGTTGTACATTTAATCCGAGCTACTGGCTTAATAATAATCTTATATTCTACTGAGAATATCTCAAAAAAACCAACAGCGATTAACAGCGGGAGAAGAATTATTTACTCTATTTTTAGCATAAAAATAAAGTAATTAGAGCTCAATTCCAGCAGCTGATGAACTTCTAAATAAGCATAATAGAGGTCATGCACTTCTAAGATTGTTCTCTACCACAACATTCAGGCAAATCCCTAAGTGGTTAAAAAACGAAATATGGGCCCTGCTGTTATTTTAGTCAGCATAACGGAATTATCATCTTGCAATAAATGTTGCTGATAGTCTTTCTTATAACTGTGCACACTGTTTATACATAATTAAACAAGTCTACGTAAAAATGAATAGCTAACATGTCAAAAATATATAAACTATTAGAAAAGTCACACAAGAAGTCGACCTTCAAAAGAATGCAGCAAATTCAGTTGCATATTAAGTGTTAAAAAAGTCAAAGATTCTAAGTTTATATTAGCTAACCTATAATTAAACTTCAACAGATAACTCAGTCTCTGCGTTAAATATGACTGAACACATCCAATCTCTATGGTAGCTGTAATTGAAGTCATTACTTTGAGTAGAGAGGCCTGAAATAAAAAGGTTGTCTTCTAATGAGGATGTCTAAATTGATCCATGAAGCACATTAGCCGGGCAGTTAAGTGGGAGAGCTTCAGATGCCTTTAGTTCAGATGCTCCTTGGCTGTAAACATTATCGATCACTGGAGGGCGAGTATGCTATGCTCTGATCAATTCCGCACTGTAATTTATGCAAAAATACAACAGTACGCTATTTTTGTTATCTGCAATTTAATAAACAACAATAGCATGTATTCATTTTTGTAAAAAGCGTTTGGCTACCATCACACAGAAACAGCCTCCCCCCAAAAAATCTGCCTTTTTTTGGGGGGTGGGGGGGAGTCTAAGACTCTAACTTTTAGTTTTGCCAAATTAATCTGTTAGTCATTTCTCTTTCCAGGGCCCTCAGGCAATATCAATGACACATGAGTGAAAATAAAATGGCACTTTAACCATCATTTGCTCACTTCATTAGGGCTTCCTTCTGCTCCAGAAGAAGCAATTGCTTCACTTTCAAAGCACAAACATCTTGTAGTAAGAGCCAAGTGTTAGGGAAACGGAGCGCAGAGCAAGGTTAACATTTTAACCACAGCAAGACTCCTGACATTCTAATCAGGGAATTTGCAGTGCACGGTTAGCAGTGATGGAACAGGGCTCGTTATCAGAGAGGCCAGGCCACGTACCTGGCATGTGGAAACATTCCTCAGAGCCAAAACTCTCTCAACGGCCCACATCCCTCCACTGCTCTCCACGGACCAAAAGAATGAACGACCGGATGTTTGAGTAAAAGGCAGCCAGAGATGATGAGAGACAGCTTTAGAGCTTGAGAAAGATACTAAAACCAGAAAACTTGATTTCCCGAATAACTTTCCCTAAATTTATGCAAATAGATGCATAAGTGTAACATAGAAATGATTCTTTTCACTCCCCAGTGCGGAAAATATTCATTTTAAAATGGCGTGCTACTTTACTTTGACCTGTGACCATACCTTCAAGCTATTATCTTTCATCCCTGCCGCTTTGAAATGTCCCTTGAACTCAAGTGACAAGCTAATTATCTTCAAGATATCTAATGCGTTTAAAATGTGGGGAAATCAACCAGGAGAACATAATGTTTCTCAGAGTGATATGAGACAGAGACAGAAAAATAGTCAAGTGGAAAAGGCATTAATTGCCGACAATCTGCTGTAATTGTACAGGAGCCATATCATAAAGAAAAATAATTGTTTTGCACTCAATAGCGTATCTAAGAGCCTGAATTTAGCAGGCTCAAAAATATGTAATTGAGCTATTCACATCGGGATAAATCATCTGCTTTACTCCTGCAGCTCAAGAGTACAGCAGTCATTCAGCCTTTTCAACTACATTCAAAATTCAACTTCAAATGACTAAGGAAGTTATCTACCAAATGAAAAGTCAATACAAGTTTGCTTTTTATTTGGAGTGCAGAGTGTACTTGACCTCAGAAAGGATTTTGTAAAAAAAAAGAAAAAGAAAAAGAAAGAACCTGTTTCAGTAATTTTACTTCATGACCACAAAATGGGCACAGTTTGGTATGGAGAAAAATCAAGACTTTTAAAAGTTATATTTAAATAGAGCTGCTACTAACACTTATATTATTTGCAACGTAGTTATTAAGCTGATTCATCTGAATTTGAACCAGTGTACAAACTTTCACAGGAGCTGCTCTATCAAGAGCAAAACAGCAACAAGGTAAAACATTCAAGTATTTAATTCAATACATAGTTGAAGTTAACCACTTAAAATAAAACTGCCCCAGATGATTTCAAGACCTTAACAACAATATACTATGTATACAGCATTTAAACAGCAGAAGGGCTAATTTTTGCTTTGTTAATCAAGACATTTGGAAATGATTGTTTTATGGTTATAGTTGTTCTGTATTGTGTAGCAAATAAGTCTAACCAGAGGCAAGGATTGCAAATAAACCACTGGCATGAAATCTGGTATACACCACCTGTATTATGTTAAACCAACCTGCTATGATTACATCATCCCTGACAAAAAAGTAAATAAGCTAAAAAAAAAAAAAACTATTTTAATAAAACAAAAATGGATGTAGCAAAATGTAACTATAGAAGACTAAAATGGTAGTATTAGAATTTATAAATAAACCAAGGATACCATGAAAAAACAGTAAAACTACATGGCTACTCAGATATGTTCTCCTAATAATCTGTTAAAATCAGAGGGAAATCAGAGTAATTTTGTCATTTGTTCTAATCCAAAGATTATTGTGGCAGTAAAATTTAAGCGAGCATAGAAAGCTCAGCTGGGATTCACAGCTCCCCCTCTGCTAATGCACAAAACTAAAACGGTTTTCTTGCAACACTGTTGAGAAATCACATTCACTGCTAAACGATGCCCTCACATGAGGTGATCTCACAGTGAACGGTCAACTTGTGCTGAACTTAAGCCAAAAATAAAATTTGCACGTTCCCTTTGAATGTCTGACTCACCTGATGATTATTGGTAAACCTTAAACTGGCCTACATTTTCATGTCACATTCTCTTCCTTATGTGCAATTGGCTTGTAACTGCATTTAAAGAACACTACACTATTATCAACAGAAACCTCATGCAGGGACCCTATGCACTTAACCATATTCCATGCACAGATTTGGTCTCACCAATGAAATGTTATCTTTCTTCCACATATGTACATTGTGAATGCTTCATATTTACACCCCTTTTGCTTTTACAGATGTTCTCATAATAGCACCGAAAATGGCATATTTTATTAGAATCTTATGTGACATCTTTTGTTTGTTTTTCTTTGGGAAACAAAAATGAAGCCAAGCTCAGACTAGATGTAGAACATCTGTGAGCATCAATTTTGAAATACTGCCATAGATTCTATTTTGGGTTTGGGTCAGGACTTTTACTAGGTCACAAACATCAATATAATTTGATCTAAACCATTTCATTGCTCATCTGGCTATATGTTTTAGACTTATTGGTGTGTTGGAAGTGAATGTCCACTTCCAACACGTGTTGGAGTCACGAGTCTCCAACAGATTTTCCATTTTCTCATTAACTCTGTCCAATCTCATAATCCATACTGAAGAAGGCATGATGCTGCCATTATTATGTGTCACAAAGGGTGAATGTCATTTGCCAAAATGTTAAAATCCATGTCTCATTTTTCCTTCCCTTTCATAGTGATCGACTCTTTTGTTTTGCTCCATCACAAACTACTTGTTGTGCATGAGCACCAGCACTGGATTCTCAGAGTATTGTCTCCCAGGATGACAGTGATGGGTTCTAATATAAAACTGGCAGGCCAGAACATTATTTTTTCAAACCAGAAAGATGTGTTGTTACAGCATGACTATCTTCCAGAGAGCGATGAGACATGTTCGGCTGTGACAAAGCGAGGCATTTATATTACCTGGACCAACATCACAGGACAAACATCATAAAGGAGCCTAGCTAAATCAACAGAAGCAGATATAAACACAACAAAAATAAGTTTATGCTTGATTTTACACCGTGAAACTGTTTTAGCCTAAGTAAATAGCATAAATATCTCACAACAGTGGATGCACTGAATTTCCAAGCAGTGAAAATGGTTTGCAGAAAACAACTCTGTAAACAAGATATATTTTTAGGAATGCGAAATATGATTTTGAAAAAAAAAAAAAAGCAAATGTTTCTGTACCCCACTTCACTTTGTGACACAAGACAACTGGTCAGCTGATGCATGAAAGACTGGGTCTTTTGTGGATGTAGAGGGGATGTAGATACTGAAACAGCCTTTCACAACACGAACCCTGGAGTAACATTTAAATTGAACTGTCACTATGTACTGGCTTCTGAAATTGCCTGCTTCCATAGTATTTAGACGAAAATGGCATAAAGAACAGGAAACAGTCTATTCTAAGCTGAGAACAATATTTTGTCTATTGCTGCTTTTTACATAAGATGTGTTATTTTCTTTTTCCAGTCTGATATTCTTACCATATGAAGAGAAGGCAGACCATAACTAGGCATTTTCTAGTAAACTTAATTATAGCTTAAAAGTTATCCAAAAAGAATCATTAACATCCACCCAACCACCTACAACAAAAGTCATGGACAGTAAATGCTCAAGTGTTTTCTCAGTAAAACTTTGGCCCGTAAAATGACAGATGTATCCTCCAACTTTACCTACAACTCTTGTTACACGCACATGAAGCGGTTAGCATTGCTACAACAGTGTCTCTATATGTTCAACACAATTTTCAGCCTTCCTGTTATCTGATGAGAATTTTGCTCTTCCTTTCAACTTTAAAACAACATAAAAAGAGGCATGTCTCACCCTATTAAAAAGAGCTGTTTCCTCTAAAAAAAAAAAAAAAGAAAAGCTTCTCACATCTCTCCCCTTCCTCAAACACATTTCAAATCCCTCTCTTATGTGTGGTGTGCCAACTGACCAAAACAAGATCAGATACGAGTTTGTAACCAGCAGGGAATTGATATTGGTTTATCAAATTAGGGGGAAAAAAAAGGTTTATTCCAATCAACGGTCACCTTCCAGGTGGATCTGGACAAAGGGACAAATGAGTAAAAATATATATTTAAACTTGGGTGGCACCACTGGATCTCTAAGAGTATTTCTTAATAACACTGAACACATCTATCAGTAAACAAGAGCTACCACTCTTGGACACTGAAGCACATTAAAGCTTTAAAATGGCCTCGAGGTGAATATAGCAATCAAATCTGAATCTCGTGCCAAAAAAATCTGCAGATATCTTCATCCTCTATTGTGCAATATTTAATCTTTAAAGTTCAACAACCTCTTTCTAAAACTACACTGTCAACCCTCTCTCACTTCATCATCAGAAACACTTAAAAGACTAATGTGGCAGCTGATTAATGTTCACCGAATCTTTTAAACATCTTCATTACTCGTGAAGATACAGCCAATTAGGTCCCAGTTTCTCAGTGATTGAGGAATATATAAATGCTAACTGTGTCTTCTATTTTTTATATACATATATAAAATCTTCTTTCAAGTATAAATAGATCTTTTTATTTTTCCTTCCTGTACAGCCTGTATTGAATTATAGACACCTTTATGCAAAGATCCCTCAATTACAGTTGTTTCTGTCACTTTAAAGCTTGTGTATAATTCTGTTTTCGTTTCTACATTTTAATCTGACTTAAAGTGATGCTTGCAAAGAAAATAAATAAATAAAAATGAAATGGTTTCTGTAAGGCAGAAGATAAGGGCCGTACTTATCTTACCATTCATCCATGTCCAATCTCTACGTATAACCTCTCCCTTTTCTTCACGGATTTTCCAACCATTGCCACTTGAATTCGTTTTCATCTACCGCCTTCCTGTTATGTTCCATCAACCTCTTCGTTTCCTTGATCCTCTTTAATTCCCTCCTCCACCATTACTGCGACCCATAGCCCTTTGGCTCTCTGCGCCCTATGGAGTCTATACAGTCCGCACAGTAAGTGATAGAATGCTAGAGCAAAGCTGTTGTATTAGTCTGACTTATTGCAATCTGATACTAAATTAATGTCCCTTATAACACTGAAGGTCAGAGAGACACATGCACAACATGTGTGGTGTCCTTATGATAAATCATCCAGGCAGCTTAATGCAATCACTCATACCTGCAGTATAAGTTTAGATGCCTTGAGGCAGTGATGTGATCTTCAAAAGCAGTAATAGCCAAACGAAGACAATTATATAATTAGGTTTATGACAATAGATTTTTCAGCTTAACCCAACAGTTACAGTGTAAATATATAGGAACGTTTTAATGGGTTAGAATCTTTGTCTGTGAAAATAAGTCCAGTATTTGTTTTGAATTACACAAAAAAAAGCATTAATCTTTAATTATATACAATTGAAATCAGATATTTACGTACGAAAGTGAACATCTACTATTTCCACACCGTCTGGTATTGAAAATCAGATTAAACTTCCTGTTTTAGGTCAGATAAGATCATGAAAATAAAAATGAATTATATTTCCTAAATAATAAGAGGGAGAATTATTAAAACTTTATTAAAATTCAAAGACTTATAACTATATTTCTAAACAATTAGGGTTAGGGTTTAAATTAATTTTAGGCTATTTTCTAATGTAAAATTAGGAAAAGATTTTAAACAAATCATACATATAAAAAATGCATATCAACTACTTAATTTGAAGAACGATTAAAAATGATCATTGGCCAACACAAATAATTATGCCAATTCAAACTGAACAAAACCATAAAAGGTTTTATTAGACTTGATGTCCAGAAATGGGAGAAAAAATAGGTTATGTGTATTTTAATAGTTCCTGTAAATATTTGGTTTTAACTGTGCTACATATATTACCCCCAAAATAGAATTCAGTTACATAAATTCTAATATTGTTAGTTTTTTATACTCCGTTTGCTGACTGATTTAATTTATATGTTAATGCATAATATTCTGAGAACAAAAAAAATCTCCCTCACACACCCAATTGGATAAATTAGAAAACAAAAGAAATCTTCTGTAAGCTCACCCAACAAAGCTGACATGTTCTGGAAAATTCTGAGCAGCTCCGGGGTGATGGCTGGGCTGTTCTCCAAAGTCACCAGCCTACACAATGAGAGGGAGGAAATGGGGTGAACACACATTAAGGAGTAAAGGGAAACATGAGAGGAACAAAGCAGATAAGGAATATTAAAACAGAAAATAGGAAGATGATGTGAGAAAATTGTGCAGAAGACACATATTGGAGGTGGCAAAGAGAAAACAGGTCGGAAAAATGCAAACGGACAAATTACAGACTGAATGTAGAAGGAGGGCATATCATAAGGGGTGGCAAAAACATAAATAGGCAAGGAGGTGAAAAGAAAAAGTAGTATGAAGAAGAGGGGATGTAATATTAATCTGGCATGATTGTCCTGATGTTTTTAATTTCATTGTATTGGAAGAAAAACAAAAGTAATTATGAAAAAAATCTACAAGCCTTTTCAGATCAGAGAGATTTGAAATGTTGTTAACATTTGGGCCGGTCAATAATAAGGATAGAGAAAACAATTCTTCACAATTCTGATTATCAATATAACTTATTGAGCCTAGAAACTGACTAATTATTGCACATAAAAGACCTGTTCTCAAATCTCTTCACTCAAAATGTATTTTGTTGTCCAATAATATCTTGTGAACTGTCTCTTACAAAGTTGCATTTTTTTTCCCACACTTATCACAAGTGTCTAAACAATCAATGTTTTTGTGAAGTTAAGATTGAACCAATCAGGGATTTCCTGGCTTATGCTGATTTCTTGTTGTACTGCAGGTTCTTTTGATAGAGGTGGCAGTTTTGAACGTAGCAGTAAATAGAGGAATCACAAGATTATTCCCACTACCATAACGCAAAATGACCTCTAAACTGAGCAATAATTCCTGGTTTGGAATAAATAGGTCTAACATCAAAGAATACTGTATGATGTCCCTATTCTAGAATGCCTGAGCCACCATGATTCAAAGTGTACTCTGGCTTGAATCGGTGTTTGGGAGTTGACTGACAAAATGTCTGTGACCCCTGGACCAAAAAAGAAGACAGTTACTTTCATGTTGCTTCACTTCTTTTTAGCCCAGTCGTGTGTTTTGTGGCAAACTGTAACCTTTTAAGCCATGTCTCACTTTCCAATAAGACGTTTTTACAATAGTCCTCACACAACCACCTTCTAAATTGTTGCACTACTAGCAGCTAACAACAGATCTTTTCTGATCCCCCTGAAACTCATTATTGGCTTAGTAATTATTTTTGATCTTTGAACAATTTGAATTTTGTTTTCCCATTTTCTTTTCGTACTTCTAATTTGGAATTCCATTTCAAAGTATGTTTGATCATTTTAACTCAAGAGCCGATGTTTAACATTTTCCCCTCTTCAGTCATCTTTTTAATTAAAAATATGTCACATTTACACAGAATCAACAGCATGCAGGTCATGGCCGTTTTCTATTACTCTACTAAACATATTAGCTAATCAAAGACAATATTTCTTCCAAAAAAGTGACTCATCTGGTTTGTTATGTTGCACTACTTTTATTTTGTTGCAACTATTTACCATAAGTGAACAGATTTTGATTTATGTTACATTTTTCAAAAGGTATTGGTAGGTTGTGGAAAGTTTCACAAACTTTTATTAGCTCTGATAAGAAACGAACAGGAGAGATACTGAAGAGGACACAAACGGAAATAATCCATGAAAGATAAAAGAATGAGAAAATGACATTGTCTTTGTAAACAAAATAAATGCATACAGAGCAGTGCTGGTCATCAGGGAGGATAAAAGATGGGATAGAGATATGCGGCTGGCACTAAGTCAAAATGAGAGAACGACGACGTACATTCTTTAGAACATGGAAGAAACTTTCATGTTCCAAAGGGGAAGTTTTAAAGCCTGAAGAAGCTTTAAAACTACTTGTTTTCAAAACAAAGCCACAAAGTGAAGATTGCGGGCAACATGAACATTCGACAAATGAAGTGATCATCGGGCACCTCTGCCAGTGTAAAGAGCCAATTCAAACAAGATGCAACAACGAGGTCTTTAAGCAACATTTATCTGTAAGCTGTTTGTAACTGGCCTCTAAACGGGACAGCAAACATTAGCCAGTAAATGAGGCCGAGGAATGATAAGACAAAGAAGACTCATCGGCGATAGGCACTACAGAGAAAAGAGGCAGAAATAAAGACAGCCACAGTATTCATGTGTAGGCGTGTGTGTAAGGGATGAAATGAGATCACTAAGTACTTCATAAAGATCAGCCTCAGGGAATCTCGTTTTCTTCCCTGGACTCATAAATGTTTGAATACGGCATGTTTATCCATACCAAAGCTCCAGTCCGTCCTCTAGCAGATAGACGTGAGGCGGCTGAGAAACGTCGGTGCTCAGTTGGATGACAGGAAGAAGGAAAGGGTAAAGGTTCTTACTCTCTGCCCCAAGGCCCTGAAAGAACAAAAAGATACAGGAATCAATGCCAAACAGTGACAGCAAGACATGGATGCTTCAAAGTGTTCCCGCGCTTTCTGTGTTTCGCTTTAATTGAAGTTCTTTGCAGCTCATCTGAGGAGAGCACAGCAGTGGAATGGATTTAGACATTGTTTCCAAACCACGTGCTGCCACGCTACATTTTTTCCTCGCACAAAAATGAGCAGCACAAAATGGGGACCTTTCACGCTGCAAGGCACGTGTCACTACTCCTACTTTTAATAGCAAGAAGCTGTCAAAAAGAAAAGCTTTTCCAATTTGAAGGTCTTTCATTTTGAAGCACAATGCTTGTTTTAGGCAGCAAGAGTTGTTTGGACATTATATGTCAATTTGATGACCCTATAAAACAGTGCGAGCCCATTAACTTTGACTATTTAGGAAAAAGAACATACTGGGGCACAACTACAGGAACTAAGTTACAGCTCATTTCCTGGTCATTTGGACTTTAATGACATTTAAGATGATCGGTGGTTAAGTAGGAAATTAGCATTTTTGTAGAAGTCAAAACCATATTGCTATATAAAAATATGCCTGTAGAATGGAGGAAAAAAAAAATCCACAAATAGAAATGCTCACCATAATAGATACCAATTGTTTCACTACATAAGATATAAGATGCAAAATACCATTTACCTCAGCTAGTTTTTCTTCACAAGGATTTTTGCTTCTGTTCTAGGGCTGATACGCACATCAGAAAACATCTCCTTCTTGAGTGGTATGCTGGCTAGGCACTTCCACGATTTTCATACTTGTATTTAACTGTTTGAAGACATGAAGGTGGCACCTTCAAGCATCTTAAAATTGTACCCAACAATGAACTCGACTTGTGGAGGTCTCTAATCTTCTTATTGATTTTTTTTTAGATTCTTCCATCTCACAATAAACCAGTGCATTTAAGAGCTGCCTTTATTAATGGGTAAACCTTCAGTTACCCATAAAGTTGAAAAATAAGAGGAGCTTAAAAAGTCATGACATTATCATGTGATTACTACTATTCCTTGCTTGAAAATTAATCCAAGTATATGCAAAACATTCCTATATTCTCTAATTCTGTCTTTTACTTCATGTAATCCTAACCGAACAAAAAGGGAAAGCTTAGTCTGATTTAATTTCAGATAGTGAGAAAGGAAGCTTAGGAATGTTTTATATACACTGTGTAAATATCAGGTTTCTACTGCTGTATATATGCAAAAGCATTAAATTTATAGCAAAGTTGTTCTTATGAATTATGCACACCAACATAGCAGGTCCATTCAAACTCATCTTCAATATTTACCACACATGCCCTCAGGCTCCTTTCTGTTGATGAAAACTTAACCACTGTCACTGACTCTTAAATACATCCAATCCCTTCACATTTCATTTCACTTTGTATTTTAAAACAAAACACTAGAAGTCACAGTGAAGAATTGGCAAGAGCGTGTTTGTTGGGTTGCATGATGGGGGGCTAAAGGGGATATTGAAGTAGCAGAATTAATCCGTGTGAAGGGAAAGAGGATCCGGAGTAGTGTTTCAGAACAGTCAACAGTGTTTCTATAATGGCACGACATTAATTTGCTCCCTCTTGCATTTATGTGGGTGTAAAAAGAAATGAGAGCGTCACTCAATCCCCCGCTGGAGCAAACTTGTCTTACGGGCAAAATTCATCCATCAAAAACAAACGAGTCAATACTGCAGCTTTTATGAGCTTAATAGTTGACTTAATGCCATGTGATCATAAGAAGACAAGATTGGTTTGTTCCAGTGCCAGATGAACTGAAGTTTAATAGTCAAAATAAACACACTGAACAGATTCATTTCCATTTTGCTGCAAGACCACTGATCCAATACTTCACAGCGATGCAACTATATTTGACCTTTGCCATACAATCTAAATTAGGTCTGCTTGTTTTTGTTTTATAAATTAAGACCATACGATGTCCGTCAAGCCAAACAGAGAAAATGGGCATTTTGTCCACAGTTGCACCATTGCTAAAGTATTCGTGTGTCTCGTGAACGTCTCAACATTTTGTCTCTTGGGATCCCAAAAATTCAATGTATGTTACTGGATTTTATGTGAAAGACTAACACAAAGTGGTGCCTGTACAGAACCAGCTGTTTTGTGAAGACTTCTGAGATTTGTTAGAGAAGATTAATAAATAGAAAGCAATATGAAGACCAGTGAAAACACCATACAGGTTAGGGATGAAAAACAAACCTAAGCCACATGTTCCAAAGGAGTTGAGACTGGGCCGGAGGTTAATTTCAGAGGATTAAACACACATTCAAGTAATTTTGAATCAACCTCAGAGTTGCACAACTTTGTGGTTATCTATCATAAAACCTCCTCCCTCCCAAAAATACGCAAAAGCTACTCACTTGAACAAAAGGTACAAAGGCTCAACTGGCATGAACAGTTTTTGCACGGCCCTGCGTAACCCGATGCCGTCAAGCAACTCCAAACTCATTTGTTCAACCTCACGAGTTTCACTTAGTTTGCCAGATGTGTTCTTGTTTTACTCTCAATGGGAGCTTGTCATAATCATCTGCCACTATGAAGTAATGCAGCCGAGCCACACAGGGGTCCAAAGCATATTGAGGACTAAGGCGGGCAACTTCATTCCTGTGGGTAACAAAGCTCAAGGAAGGAGCTATTTTTTCTCATTACTTCCATGTCAAACTCAAGTGATGTTGCAGCAAATTATCAGAAATGACAAATCATAAAAAATGTCTTGCAAGATGATGCGCTGCACTGCCAGAAGCAGGCATATTATACATTTTACCAAAGTATTATGAACCCTCTGAGTTTCTGTAAGAGTTTTAAAGTAGGAGGAGGGGAAAAAAAAAAACATCATATGCATGATTATAAGAAATCAGAATTCCTGAAATGTGCATAATGTAGGCCAGCAGCCAGAAAAGGAAAAGTCATGAAAGTGTCAGATGTACTAAACATAACCATAGATCACAACAGACGGCCTGGTATTTGTGCTTGACAGAACATGCGCATGCAGAAAATACTAAAGCACGAAATGCATGGCGAAGCTCTGTACCTGCACCAGGTGGATTAGTGTCGTCAGTATGGCACATCGAAGCATGTTGTGTTCTTCAGACTGTTTCCAGAGCAGGGGCAGGTACTGAACCAAGCAGCCTACATACGGTCGGATCTGGAGAGAAAAACAAGAGATGAGGGAATCGAAATGTAAACATCACTGTGAAAATTCACAGGGAATGACAAATATATTTGATAGAATGTGAGTGAGGAATTTGATCTGAATGGTCAGGGTAACTACAAACACGTCATTAATTCAACTGCATAGAAAATAACGAGCAGGTTCAGCTTTTAGAATAAAACTGGTGGCATTTTCACGACTTTCTAAAGGTCAGTGTGATCACTAAAAATAGACTTTTTCATCTTCACGTTTTTATAACAAGAAATCAAAAAGTCCAAAGGAAACCTGAAAAAGACTCAGTAGCAACAAAGAATGGCCTCCAGACAGCAAAGTGCAGCGCTGACAAAGCAGGGCATAATTCTCAGGGGGAACCATTGTCAGTAAACAACAAGGAAAATTCTCTGAGCAAAACACCAGATGGACCAATCAGCCTCTTTCGGTCATTACTTCTAGGAAACGGGTGGGTTATTGCACATTGCAAAAACAGCATCTGTGATAGCAGAAATAAAGCTAAATGTTTTGTACTGGATTTAATGCAACATGTACAGCCATACACTTCAAATTAAAGTGTGTGGTTGTGGGTATTCTTTGTTTTCACCAAAGAATACTCAAAACTTCATCTTGAAAAGTCAACTTATTGAGGTGAGACGACCTGCCTGCAGAGAACACCTGTCACACACTAAGTACGTAATAGGTTAGCAATCAAAAATGTGACAAAGAAAGCTCTCACTTGTTCAGGAATCAACTTCCTTCTTATAAGTACATATTGATTCAACACTAGCCTATGAAACTGTGATAATAAAAGAGTTGACATTCTTTTTGATATACGATTCATATATATGTATATTTTTCTTACACACATAAATCCTAAAATCCTCTGACAGCGTCAGCAGAATCTGTAGATCCACAGCAGTTTAAATACAAAATGTAGCTAATCTCTTCTTTTCACCCAAGAAGATCATGTTTCCATCTCCTCCAGTCCCACGTGTCTACCTGTCATGCCAGGCATGTCCTCCCTCACTACATCCATTAATCTTTTCTTTGCCCTTCTCCTATCTGCCGGGCAGCTCAGTCTTCTGCATCCTTCTCTCACACGCAGACCGTATCTCTTCTCGGCACATGTTCAAACCAACTCAATTGTGACTCTTATTTTTAAACAGAAAAGCCATACAGGAGCAGCTATTCATGACTACTCTAGCCTAATCCCGGTGGTTTAAAAGCCAAGTCAGCTTCCTTTATCTGCTGTTGTTTTGCAAGTGCATCTTCATGTCTCATTTTTATTGCAAAACAAAAGGCTGCAGAGTGTTTGACTTTATTAAAAAAAGTGCACTTCGCTTTAATAACTTGATACAAAAAAGTAGAAAAGTGACAAATGCAAAGACGGTCAGAAATTTTCAAAAAGTAGAATATTGACAAGCTCGATCCGTTTTCTTTCAGAACCCTTCTGCTGCTTGATTTTGACACATTGAAGAAAAAGTATACACGATCCTCTGAATTAAGTCTTAAGCTTGCTTACTAAGTAGAATATAAATAACTGTCTAAATAAAAATAAATACCTAAATAAACGTGATGCCTGTCCTGCTTTAGTTGTCACACCATAACTGTGTTTTTTCTGAATTTTTCTTCATTATAATCACGGGAAGATTTTACTAGCCGTGTTTAATACATCTGACCAATAGTGTGCAGCAGCATGTTGGACAATGGCAGTGTTTCATTAGTCACAATTGTTTGAGAAAACTTCAGTCACTCCACCACTTTCTCTGGCCTTTCAATAAAATCTAAACCTTGATACAAAAAGCTGCCACATGCTTGCTCGAGTCTCACTGTAAACGGAAATATTTGAAAACTAAAAGAACCAAAAGTAAAGCAACTTAAGACAGTAAAATAATGGGAATATTAAACACATCTGAAAGTGTCTTCCAACTAACTTCAATCTGCATTTTCGTTAGCGCGTTGTTCTCCTTTATCTTGTAGCTAAACAAAAAAGGGAAATGTTGACTGTTTATGTAAAATCTTGTAAAATGTAAACCAAATCTTGATGGAAATTCTCCTCATAAATCTTATGGTAGAACTGAATTTAGGACCTGAAAGAAAGGTCATGTCCATTTTTACTTTGACTTTTTCCTAACATTTCATATCCTCTTTAGTGGCTGTGTTGCCGAGGTGCAAACCCAACACTGGGATTTTTTATTTCTTTTTTGCTCAATTACACCTTAGTAAGAAGCGGGTTAGGAGCGGAGGGAACAGTAAATACAAAAACACGACATACAGCCCCGAGGAGAGAGATAAAAAGTGAGGAAAATCAGACCCACTAACCAGCCTAGGGTGACATTTGTGAGATTGACAGTGAAAAAGGAGCTAAATCTCATATCTGTCATCGTGTTCATTTCAACTCAAGCCGCACTCATGGTTTCATTGCCGAGGTTTTTTTTTTTTCCTTCAACTGCTGCCACTCTTTGTGGGTTCGAAATCCCCTGTGAGAGGATCTAGAATATTAATGGGACTTCAACCGACTCCGATAGTTTAGCCAATGCCAATGACTGGTGAAGACGTAACCAAACTGACAGTTCACCAGGATCAAAGTAATAAATTTGACAGATTTAAGTCAAGGAATCATGTAGGCAAAGGTACTTAGAATGCATCTTAAAAATATATATATATATATCAAAGAAAAACAGTAGGGGATCCAGAGGATGGTCATTATTTTTAGGACTGACAGTTAAATGGATTAAATTGATGCTCAGAAAAAATGGCACCCACATGACCATAAAAGGAGCGCAGAGAGATGACTGTACCCTCATGGTAAATGAGAGCAGACATAAGAACAAGCGCTGCCTGGGGCTTGTGATTTAAAAAGAATCGGGCTAAGTCGTACTGAAAATATCACTGAGAAATTATGCATGTCTGTCTAACTGTATAGCCGTATTTTTGTTTTGTTGGCCTGGTCCGGGGGTTGCAGAAGGTGACAAATGTTTTGTATCTTGGTGTCGCTTGTTCCCCTCAGAGTACAGGTCAATAACTCCAGCTTGTACAGTTATTCATCGAAGAGTAACTAAATTTCTCCCTTGCAGAAGGGCACCTTTATGCTCACCACAACTTCATTTGTCACACTTGAGACATGTACAAGTGCCAATAAATTTAAATACCATTGCAAGGTTTCAGTGATACAATGTAGAAGAAAAGCTCATAATATAAACGAATTAGGTACAGAGTGGTAGATTTTATTTACAGCTTATAATTTTGATGATTACCTCTTACAGCTTTAATTAAATTAAAGTTCCCAGGACATTAGATCAAAAGAGGATTTTTTTTTTTTTTTTTTTTTTAGAAATCTCAGCCCACGGAAAAATATGTCCATATACTGTGCAGTATATGCAGTCGGTACTTTTTCTGGATAATGTTTTGCTTGAATTGCTGCATCAATGCAGCCTGAGGCACTTCTGAGGTGTCAGGGAAGCTAACACAGCTTTAATAGCAGCTTTCAGCTCGTCTACATTGTGCCTCGGGTGTCTCTCATATTCTCCTTGACAATGTTCCCTGACAATGTTCCGTGGGGTTGTTTGCTGACCAATGCAGTTCAAAACTTGTGACTGTCTTTTAAACACTTACTTAACCAATTTTTTTCTACCATACTTTTACTTTTCTCTCAACTTTCCATTCACATATGCATGGATACAGCAGGGTAAACAGACCAATTCTGTTGGTCCTATGAAACAGTCCAATGTGCCAAGAAAATGGATTTTCTGTTTTCATAAGCTACAAGTTCAATAAACAAGTTATCACTCTGTGTAACTTTTCCATTCATTCTAATTGAAAGCAGTTAACAAAATTAATGTTTTAATGGTTTTCTATATTACTGAGGGTTACCAGTTTATAAAACTGCAAGTGGAACAACAATCCAAAAGCTTCGTCAAATCTTACCTGAGTGTTGACTCTCTCTATGACGCAGGAGATAACATGGAGAACCTGCATCTTAGTGTCACACTCTGTCACCTGCTGCAAAAGCTGGAAGAGCAGCCCAAAGATGGACTCCAGGTACTAAAACAGAGACAGAAGATGCAAGACATTCGAGACTACTTATGACAAACCAACAAAATAAGCTTCATTTATTAGTGAATTTAAAAATATATTTCTTAACAGTTAATTCAGATATTATACTCACAGGGAGGAATTGTTCTGTCCGAAACTCAAAATCATCAACAGGTGATCCTGAGTTATGGATATAACTTTACTGCATTGGACAGACTGAGACCAAAACAACTTTTTATTTGCTCTGCAGAGATGCAACAAGTCTTCAAAAATAAAATATATCAGAATGAAAACTTCATTTGTTGGAAAGTTTTGACATGGGGAGGATATTCAGCTTTAGTGTTGTTGCTGTTTCAATCCGCACCTGTGAGGGAGAGAGAAAAAAGAACTAATTTAAAAAAAGGAATATTCAACAGTGCCACTTTGTTAGTACACATTTTTTTTATATTGAAAGCTGCACAAAAATGGAAAATAAGCTAAGTTTATAGAAGTTTCAGGTGAATAAAGCTAAGAATATTATGTCCCCGTCAGACATTTCATAGCCAACAAATATGAAACAGCTGCATAAAAGAATGCAACCAGAATATGAATAAAGGAATGAAGAAAATCCAATTGCCCTGATTTATCGCCTCTTTTAAAATGAGTTCTAAAGGCTATGCATCTTTTGTAAACAACTTTCAAAAACCTGAATGTTTTCTAAAAAATTATATTTATTCATTCCCCCAAAACCATTAAAAACATAAATGAAAGAAAAAAATCTCAACTGTGAAAATTTACTTTTTTGCTAAATTACTGACTGTAATTTTAATTGGATAAAGCTGAAGCTATTGTTATTACTGTGAAACATTGAAACTCAGACAGCTACACACAAAAGCCCATACCAATTTATTTTAAACTTTTGGAAATAAAATTCCTAGCTAAATAATTTGTTTTAAAAGATGTGGCATCTTTTATACTGGTAATACTATATATTACCAGTATAACCTAGCAGAGTCTCAGTAGGGGCTGGAAACATCCACCAAGGAGAGAAATCAGATGGCAGAAGAGATTAAAGGAGGTAAATGAGAACAGAAAAAGGTAAGGAGGTGAGAACTCAATTACTGCAGATCCTTTCAAGCAAATAATTCATGTCTCTGTGGGTGTGACAGAGAATATGATTTTTGAATCACAGTGGAAGCAGTCCTGTGGATAAATATTTTTATATACAATGTGTTAAAAAAAAAGTTACCTTGGCTTTGCAATTTTGCTCAAAATGTAACTACTGTGTAACTGATCACACCCAAACCCAATGGCATAGAACATTTGTATTCATTTATCTACCCAAGTTTCTTTAGCAATATCACAAAACCTTGCATTTCTGCCTGACAACACAAACGTTCTACATCAACATTTAAGGAAAATGGAAAAGCAATTTCAACAACATGGCTTCAGCTACATCCACAGTAAAGAACATGATCCATTGTTTTACTTGCATCAATCATGCCTCTCAACACATCGGCGTCAGTGAGGTCTGCAGAGATTGTCATTTGTTTCTAGTTTTCCAGCTACACATACCATCAGTCTTTGTGCAATTGCCAGCAGGTCAGAACAGTTGGTCCTGGCAGCTGATGTTAGCTATTCCCCAGAACTGATGAAAGTGATAAGTCTTCTTCTTTACTGGGCTGAGTCACTTGCTAATCCTGCTGCAGATGGTATCTGCTATGACTCCCAGGACTTGATCTAATAGCCTTCACCAAAATCTTTTGATAAAATGTACAAAACTCCAAGGCACTGACCTGTTGCTAAAAAGTTTCAGAAGAATGTAAGCATCCGTGTTCGGTTTAACTGTAAATCACAAAGAAACTGAATAAAGATTTATTGTATGCAAGTCTACAGATCACTGTAACTGATCATTTTAATTATAAAGGGGGGAAAAAAAGCTATCCGGGTTAAGTTGGCCAAATGTAAATCAGTAAGTACTGATCCGCCCGACTGATCACTTGACCAACTCCATGTTTAACTATCAGTATGAGCTCAGCAGAGTCAAGCTAGCCCGAATATGCTGAGGGAGTTTTGCTGTAGACTTCACCTGGGAAGAAAACATGAATGAGTTGAGAGAGGTAGACTGGCCAAGATATTGGATGTGGGAGGAGCCACTGACCATCATAAACAGACATGATGTCATTGGATCGTCCCATAGTGAAACACCAGCGAAAATTAGAAAAAGAAACAGCTCAGTTTTCAAAAGAAATTTTATTTTGGATTTTAATGATTCACATTTCTTTTATCCAAGGTTTCTTTAATAACGTTCAACATTTTCAGACTCATTTTATTTATGCATTTATTTTTTGATTACCTTACTATATCTGAATGTTGAATTCTAATCTCTGTGAGGCCATTGAGGCTATCTTGAGTTTCAAAACTGCACAAATAAAAGTTAACTCAAAATTGCTCAGTCAACAAAGCAAACTGAAACAGAAGAAAACTGACCAAAAACTTGAAAACAGCCCAGTGAAAGACTTATTCTGCAAAGCATGGCTGTCATCTTTGCAGTTGTAGCATCTTTCTAATACATATAGTCAAATGTCCTCAAGCTTAAAGAAAAGGACATAATCACTTCAAAGCAATCAGGACCGCAGCCCAGAAGGAAGTTAAGTTTTGATTCATCTCCTAATAAACGTTCTTCCACCTCAAGCTATATATGGCAGCTGATTTTTCAAGGCGGCAAGAGAAGAAGAGTGTGAACCGGCCTATCAAGTCTTAGCTCAGCTGTGTTATGGCTATGAAGGCAATAAGTAACAATTTGCTCTTTATGAATAAGATGCAGGAGAAAGCTTCCTGAGATGAGACATTAAAGGCTACTGCTGGGGTAAAGGCGAAAAAAAAAAACGATTTTAGCTTTTATCCCAGCTTTACAGTTCTTAAATTACGCCCTTCACTTGGAACAAAATCTTAGTAGGAATAAAATCTCTTAGTTTCAAAGCAACAAGTATCAAAGTAAATATATATCTTCAAAACTAACTGGACTGACTGATACATTGTAGCTTTACCCATTACCATCATTAAAAGTTTACAATCAATAATTCATTATAACCAAGAGTATCAAAGTGGCCCCAGGAATATTGATCAAAGACCACACGATTGGTCAGCTCACTGGTGATGCAAGAGTAAGACTGTGTGGAAAAAAGGAGCACTGAAACTCAGAGGCATAATTACAATCATAAACCTTAAGGCAATTTGCAGCATGAGTAATCTTCATATCCATTAAGCTTCACTGAAGGACATAATGGTGGTAAATGAAGTATACTATAACTGCAAATCATTGTCCGTCTCTAAATGTGTCCAGTATTTATGAGGAGTAAAAATTTAATTGAAAAATCAAAGAACTCGAGGCAGAACGTATTTGTACACAATTGCTCAAAATGAACAATGTATACAAGATCATATATATTATTTAAAATTTTAACTGCTCACTCATTCTCTTTAAGAGAAGTAGGTGTAGACTGTTTGGTGTATTTAAATACACAAAGTTTGAACAACAGAATCAACACAGAAACAACATTGGTACTGGCAAGAACTGTGTGCTGCCTTTGACACAAAAACAAGATTTTCCTCTGCCACCTGAAGAGGAGATAAGCAACAGGTTAATCTTAGCATCCTACTACTTTTAAATTAATCCACAGAAAATTTTATTTTGCAGCTTTAATTCTACCTATGGAATGCAAACTATGACTATCACTTCCAGGCCTTGAAAGAAACACTAATTCCCTTGTGCATTTCAGTGACAATTCACAAAGAAAGATGCCTGATGATAATGGATTGGTTTCTGGAAATAAAGCTTTTACAAACTTGGTTTCAAAACTGTAACTTTATCTTACCTTGTATAAATGTTTCAAAACTGTCCAGGTGATGTACAATGAACCAAGTGCAGCAATTTATTTTCCTGCTCCCTTAAACCACCAGTGATACATGGACTGCTAGGTTAAAAATCCCATTAATTTGATGTCAAATTAATGGGATTTTTATTTTTTTTAGTGGGGCAAAATCTGTGAAAGCAGGAAGGTGGTTGCTAAATAGAAATATTTACTGAATTTTCACCATAATTTCATAGCACCTTCAGGTACCCATGTCACTTATCAAGGTTTAGCCGTTTTAAAAACACAACTGGCAAACTACTAGCATCAGGTTGGTAAAGCAGCTGACTCACTTCCTGACTGGATTCAACAGATAACCAGTTATGAGTTTGTCATAGAGTAAAAACTCGTCACACTTATTAGCTATTTAGTCTAATAATTGTATTTAAGTAAAATAAAAACAAGAAATAAAGCCTATAGACACCATTATAACCTGAATGTGTTGTGCTATGTCAATAACAACAAATGGTATCTATCTAAGATAAAACTACATTGTGTCACACACTGCTGTTTTAAAATTGTAAATCAGCAATGTTTTGTTGTTTCATAAGATTGCTAAATGATTGAACATGAGAAATCTCCCATCACCACAGAAGCCATGCAATTCGGATCAGAACAGAACAAAACGTCAAGTAATTATGCTTTGCTCCACTTCAATAAAAGAATCAGAGCTTATTTGTAAAGATGCCTCAGTCTTGTGTGTGTTATCATAATTATGTTGAAATCTTAACATCAGGCCAAGTTTTGAGACAAAGAATATCTTTAAGTCAGTTTAAAGTTAACAGTCTGTGTAAATAAAATGCATTATATTTGTCCATTGCCCATCTCTCCTTCCCGTTTCCTGAATTTTGTCATCTGGCTGGGCTGCAAACATACAGCTGTCTACACGTACTCTACCTTGATGTCAGTTGCACATCAAAATTTAATGTTTCCCCCCCCCCATTTGCAGAGCATTATAAAATTCCACCTGGTGGCTGTTCTGTTGTCTTGCTGACAAGCAGACAAACCACTGTCAATAGATACCTGCACCGCATTCTTTGCCTTAGGCAAAGAAAATTTCATTATTATCACATTATACTGTATTGTGCGCAGCAAAGGGAATCCAAATAATTATGCATTTCAACGGTTCTTCCTTCAAATAATGAAGTAAGAGATAGAATTAGACAGGGATTTTCAACAAAGTGGTTCAAGAAGACAGACAACTTGATTTCCTTCAACTTCAATCTGAACCCCACAAAGAATCATTGACATCCTATCCTATAAACCATTTAAAAATAAGTCATCAATCAAGCTCTCTGCTCATGAAATTCAATAGTGGCAAAATGCAATTTGTGGTGAGGCTAACAATGAAATAATAACACTTTTCCCACAATAGGCTGATGGGAATTTGGAAACAGAAGCTTTTGCTTTTTAACTAATCACTTCATTTTCACAAAACTTTAAATTAGTAAAGAAACAAAAATCATTTTAGACCAGATGTGCTTCTGGAAAGCTGCCAGCATGTGCAGAAACATGAAGCGATATGAAGTACAAACAGTTGAGGCTCAGCCAAAAGTAGGAATGTCCTAATCTGATCCTGTGCAACAGATTAAATGAAAAAAAAAAAAAAATTAAATGAAACTGATTCATATGAAATCAAATGCAGTCATCTTTGTTTCAAATTTACTAATGCTGGTGTTTTTGCATGTCTTACACCAGAAACGTTTATTCTAGACTTTATGGTCCAAAAGGTTTTGCCAGGTCTAAGTCTAGAGGTCTAAACAAAGTCCATGTATAACGTCAACTTTAAAATAATAATCACAGACAAATGTTTAAATCACTTTGTCTGTATCAGAAACAAATGTTGGACAATCTCATAACTTGTATAACAAATCCATTTTCAATTCCATTCATTATAAGCGCATCGTTTTCTAGAAGTCAAGCCAAGGTGTGTGTGCAGTTTGCTTACCACTAGGTCTGGATCCTGCATGAGGCTTAAGATCACCTCGTAGAGCAAAGGTCGAAGGTCAGATTTGAATTTGACAGAGATCCATTGCCCTATTAGCCAGATGACTCGTCTTCGTATCAGCTTGTACCTGGAAAAGGGGGGAATACCATGAGCTCACTTCTAGTTTATAATTTATCAGAAAGATCAACATTTGTTGTATTGGATAGTTACGTATAGCATGGATGTTATTAAATTATATGAACAGAGGTTATTTTAATAATATTTAAAGAGAACATAAAAACTTTTTTTTTTTTTTTTTAAATAAAAGAGCATCCTCACTATATATGTCATGTCAGTTATTATGAAAATAGCTTGTTTCATGGTCTACCAAAAGTGATTTTGGGATTGACTGTAAATAACTAATCCACACATAGTATATTGTTTTAAAAAAAGAGAGAAGGTGTACTCTGAAGAAGCCAATTACACATATTAACTATGTATATCACAAAATTCAACTCAAAAAGTTATATGTACAGTATTATACAGAAACCTGATGCCAACAGAATATTTCTTTACACATAGTATCATCTAGAAGACAACAAAGGAGAATATGGTGATGTAGAAAAGGTAAAAAAAAAATAAAATAAAATAAATAAAAAATAGAATTTAAAATGAAGGCATTACATTAAGGCAGCAGGAGCAGGAGGGACACTTACAACAGAAAAAAAAAAGAAAAAAAAAAAAATACTGTGCAAAGGAAATAGTCCTGGAAACCAGAGGGCTTTAGATGCCCATCTGGGCCTGGTGTGTGATAGGAATTAAATCTCTCTACACTGCATGTCAAGTAGTGATGTTTATTTTTTTCTCAACAGTTGTTTTGGGCGAGTGTCCAAGAGTATCTGCCCTTTTAAATTCTGAAGCAGAAAATGTGTCAAGGGACCACCTCGACAGAAATGATGGGATAGAGGAACGAATTGACTGAAAAATGAAAAGATAACTGATGGGAGACAACACTCTTGTTGGGTCTCTTGTCAAATATCAACAGAGTAAAGAAACCAGACACTAGGCTATCCAGGAGAGTCTACACAGCAGCATGACTCATTGCTCCTAGATAACAAGCGTGTTTGTCAGTTTATTGCTGGTTTATGCTGGATATGGTTAGGATAAACCTTTTTTTTTTACTTGTAAAAAGATTTTAAAATCTAAAAGTTACAATACCCATCAACAATTATCACCAACAATAAACCAAACACAGTTGTGAAATTCATTTTTATTTATTTAACAGGATGCAATACCCAATAATCTCTACAAAGCAAAATGGTCTTTTTTGTGATGCTGGGTCCTCAAAGGACCAAATTTAGAATAACTTAGGAATGTTTTGACCTATTAGTGATGTCATAGAGGAGTTAAGGATTTACTCCAAAAGAAAACTGAAAAATAAGTTGGATTTGTGGTGCATTCTGATCTTGTTAATAATAATAGATGTTAAAACTATAATACTCACATAGTGCTATCATTAATACAAGCCAATATCTTATTTCTGTCCATTCTTTTAAAGCAGTTTAGCCTGGCTTTTGGTCAAACATCTCTACTTTGGTTTTATTTTTATGCACATATATTTATTTTACTTGGCGTCTACATACCTTTTCTATAAATGTATCTTTGTTCCCTTTGCATGTCTTATTTTGGTGTTTGCGCAGTTTTACATTTTATATCAAATAGCTGTCTACTAAACATGTCATGGGATTTACTTTGAGAATTTTTAGAATTGATTGTTCTTAACATGTTGGTTTCTTATTTCAACATCATTTGATGAATGAAATGTGTTACAGAAACACTGTACAGTAATGCAATTAAACTTGAGGCTTGCAGCGTAAATTCAAATTTATAACCCGAATGTCTGACTAAAAAGACAGTTTTTAAATTTTTTATTACGTCTGAGAAATGCGGCTTGTCTTTTAGATAAAAAAGAAAAAATGGGAAAAACGAAGAAAAAGGGAAGGAGGGTTAAAATTGGTTGCTTCCATTATACCACAGTGTGCTAAAACAAACAAATTGAAACACACTAGTGGGTTTCAATTTGTATCCTCAGTAAATGAGAGTCCACAATGAACCTACTGGTGGCACCACGTTGCTAAATTTGCTCTATAAAAATAACCAGAGCACTCTAATGAGTCAATGTAATAAATTTTAACCCCTGCCCCCTTCAGTTTTGGTCTCTGCTACACAAAAGACAAGATGTCCCCTCACAGCCTTCTGCAGTCAATTTATTACACAATGACAGGTCTTCAAGGCTGCATTGATGAGATTACTGTGCCGGATTTTACATTGATAGTCTTATATTGAAAATGAGCAATACTTATTGTAGTACCTGATGCAGCTGTGGAGGCTGCAGTTGGTAGTGTTAATTTTAGCACAGTGTGGTATAATGGAAGCAAAAGAATGGGAAAGTAGACGGAGGTGAGTACCTGACAGGGGTTTCTGTCCATCAGTCACAGGTCAGACATGACTCATCTACACCATACCTGTCCTCCCACATAACTTCACAAAGCTGTCAGAATCCCTGCTCATCACTCTGGGGAAACGCATGCACAATCCATGGACAAAATATGAACTAAACGGGAAGAAAAACCCCAAATTCTACATAATCTTTACATAATATGACCTTTACTTCTGAATATTTTGCTCAGCTTTGGAGGATGCACTGGTAGAGTAGAGAGCAAGAATCCATCCAGCATTACTTCAGAATGGTTTTAAGTAAAAAAATAAAAGCATTCTGATTATCGGACTTGCCTGACAACATGGGAATGGAGAACTACTTTTATTAATTTCAATGTATGCTTAAATTCAAAATATGGTCTCAGCACAGAAAGTGTTTAGAATATTTATCTTTACATTAGGGCAAAATGTAGTTTGTGCATTTGAAAAGCAACTGACATGTCTGAGTATTTGATTTAATGGGACTTTATTTTCAATCAGAAAAATAAAAAAAACTGATAACCGTGTGCTAAGCTGCAAGCCAAAATGTCTAGAAAAAAAAAAAAAAAAAAAGAAAAAAAAAAACTTTTTTTTCTATTTTCAGTCTGGGTCTTTCAACAGATTTGGCTCATTTAAAAACCTACAGAAACTGCAGCCTTTGTAATTGAATGAATTTAAAAGGTCAATGTGACGGTTTTCCCTCCCTTCACTTTCAATTTAATTTTCCCCATTGCAAACATTCGAAACTCAATTACTGTGCTTTATGTTTGCAATATGAAACAAGAAACAAAAAGTAAGTCAATCCAGTGTCAATTTCTAGATGTAATGAAATGATGAAGAGAGCCAATACGGACTAATTTTGCAGCATGCACTGGTCACCCAGGAGAGCGGCCGTCTCTGCCACACAAAGGTCAAGTTGCAAAAGGCAATGTCAAAATGCCAAAGTGTTTTTTCAGTCTTCTACTCTGACAGTGGAATGATGAAACACTCCATCTGTATCCCACAGGCTGTGAAGGTGACACAAAAAGCTCTTTCTTGTTACTGTAAAAAGGTAACATGACCTTCCTTCCTATGAAGGAAGGTCATGTTCCTATGACCTTCAGTCATAGGAAGGTCATGTACATGTACTGCATACATACCAATACAATTTTTATTAGATTAGTATGAGATTGTAGTTAAGTATACTTCACAAGGAGTTTGTGCATTCAGTGTTTTCTCAGATACAACGATCACGATCAACTATCACTGGCATACCAAGCAAAACAATCAAACAGGTGTCAGCTAAGGCACTCGTACTGCCTGCAGCTACGTACTCATTATGTAAGATTTAATGTTCATAAAGAAACTTAAACAATTTCTGTTTTTTACTGATTGGTCGTAAATTTTGACACTGTGGCACTTTTGCAGAAGGTAATTTACCTTTGGGAGATCCATAATAACAATGCAATGGAAAGGCATGCAGGGATTATCCTCTAGATGCCAACAAAAATCTGTCCACAAATGTCAAATATAAAAGGCTCTCCTTCAAATATGTAGCTTTGAAATAAAAATTACATCGACAGTGCAAAAGTATAATTTACCTTCAAAGCCAACATCTCTTAGACTAGAACTTCTGTCAAACTATTTCCTGCCTCGTCAACTTAAATGATATTCATTGTTAGTTTGTTTGAACACAATGCACCGACAGAAATGGCCCCTGTACCTCCCCAACTGTAGTTTGGGGAGGTACAAACTACAGTTGTACCAGTGCCTCGGTACTGGGATAATTTCTGCACTGTTACTTACTATATTAAGTAACAGTGTTGCCTTAATAAAAGTGATGGGGAGTTTTCCTTTAGTTTCCACACTACAGATGTTCATGTTTTAAGAGAAAATATAGAAGCTGCCTTTCAAGTAGCCTACTACCAGTGAACAGAAACATGTGGGGGAAGGACAATGCTGTGTTACTCTATGCCACACAAAATTATCCAGTCACTTCAGCATTTCCTGTGGTTTTGAAATTACTTTAACGTATGATAAATGTATGATATAAGTCACTTTCAACCTCAAAACCACAATTTTGCAAAATATTAGTCTATTAGTATACCTTGACATTGGCATTGAATATTCTTGGAGTTTAATTTTGTCTTGTTCATGTTAGACTGTCTAACATCTATGTAATTAACACTGAGCTGTAGGTTTTCCTTACCATACCGGTCTAGTGACGTGTGTATCTCTCTTACATCCACAAGTAATGTTATATTAAAAGTCACACACTGTTTGCAAGATAAGGCATTTAACATTTTCCTTAAATCTGTAAATACCAGTTGTTATGGAGTAGAAATACAGGAAGGTATAGAAAATTATTCATATTGTGCAATGCACTTTGCATTAGCCAAATAGAAACAGAATATCAATCAGCCTGCTAACATAAGAGATGTATAGCTAAATGGTGTTTTGAACTGCACTTGCAGTCACATCTACATGTAAACACAAACCTGTTAAAATATGTCACGGTGTTTTGTCTGTCTCTTAATGGGGAAGGAAAGCCAACAAGCCCATGACTCATTTCTCCACAAAGCTGCAGAGAAACAGTGAAGGTCATATAGCCATTTATTTAAATGCCGTAACCTTCATCAAATTACCAAAATGCTGTTTTGCATCACCTTTAAATTTCACTACCTCCGCAATTCTGGTAGCTTATTAGAAAAAGGTTCAGCGAAACAGTCATTTTGGCAAGGTGTCCAAGACTTGCTTTAGTGCAATATACAGCAGTTTAGGTGGAATGGACTTCATAAAAGAAGCTCTTCTTCATTCAATGAGAAAACAGTGAACTGACTTGAGTTTTTATATTTATTGATTGTTGATGGCGATAGGTGAGGACTAGAAAGATCAACAAATATCACAAAACGTCCCATGAATTGATTCACAACTTGACGTGATGAGGAGGATAAAAATCAATAGGGCTTCAAGGATATCCTTGGCCAAGGACACAGAATCACACTTGTCATAGGCGAAATGTGAGCAGAGAAGAAATTAAGCTCCACAAACTTTGCAGGAGCAGAAGTTTGGTTCACACTGCTTTGATGCTGATAATCAATGCAAAATCGTTAAAACTAAATTTCCTACTGCTGATGTTTACATTCTGTTGTTGTTGTGTGATGTGAATATAAAAAAAAATGTGAAGATCAGAACAAACATGTTGTATTAAAGCCTCTAACAGCCATCACCCAATGGGCCAAGAACAGCAAACAGCGGAGCAGCTGGGATTGTTCTGCTAACAGCAACAAATGTGCATTAGGCGAGCGAGGCGGCCAAAAAGAAAAAAAAAGAAAAAGAAAAAGAAAGAAAGAAAGATCTGCTTTGTGTGTGGCTTCTGACAGAGACAAAAAAGCTAATGTTATTCTGCTTCTCATGAGATTTTCCAAAGTTGGGTACATATTTCAAGCATGAAGCTGCTTCCATTTATTAGCCATTACTAATATCACAACAGACAGATGAAGTCAATACTGATAAATTACTTGCATAAAGTATTCAGGCTGGAGTGGGAAGAACAACAAGATATATTAATCTACCTGTAGTGGAAAACAATGAGTTCAATAACATTTCTACAGACAAAAAAAAAGTATGGAGGAAGAAATTTTACTTTAAATATAGTTTTCCTTTGATTTGTCCTCCACATCAGGGTGAAGCATAACCCAAAATGCAAAGGACTAACAATGGAGTAAAACCTGATACTTGTGCCACTGGATGCTGCTCAATATCATTATTAAAGTCTTGTGCATCTGTGCAACTCACAATAGTATGTAATTTGATCAGCAGCTATGCACAACTCTGGGACACCACTGCTACCAATGATTTGAGCATCTTTCTGCAATGTCTTTTAAAAGACACTGTGTGTCATGCAGTTGTGGTAGAAGATACAATTCTGGAACTTTGCTGAATGTTGCCTACAAAATCACCTCCCACATGGAATTATTGTATATATTATTATCCGTTTAACTAAAGACCATATATCGCTGTGTGAGCCATATGGTGTCATCCTTAACACATCCTCATTCTTAACACATCAAGGATGAGCTTGCAAACTGACTTACTAAAATAATCACTTGTGAAAAACATATTAGCCATTGTGTGTTAAATAATGTACATGGTAGTATTAATAACCAACAACAAAGACATTCAAGTTCTGACATCTGTAAAATGCAACCTTATACCAACTAAGAATGGGCAAGTAGGGTATATATAAAAATTGCCCTCATCATCCATTATCATGTACACTACTATTGGGGCAACTGCAGCTCAATAGGAAGGGCATTTCAGTTCCAGTTTCCTCCGACCACATGTCGAGGTGCCCCTGGGTGAAGTACTTAACCCCAAGTTGCCTACCAATCTTCATAATGGGAGCATAAATCGGTGCACAATTGAGTGCCACTGAGTGAGTGTGTAAAGTGCATTGAGCGGTCAGTGCGACTAGAAAAGCACTATATAAATTAAGAAGTAATTGTGGGCTGTGACTACTCTGTAGAAAGAAACATGTAGTCACAATCCTACAATCTATTACTAAAAGAAAGTCAGAATGGATTTTTAAACTATGTGTTATTGCAAATATATTGCCGGGTATTGTAAGCAATCCATTTTTGTAAAATGTTTATAATTATTCAGTGGAAATCACAGCATATCAAGTAAACCTGAAGAAAACACTGATGCTTATAAAGTGTAAGAAATTTTCCATTTTCACTAGGAACTACTTTTAGAAAAATGTATGAAAGGATAGATTATTGGAACAAACAGACGGACACAGATTCATTTAACATCTGGTTGAACGTTAATTAAATATACACAACTTAAATGTACTGCTGCACACACAGCTATTGGAGATCATGATCAATAAATAAGTTAAACTTTTTATCGAGTCATCTGAAAATATTTAAAGTCGTTTCTCAAAAGGGGTAAAACTATACCCTTTAGAAGGAGCTAAAATACAAATATGAATAAATTAGCACTGAAAATAGGTGCACTTAGAGGAAGGTACATGAAGGTGAGGTTTGAACATACATATGCAACAGAAAATGCTAAGTTTCTGATTGCTACAATCAGAAGTCAAGGTTCTCTTGTGAGGGAGATCATCAAACACGCCTCTGTTTAACATTCCGGCTGTAAAAATGATAAAAAGCCAAATGTAGCAGTTCTCAACACTGAAATCAAAAGGTATTTAAGGAAGAAAAAGAATTGTCAGTCTTGATTAAAAAAAAAATAAATAAACTCACTTCAATAACATTAAAAACATTTTGGGCTTGTGAAATAACTTCAACAAGAGTAGTGCTCTGTTGTCAATGGCAATGACATGAAACTGCAAACGCAAAAATTTTTCAGAGCAAGTAACAGGATAAAAAGTTTAAATCCAAACTTGTCTTTCCTTTAATCACCAATTAGTGTGTTTGCTTTAGTAAATATGCAACTTCATTGGTTAATGAGCTCAGAAGGTTAAAGAGGTCAAACATTACATAAGACAACTTTTTTTTTTGAGTACATGCACTTTAATATATACTCCCCCTTAACTAGGCGTTAAGCCCAACTGTTTATTCCCATTACATGCACTTTAATATATACTCCCCCTTAACTAGGCGTTAAGCCCAACTGTTTATTCCCATTAATGCATACTACTAACCAACATGCTTTTATTTCTGTATAACTGACCTGGAAATCTTAAAAAGCAGAGATTTCAGCAATTTGAGGATATCCAAGAAATTTATTATAAAAATAATAAATCTGATCTTGAGGATCTACATGCTGTAGTGATGTCAAGCACTACATCTTAGAAATGCTCCACTTTTGAAAAGGATATACTATCCAACAAAATAGTGTTGAATATGTTCTCATATCATGGCGTCCTGTTATACTAACGTAATCTGAATTTAGCAGATGTTGCTATAAAAACAGTGTCTGATAAGTATAAAGTTAATAGCCTGAGTGAAGTTATTACAACAGAGCTCCTCAACAAAGGAGCAATGGCAAGAGATAGTTCAAAGAATTCATGAATGTAATGGAAAAACTGATTTATTGTTTTAATGTGTATTACAGACAAAGAAAAAGTGGGTGAAACGAATCATATTCAACTATCAAAGCATTGACAAGGGAGCAGAAGAGAAAACAGAGAAAGAAAAATTTTGGGAAAATGCAGAAACCCCTCCAGGGAGTCTCCGGTGCGATATGTGGGTTACCGGAAGAGCAAACTCACTGAACAAACTCAAACAAGAGCTTTAGAAAAATAAAATTAATTAAAAAACAAAAAACACCAAACAAAGCAACTTATTTGGCACAGCCTTGAAACACAAAGCATTTTTCTCCAAGTGCAAACCTTTCCAGCTTGCACTTCAAACAGTCCAAGTTGCTTTCCTCTTAAATCAAACAATGTTTGCTAATGAGCTTGATTGTTTTTTTCCCCACAAGGTATCAAGCAAAAAAAAAAAAAGAAGAAGAAGAAGAAGGAGGTGGAGGTGAACCTTCAGAGAGAAGAAAGAAATGGGGACATGCGTAAAAAGTCAAGGGTTTGTTCACACCTGGACAGCGTGGGTGACATCAACATCCCTGCTCTCTGACGTCAACACTAACCAGAGTGGACGACCTTCAGAGAGCTCTAGGCTTTTTGTTTTGTTTATTTTGGGTGCCGAGAGTGAAGGGCACTTCTTTGTTCTTCATTTCAAAACACGCCATCATGCCTTTTGCTGCGCCCTCTCTCATTTTCTTCAAACAAATTCATCAAGCAGCTCACTGTGGATCCTTAAGTCCACGGTCAGTACACTTATAGCTGCTCTCCATGGGTCGGTGTGCATACCTCAGAGCCTTAAAAACACTTAAGCTACCAAGTTCTCTTTTAATACAAACATTTCCCAAACAATTTGTTCTTTAGCTAATTTATACACCGTAACTATCATAAAACGTGAAAGAAATGTGGGAAATACATTTATTAGGGTCTCCTGGGAATTTAACAGGGGTGTATAGACTTCTCGCAAGCCAATTAATAAATCCATTTTTTATCTCACCTGTCCGAGTGAGTTGAGCTTGTTCTGGTACATTTAATCACTACTTGCACTGAGCCATTTCAAAGGAAAAAAATGCAGTCATTAATATTAACTTGACAGCAGCTGAATTTTAGCTTGTTACTTTTGTGCTTTTGGCATGCTTTCAGTGTGTTGCTGCCTACAATCAGTGGCTGTAAAAGGTTAACAGTTAATTAACATGAGTTAAACTTAAAGTCAAATCTGCAACAAATCAGATACCAGCAACAGAAAATTAAAATTAAGTGAGAGAAACTAATCTAGAAAAAAGAAAAAAAAATGATGCTTAGCTGTTTCAGGTTTCATTTTGACTCAAACATGAATATCACAAAAAAGACACACAAAAACAGAGATTAAATTTTTTTTTAATACCTGTGATGGCTGACTTGCAGCTCTCCAAGAAGCTGATTCTTGAACCACTGGTCAAAGTCCACATTGTCAAAAAGTTCATAGGCTGCCAGCCCCACTGCATTGTAAACTGAAATAAAACAGAAAACTGTTTGAGTCTCCGTGTTACGTCACACAGTCACTTCCAACCATGTAGTAGAAGATGATGTTGTCAAAATGTACTGAAATCTATTAGAATCAAGAGCATTGACTTTCATCAGTTATTCACTGTAGCAAACTCATTGTAGAAAGAAAAGGAATGGGGGAGGGCAGCAAACATAGATGGATCTGGGTGAGTTATTTAAAAAAAACAAAAAAAAAAACAAAGACCACAACACATTCTGAAAAATGTTGCCTTAATAAAACACTTGTAATAACTTATTTTACATTTAGTCACTTGTAACATCCTAGCTGATGACTAAGCCCGAGTGTGTTTCATAGGTGACAAAAAAAAAAAAGGAAATAAATATCTTAAAATCTCAGAACATGTACAAAAAAATAAATCAAGTTATATAGATTGGCCACAAACTTTAACACATTTTGTAACACAAATTGTAACACATTTTTATTAAGCTATTTAAAAGTATCTGCAACATTTACAACTATTATTGAGAAAAAAATAATTATTTTAGCTGTATCTGCACTTTAAGATTTTACAATGTACTAATTTGCGCCATCCGTCCTTTTTGGACAGCTAAATCCCACACTGTGTGTTGTTTTAACTTAGCACCATGTCTTGGCCCAGTTTAATTTGCCCTGGAGATGCTTTAAAATTAATTTCTGCTCCACACATTAACATTATTTTGACTCTCTAGGATGAGATGTTTAAAACATCTGCATTTATAGTGGTTCAAAAAGAAGCACCTGAGGCAGCTAATGGTCTGCTCCTCTACACTTGCTCACTTCTAATGAACAATATTTCGGGGAGTGGAAGGTAACTCTGCCCAAGTGGCCTTTAAAAATGACAAATTAGGAGGCTAATATAAGTTATGCACAGTCCCTCTCCAAAATCCCAAATTAAAAATCACAACACACGAGACCATATTGTAGAAAATGAATTAACATTTGCGGCAATGTGAGCGGACCTCTGAAGACTACACCAATTATAGGAAGTAATACATATTTACAAACCAGATAAGGATACCTTGTGCTTCCAGGAAAATGCAAAATAATTACTAGACATAGGCAAAAAAAAGTGGAGGCCTCAAAACATTATGTCATCTCTTTTATGATCGATGCAACACAATTTTAATGATTTCAGACACTAGCTTTCCTACTTGTACCTGCAATCAGAATCTAGTCTGACGGAAATCAAAGCAGGATAAACTGCGTCTTGTAAAAAATATTTACACTCCTTGAGGTTTTTCACATTTTCTCACATTACAGGAAGAAACATAAATGTACTTTATATTGGGATATAATTTGACAGACCAACAGGAAGTAGTGCACAATTGTGCAAGTTTTAAACAAACAAATCTGAAATATATGGCTTGCATTTGTATAAAAAAATCCTTTAGTTTGATAACTGAAAATAAAACTTCCTGCAACCGATTGGCACCTAATGTTTAGTCTCGCACTAAACAGAGATGTTCTGCGAATGTCTCAGAGGTTTGTTAGTGAACATGAGTGAACGAACAGCTTCATAAAGTTCGAGGAACACAGCAGACAGCTGTATAATAAGGGTATGAAGCAGTCAACAGATTTGTAGAAAAGCTACTTTCCTACTATTGCAAAACACTGTGGTTTTCAACTTTGTCCTTCCACATCCTTGTTGAAAGCAAATAAGTCAATCCTCATTGAGTGCATGAATAGCTCTTGCACAGTTTCGTCATCTTATTGGGTATTTACCATTCTACCTAAACTGTCAGGACACTGGTAGGGATCTCTAAAGCTATCTAGGTAACAGAGACACTCCATAGAACACTTGGATGTTTTTTTTAACATAAATCTTAATAAGTGGCAGTTCTGGGTTTACATTCCAAAATAAGCAGGGGATGGAACAAAAAGTCAAGAAAAAGTTTTATAAGGTCGACAGTCAGTGCTAGTATAAATATGGATTGGTTTGAAGAAGTCTTTTATTCACAACATTAAGAACTGCAGAAGGTTTATCGCATTTAAGATGAAAACACTGACTTTAAAATATTCAGGTTTGATATTCTTTTGCCAAACCATTACCAATTCTTGAAGAAAATCAGTAGACCTTTGACTAACCTGCATCCTTCATCAGCAACTGAACAGGGTCCTCCACATTTGTTGGGCCTGGAGAGATACAATAAACCTTTATATAAAAAATGGCAGTTTAGAGAAATATTTCTGCTCAAACATTGTATAATGGCAACAAATATTCTGCCAGGTGTAATTAACGCTGTATATACGTACATCATATTAAACTTAAAAGCATTAAATCCATATAATTCAAGTCAACTTATCAGCATGTTCTCTCTATGCCCATTTTTTTCTGCCATTAGGTTTACAAAAAATATAAACTTTTTTTTGTTTGTTTTTTTTTCACTTCAGGAGAACCAATTTCCACTGCAGGTCAGGGGGAGACCATGTTTAGACAGAGAGGAAGCAGACTTCTGTGAAAAACCAATGTGAGTAAATCCTACGCTACCTCAAAAACAGGACAAGAGCGAGATGCCACTTCCCCCAGGAGACCAGCAGCAGTGTGTTGAATGTGTTTCTGACTAAGAAGCCGGAGAGCTGAAGCTGGGTGTTATGCTGATAATCACCTGGGAACCTCACAGTCCTACAGACTGCATGTCTCAGATACAGGGACCACCCACAGACATGCGTTTGGTCATTTTTTGATGTACAATCTTATTTACACTGAGTCATCAAAACAACAAGACAAGAACATGAAATTAGCAATTTGGAACCGAATTTATGTGGCGGAACACAGCATCGGTAAAGTAAGGCAACTGTTTGTTGCACATTACAGAAATAAACTATCTTGTTATGCATTTGGTACATCTTATAGGGCTGTTTTTAATTATCTTATTTTTTCTAATTCATTTATTAACTTAAGTGGGGGGATCGATTAGTTACTTGTTTTAATTTTACAGAGTGTGCTTCAATATACTACATGTCACACATTTAAATGAAACATGATTCATTCAAACACAGAACTGCAGCTCAGGGACTCCTCTCACACACAGCAGGTAAACAAATATAAATATTCCTGATCTACATGAAGTGTGAGAGTCAATGTCAACAACGTAGATAATTAGCAGTGGTTATATTTTTCAAAACTGAACTTTTCGGTTGTTATACAAATTACTGGAAAAACAGACCAAATTTCTGCCAGTAATAGAAGTCTATGTTGGGTTGATTAAACAGCACTGATTAAACATTGCACTGACCCTGCAGATTCTGAACCATATCCAGGAGTACTGGTGTCAGGGTCTGGCTGTAGTTGTGGAAGATTTCCAGAAACAGCACCTCTGTGCAAGGCTAAATGAAAAAAAGAGGACAGGATATTTAGTAGTTATTAATCCCAACACCTTCTATGGTAATACAGCTTACTGTGGTTTTGTAGGTCGGCACGTGATCAATGTAGGCTAATGTAAAAACAAGAGGTATGACAAAAAAAATAAAAATAAAATAAAAATGTTTACCTCATTAAAAATTAGCTCTAAAATGAAAAAAAAAAAATAAGTTTAGCAGACAAGGACAAACCTCTGATCTTGGTTTATCAGTTTATGAGGTTACTAGATAAAACAATTTTTTTTTTTTTTTTCAAATAAAGGTCTGAAATGCTGGACATGTGCTGAGGTGTAGGGGATGGCATGAGTCATACCCTACAAATATTAGCAGCATATATCGGCAAGCTACGGCCTACTGCCAGTGAATCTAACCCAGCTTAAAAACAAGGATAAAGTCGTAACCTGCATCCCATATAGCTTGATAGGTAAAGATAATCTATAATTACCTGGTAGTAAATCTTTTGTCCACCTAATAATCTGACAACTTGTTCAGATTATTTTCACAGCAACATGGCTCCCAAAAAATGCCAATTAAACTATGATTTTTATAGATTACTAGTTATCAAATTCCACTGAATTTTACAGCTTATCGCTTAAATCAACATTTAAGCGTTTCTGCTCTTGTGCTGCAAGTAAGAGCTAATGGCAATACCAAGTAAACAAAGGTTGCAACCAAACATAAAATAAAGCAGTAAATTAGATAAATTGGATTTAAAAATGTGTGTTTTTCAACTGTTTTGGAGCAAGAACTTTCTCGAGCCTAATTTCTGCTGTTTCTTTAGCAAACCAAACGATGTGCTTTGTGTTGTATAAAGTGCCATTCATGAGCACAGTAAAGCTCAAAAGACTGAACAGACATGGGTTACTACAAAACATTTCTTTCACTTAGGGTTCCTTTATATATGAAAGAGGGGTATTCATTCAGCAAAAGTCTATTTGCCATTCAATGTTCTGCTTGGCATAATTAACAAACCATTGTCAGTGCATCTCTATAATGTACTTTTAACTTACCCGTAGACTGTACTTCCATGAATCACCACCAGTTTCTTCAACAGCTATAAAGATGATAAAAATGTGAATATATTAGAACTTTCTCATGTAGACTGTGGATCTATTACACAGCAGAAATATGGTTTTGCTGCTTGATAACTCAAAAGACTTGTGCGTTTCAAGATTTGTGCAGTTCTAGCACGTGAAAAACAAACTACATTGTGATACCGGGCATTTGAGGTCTCAAACTTGTAGGTGTCTAAATGCCCCTCTGAAGGTTGTGTGCTTTAACACAAAGAAACTCTTATTCTCTCTCAATTAGAGCCACGATCTCTAACCTTGTTATTTCACTGCAAGTGTCTCTAAAAGCAAAATGAGCATTTTTAAAATGCCAAGGAATGACACTTTAAATGGAAAAAGCTCTCCAACCAAAGGTTCAGCTTTATACCGGTTCAGTTTTCAGTCCGTCAGTTTCAGTAACAGGTTTGGGAGTTTCCAGCCATCACAACTCATACCTCTAAATCTATTGAAAGCTATAAAATCGCAATAAATGTTATAGATCTATAGAGCTTTTATAGATCTACCGTTTCGAACGCCAGTGCATTAATATACTTAATACAATATAATGAAAAACCAAACATCAAGACACTTTTCTAAAATGTTTAAATAAAGTCTGAACTGACAGCTGTATATCTGACAGCTGACTGATAAACATCAACCTACCCAATCCCACAAAGTTCTAGGTGTGCCTGAAGAGCAAAGCAGTTTGAAGCCTCAGATGTTTAGATTCAACTTTTTTAGGGGTGTAAGAAACCCACCAAAGCTCTCCGGGTCTTCCTCCCACATTGCCAGTTCTTCTTCTGTGAGGAGAAAATAGTGTGAGACAAGTCGGCGCCCGATCTCTGTCAGCGTGGGATGAGTGAAGAAGGCTGTCTTGATCTTGTGAGCCTCTAGACTTTCTGGTTTACTCTCTAGCGAAGAGGAAAAGGAGAACACAGACAAGAACCATAAACATGTGTTGATGTTGGCATAATATAATCCATAAGTTGTACTAACGTAGCCCAGCACATTTGGTTACACTGTCAAGCAATTATCAGATTTAAATTACTTCACAACCGCAATAAAAACAGGAAGTATGCACTTCATAATTATCCATTTTAGGCAGGAGGGGTGGGGGAGCAGTCAATGCTATAAATAAATTATTTGCTTTGAAATTTGTAATTTTCTAAATAATGTATTAATTTTGAATGTTAGGAAAAAGATGTGAATTAAAGCTAAAACATATTCGCTTCATTAAAAGGTATCGTCTTTATAGTCATGTTTATTAAGATTCTGTTGCATGGTTTCTACATAGTTTTCCAAATTTCCATACTTTTTAAAAATTCATCAACAGAATGTTGCTGCTGGAGGAAACCAAGTGGAGCCTTGCCAAAACAACTTGGTAAGACTCCACTCATGTCTTTCTTTTTGGAAAGACATAAGTTTATGTGAATGTATCTAGGTTGATCCTAGAAAACTAATGAAAAAAAAGAGTGCTGCAAAACCAGAGCAATGGACATAATTCATGAATTCAATGTTCTGGAAAAAAAAAATCCATTTCACCTCCAACTCAAAGCGTGATTTGTTTAAGTTCAAAAAGAAAAAGAAAATCCCCTACATTTTATTCTTGACATTTTAGTAAAAAATGTAAAAAACACATTATAATAGAGGGTTTAGATGCCGAAAAAGAAGCAAAGAGATGTATTTGTGCTTCTTTGTGCACCTCCCAAATACAGGCTTGTTTTATGACTCAACTCACCATCAATATTCTTGGCAGGTTTGTATGCGTCGTTCTTTACTATCATCTTGATGAGGTTCATGCACTGAACAATAAAGCGCTCGAAGGTCACTCCCTCCCCAGCAGGTGTGAAAACGTACGTAACGGCAAACTCCAGGGAGCGCTGGATCAGGGGAATGAATGCACACGCATGGTCCTCCAAGAAATCTAACAACTGTAAAGCAACGAGAAAAGCAAAGTATGGATATGACATGGAGAACGGTAAAACATTTTCTGATTCCAGTTAGAAACTAAGTCGACAACCTCCCAAGGTTTATCATGTATTTAAGTTTGGTTTACTTACAACTTTAGTGTACAATATTATTGTCTTTTCCAGCTTTTCTCTGCATGGGCTCTCTGAACCAACCTGCCGACCTGAAGTCAAAACAAAGGAAACAAACATACAGAGTTGTTTCACTAGAAACAAACTACTTATTATGTAAAATTATTTAAGCTTAACTCTGAAATGTCAGACGTATCATTCTTGATACATGCCTTTAAGCAAATGATTATTAAATTAATTAGGACTATTAGCAACAACTTGTAAAATATGATGCACATCAAAAATGATGATCCTGGTTAATGGGTTTAACATTTGTTGATCAATTAGTAGACTAACAAGTTTATTTATTTATTATTATTTTTAAAGAGAGTTAAAGACCTATTAGATAATGAGGACATTCACATAATTTATTTGTAAGGAAATACGAGTAAAAACCTACTCCACTTTGGAAATTTAAACAAAAATGCTCAAAAAATTATTTAACAACAATAAAGTAGTTCTGCCTACGGATCCTGAAGGCTTTTGAAACTTTAATAAAGTGTTGCATTTAAAAGTGAAATAACAGCATAAGATGATATAAAGTATATACTGATTACAACTTGAACAAGGCTACAGAAACATAATCAAAGGTTAAGATTCCTTAAAACCAGAGCAAAGAGATAGGCTGACCGTCTCCATGCTACACTGCATTAATGTAGAATCTACTTCAAAAGGGGACTGACCAAGTACATAAACATTTTATGAGAAATTTAATTAGGTTTTCCTTAGAGAAAAGTACTCACAGATTTATTTCCTTTTCTTGAAGCCATTGTAATTTTTTTATTCGCTAACAAAGATGTTCAATGAAGCATTGCAGGATAAAGAGAAATACAACCTACCCGCATAGCCAGAGCATAGCTGAACACTGAAAGCCCTGATGACGAATAACTACATTGTCACTGCACGAAAAACACATCTACTCTTAAGATGAAGTATCTGAATGAAGCATGTCCGAATTTGAGTTGAAACCACTGACAACAGCAGCTTAATTAAAACAAGGCTCTAATGAAGTGTGGATTAGTATTAACAGCTGCTTTTATTACACACACTGCAGCAGGTTGAAGAAAGAGGAAAGGGGGAATGATCAGAAGGAATCAAGATATTAATTTAGTTTTGAAGCAACTAATAAATACCACTTCGTCTTGGTGGTTTGTTCAATTCTTTTTGTGCTTGTTGGTCTAGCCAGTGAAGCATGATAACTGCATTTTAATATAAACTGCCAACACAATATGAACTGACTCCTAAGACCGCATCTATGAGATTCTTCAAATCATTGTGAACTGGTTGCTTCGCTTTGTTTAATTTGGTTTATTTTGTATTCTATTGGGCTCCTCACCAGTGGCACACCATTTTCTGGCTGGCTCTCCAACTGCTTTGTTAGCTTCTTCCTGATTTTTGTCCAAATCCTGCATTATGTAAATCAATACACTATTGCATTCTATCGACTTTGTGCCCGTGCAGTTTTGACTCCATTTGCAGGTGTGACAGGCAGCAATGTTAGCAGACGTGATGCAAAGTCATCAGAGTCACAACGGTCACACTCTGAGCCATCCACATCGACCAATCAAAACGGAAATAGATGACAAAAGAAAGAAAGGGGATTCTTTATTTCTGACAGATGCATAGCTTTATAGAATAGCTTTTAACAATAAAGTGACAGATGAAAAGGGACAGGTGACCTCAGTTGGAAGACAAACATCTTAAAAAGAGAGACTCAGACATCTGAGTGGACGACAAAGACCATCCCAAAAAAAAAACACCATTTAGATAGCTGACCTTATCAGACTGAACACAGCTGATATTTCTTGCCGATCCAGGCTAGGAGCTTCCCTGTCGTTCTTCCTATCTGCTGGATCCAAATACCAACTGGGCCCTGAACCTGCCTCCACTGCCATCAAAACAGTATTTATTGGATGTTTTCGTTCATATCTTAAATCTTTTTTTTCTTCTGTTCCTTTAGCTACATTTTAAGCACAAACTGGAGGTCAAACTTGAACGAGAAAGAGAAAACGACTTGCTGATAAAGATCAACACTAAAAGTGAATTCAAATTACTCATCAAACATAAAAATCACTTTGATTTCAACAAGAGAAATCATTAGATCAATTCAATTAGATGTTTTTCAGAAAGTGGAAACAAAGTTCTTTGTTCATAATTAGTACTTGGCACATTCAAATAAATGTAACGTTGAACCCTGTCAGTATTAATATATTGTTTAATCAAGAAAACAGATACCCATTATACTTTTTCCAATACTTTACATGAGCATACGTGTAAAGGATGAAAAAAATAAAGCAGATTGATTTTAATACAAGAACCTTGTTTCTCCAACTACATTACTATGACTAATCCACAGTGGATTTTGGCAATCCTGAAATCTAGATTGTCGTATTTTCCGGACTATAAGCCGCACCGGGCTATCTCTGCCGGCAAGCAGCAGAGGGGGGCAGACACCCAAAATTTGAGTCATAACAGGTAAATTGAATATCACATTTATTACGGTGGAAAAAGAAAAAGTTGCCAAGTTTAGATTTAACTGAAATGAATACGGTAGTTTCCGAACGTTAACTGTAACAGTAAAAGTGCTGATCCTTCGTGTCTGCTACTAGCATGTGCTAAATGAAAATGGGCGCTTTCTTCTTCTTCTTTAGATTTCAACGGCAGATTGCATCCATTATTGTTGCACTACTGCCATCTATTGGATCCTAATATCTATTATTTAAAAAAACAAAAAAATCTTCTTTTTCCCCTCAATGCTATTTAACTGATGAACAACATTCTTAAATTTCAATTCCCTATTAAAACAGAATTTTGTTTTAATGGGTGCTTTCTTCTTTTATTTCCAATTTTGACTTCCAAAGATTCACTTCCTGCTAAAGAGCCCCCTGGTGGTTGAAGAAAAATCCACATATAAGCCTCACAGGGCTATAAGCCGCACGGTTCAAAGCATAGGAAAAAAGTTGCGGCTTATAGACCGGAAAATACGGTACTTTGTTTGGCAGCATATCTATATTTCCCTCAGTTGGACTTTTAAAAAGTATAAAACTTGTAACTCATAATAGTTGTTTTTAGAAAATAGCCTAAAATTTGTAAAAAAAAAAAATAATAATAATAATAATAATAATAAAATAATTGTCTCGTTTCATTTTGGCTTTTAAGTTGACATCAATAAAATGCAGACTACAGATTTATGATAAGAATCCAACTGGATGTATCAAGAAACCCTTTTGCCAAAATGAAATACACTAAATGAAATACAAAGTGTTCGTTTACTGAAAGGAAAGTCAAGGATCAAAGATTCAAGTCAGAAAAAGAGGAAAGTACTCACAGCATTCCAAGAACTGTTTTAGCCTTTCAAACACTGCATTCAGGAAACCCTGAAAAGGAAGAAATGAAGACAGACTGAGATAAGGGTCGTCATTTCTGCTGCTGAATCATGATTGCTCAACATGTATTGCAGGGAAGTAGATATAGTAACACTTAAACTGTATGTGTGTGTGTGTGGCCACAATTACTTCTCTGCCTATGAATATAAATAAAATCTGAGCTTCACAGTATGAAAGAGAATCAATTTTATGCAGCCTGCTGTTGTAGCAGGTTAGTACGAGAAATTAGATGATAGATGGCGGGACTCTCTCTTTAATTCGGCATTAATGTTCAGCCACGAGGTCAATAGCAGTGTCATTAATCACACATCCCGAACCCCCATTTCAGCCAGCAACTAAAGTTCCTAGCACTGTTAGTGTAGGAGAGGAAGGATCACAACTACGGCACAAATGACTTGGTGGGAGATGACAGAAAGCAGAGATTACAACAGCCATTAGTTATGATTCTGCTGGGATTTCCCATGAGTCAAAGAAACAACGTAGAAACTATCAGACAGAAAATTTCACAGGTTAAAAGTGAAACTCACTCTGGAGTAAAATTCAATCAGAGTAAAATTTGGATTTGTTGATGGTTCTCCATGATGTTCCTCGATTGAGTTTGTGGCAAGTTATCAGTGTTGGGACTGGTGCTAAGCTAACACCTGCACTGGTAAAGCACTAAGATCCAGTTAGGATGAAAAACAGTAAGAAAATTAATAGTAAAACATGATACAGACTGCAAAACTGAATACAAATAACTGATATTATTACAAATATATGATTCTATAGTTCCCATTTTTAGGCTTTTAATAAGGTCTGCAATAATATGAGAAATAATGACAATTTGGTCAGAGGTTAAATCACAAAGAACATTATTACACAGCATTTAAGGCACTAGAACAAATTAAGAGCAGCAAAATTGTTTTAATAATCTTCTTTTTGTTGATTAGTGTTTTTTAGGTCTTTTGGAGAAGAAAATTAAATTAAGAAAATGTGATTAACTACACAGGCCTAGCTTTAATTAACATGCCTGTTTAGGGGCAAAGCATAGAAACCAAAGTGTTTTTTGTTTGATATATTTTTGCTTCAATATTTTGGTACTTGTTTTAAAAATCAAGCATGGAGAACTCATTTAACAGACTTAAAAAGAACTTGTCCTAGTGCTTTACCGTTTTAGCTTGCGTTAAAACTGTCTGATTATTTGCAGAGTAATTTTTTTTTCCCGCCGTGTGGTTTTCTATCAATGCGTATACTACTGTGATTGGAAAACAGCCTTCGGTTGTCTGAAATGATTATGTCATGTGTGAAGAGTCTTCTTACGAACAGCTTAATACTGGAGACTCGAGAGTAAATGCTACAAACTACTGCCAGAGGGATGTGACAGAGCAGGCAGTTCAAGGAAGCAGTGCCAAACAAAAGATGATGGTTGCACTGCTTGCAGTTTAGAAGACTTCAATTTGAGCGCGCCGCACACTAAACAAATCAATACTGTACAATAAATGAAGGGCTGTGAATGTGTGAGGGGGGATAACTAGTTAGTAGTGGTTGCGTTCCACAGAAAATCACAGAACACACCAAGATAGCCATAATTATTTCTTCTCCTGGAAACATGATTCATCTTCAGAAATACTTGAACAAGCTCCTGTGAAAAATGCTCCACCAAAAAAAAAAATAAAATAAAATAAAAATAAAACTAAGGCAATAGAAAACAGCAACAAGAAATATTTGGAAAGAAAGAAAGAAGAATATTCTCGGTCAATCAGATTAATTGCACGTAATTGAGGATTGTATTAATTATTGGTTTAAATGAAGTGTTTTTGCAAACTCAAAACTTCAGCCAAACAAAGTTTAAGGTTTCATTTCTAATGTCAATTTTGAGAGGAAAAAGCTTGGGAGAAAAAGACAAGGAAGCGACTCCAAGGTTTCAAGAGACCAGACACATCTGTTTCTTAAATGCCAGCTGAGAAGAGTCTGATAGAAAATATATCCAGCAGTTAGAAGTTGATCATCTGTTCTGGTCAGTATTTTACTCTAAGTGCAATAGGTTTTCATCAATATTTAATGACCAAGTATCTCTGAATTTTTTCTTTTTTTTTTCTTTTCGTCCTTCACAGGAGAGTTGACTCCATGGGCCACTTAGAATTGCTTGTTTTAAAGCAAATTAGGCCTCAGGTAAAATCTCTGAGATTTTGATTTTACAACAACTTCACAGTGTACGACACAGTACACGTAAAACCTAAAGTAAAAAGTCTCTTACAATTACTTGCCTCTTTCAGTAAATATTAATCAGTTGGGCTGCAATTTTTCAATCACAGAAACAAAAACGAAAAGGCAAATTTGGAGTTGGAGTTGAAAGGACAGCTATATTTTCTGACAAATTCATTAACTCACAGCTCTGAGGAAAACTGAAGCACATTCTGAGGATTATTTTAAACCAGATTTAAACTAAAATGAATTAACAGTTTAATGGAGTGGAACTTTCTTCCTACTGGGAGTGGGAGAAGAGCAAAAACCAAATGCCTGACTATTTAAGCCAAAACAAGGCTAAAGGCACTTTCAATTATCATAACCCATCCATATTTTGCACAGTTTGATTGGAGCTATTTTTAACTCAGAACGCTTACAGAAAGTGGAAGCTTCAGAAAAATGAGAGGTTCTAAAGCATACAGACTGAAATCACTCGCAGCTCACCATTACTTCCATATTCTGTTGAGGATCCTGGAATCCATGGACTGTCAGTTTGCGAAGTACTGAAAGAGGTGGACAAAAAACTAAATCAGTATACAGCACTATCAACATTTATAAATTAGGTCAGCAAACATCACCTCAAAAACTAGCTAAATACATTATGTAACTCATTTCACAACTTTTCTTGACAATTATACTCAGTAGTTAGATTAATTAACGTAAATAAAATTACATGATACACGTGGCTCAATGACTCAAAGTTTTATTTTATTGTTTGTTAATATATTACTGTAACGTTTTTGAGACCTCACTTAAAAAAAAAAAAAGGATTTAACCCCTTACAGATTTCCGTTTTCACTTTACCGTGATAACTAAATGATTGAAAGCAACTCAATTTTAACCCGGGTAAATATAGGAAATTAAAAGAAGCAATCCGAACAAACTCGACTGTCGATGGAAAAGTATTTGTTCTCCAACACTGCTTGTATCACCCATGGCAGTAATAGCCATTATCAAAAGTTTGAGTAGCTGAATTGTGTTAACTCAGCCACACTGGACAGTTTTCCAGCAACAGCAGACTGTTTAAAGTCATGCCACAATTTAGTGTGTTATTCTAAACCAGTGTTTCTTAATTCCAGTCCTCAGGGACCACCGCCTTGCATATTTCACATGTGGCTCTGTTCCAGAACGCCTGATTCAAAGGATTGCATGACCTTCTCTCTGCAGGCATCAAGTGCAGCTCAAGCCTGTTACTCACCCACTGATTCAAGTCGGGCGTGCAGCAGAAGGGAATCAGCTAAAACATGCAGGGCTGTGGTCCCTGAGGACTGGAATTGAGAAACACTGTTATAAACCATTCGGAGGTGGACACGCTGGCGTGCGGTGGACCATTCATTGTCCGATCAATTACAACAAGCTGGCTGGAAGAGAAGAAGCCCGAGAACATCATACTGACACCACCATTGGGTCTGTCACCGTGGCAAATTTTGCTGGACAACAAATCATCCCGGAGGTTATTGTGATAAATTATAATATTGGTTTGAGATTATTTTCAAGTAATATATTGTAATAGCATAGTAGTGCAAGAACATATTGTCTAAGATCAATAAATTTAATTTTCCAACAAACATTTAACACTGAAACTGAAAGACATTTTAAATATCCAAAATAAATAAAAAGAAACAATAAATTAAATGAACTATGGAGGCTCTGTAAACAAAATTGTCTTTGCACCACCAGATTGAAGACTTTCATCATCCAGTTTTTAGAGAAAGAGAAAAATGATATTGATAATTGAGCTTGTCTTAATTTATCATGTGATTTATTGCTTAATGTGACAGACATAACCAAGATGAATAGCGGCTGACATGATTTTCTTTATCTGAGATTTTATGCTGGATCAGCTACCGGTGTGGCTTGTGAAACTGATCCAAAAAGGGGGGAAATGGCTTAAAACAATTAATTCCAGATTCAAAATTGGGGATCATTTACTATGTTTACTTAGGGTTAAGTGAGTTTGGATCATCTTTATTCCTTTATGCTTGTCTGAAACAAAAATACAAAAGCTAATTTTGAAAGAACTGTATTTGGTCGTGTTTGTTGTTTGGAGCCGTTACCTTTAAGCGAGAGCAGAGTCCTCTCCAACGAGTTGAGCGCTGCAGCCTCATCTCTGGCACAGACTTGCTGCAGGAAGCAGTCGGTGTGATGACTCCACAGGGAACATGCAAAGCTGTAGATGCCCGATGCCAGCTGCCAACAATCATAATGACAGTAAAGTCAGTCACATTCACATAGCATTATCGTGGATTTAAGCAGGCATTTCATCCGTGCAACACAAGGGAAATTAATTAATGTTAATTATGTATGAGCATAACAGATTTGCATGTTTGTGAACTGCACCTGTAATACAGACTAATCCTGTTATTGATGCACTCCTGCCTACAAAAGGAAAGTGGAAGTTGTAAGAAGAGAGCTGAAAGCTCTTCTTCTTGATAAGGTCAATTTTTGAAGAAAATATATATTTTTTTTAAATCTCTCAAGTTTTTAATGCTTTAGTGGTTGCCAAACACAGAAAAAATAGCAAATCCATTAAATCTCTTACAATACCAAGAGTGACTCAACATTCAGGCATTTAAGTGAGTTAACGCTGGAGCTAAGAAACAAATCAAGAATTGCTCAAATGTGAAATGACATTGAAATAAATAAACATTTATTCAAAGATGAAGGCAAACAAACCCAAGTGAAATCTTAAAACATAAAACCTTAGAAAAACAGTAGACATGCAACAAATACTCAAAGAAAATAAGCAAAGGAGTCAGATGGGGAAAAATTAGATCCACTGGCTGTGTTGGTGATGAGAGCCTGCCGAAAATGAAATCCGTATTTTGACAGCACAGCACAGGCTTTGATATATGTGTTACGGAAACAGCCAGACTGGCAAGTTTTCTGTTTAGAGAGACTTTTCAAGAGCTTCCCACTTTCAATTCCTCAGATCCCAGACTAATCCAATTTATGGAAGAAGAAAGAAATGAAGCAACGTTGGGGAAAAAAATAAAATAAAAAATCACACATTATTCACATCACTATAGCGAACTTTGGTTTGTATTCTTATTGCATCAACTGATATGCAAAAAGCTGCATTTGGCAGGGGACTTGAAACTTGATTTATAAAAATAAAAGGTACTTATGGTGAGCTGCATCTCATCTCTAGTGATACATGGACTATAAGAATGCATTTATCCAGATGCATTTATTTATTTAAGACTAGGTAAACAAACCCCCTCCTAACAGTAAGCTCCCAATCATTAAATTGTGAAACAAACTTAGGAAAAATCAGATCAAAAAATATATTTTTTTAGAAGAAACATAAATATTCATAAATATTTAAAAACATACTGTTTGCAATACTCTGTAGTTCTATTCACACGAGTGAACAAACATTTATTTCAACATTAGGTCTGTTCACTTTACTAATATTTGTAGACCCACAATTGCTTATCAAATGATAACCTTTACAAAAATATGGGTTTGACACACTTGTAATGCACTGCAGCTAATATCAAACTGTGTGTAAAACCTGGAGTAAAACCTGGAAACCTTTAAAAATGAAATAAAGAAGGAATTCTTCAAACACAGTGAGACTTATAAAAATATACATTTTTAAAAAAGATAAGGCCTGGATTATTTATGATTATTTAATATAATCACCCATCACTTCAGTATTTGTTTCAGCTGGAGGCAAATAAAAAGACTGATCATGCAATGTGTATTTTTACCTAAATAAAATAGGCTCTTATGGTTCAGCTGAAGGCTTCTTCAAAAAACTGAATTCCTGAGATAAAAAAAAAACTGAGGTGTAATTTTGTACTAATAAATATTATCAAAGAACAAACAGAAACACTGTTAAAACCAAAAGCTTTGGGCTACAAATCATACAATTTTCATTTGCTGCAGACTGAAAGCTTTCAGCATTATAGTTAATAACAGAGATGGAAAATAACTTTGTTATTTACATGGAAGAGAAACACTGATTAGAGGACCATTTCAAATATTGGGTTTGGAAAATTACTGCAGAATTACTGAACATTGAAGAAGCCAACATTTTTCCACCTCTGGGTAAAAACATTCAGTTTTACACAGATAAAGCTAAAAAAAAAAAAAAAAAAGAAAAAGAAATGAACCCAAAAATCAATGAAAAGACAAACAATTTTCTTCTTCGTGCTGATTTTCTATTCGCCTCACACAAGCATCACCAAAGGAAACTGAAAAAATCATTTTATTCACCGCTCTTGCAAAGAGAGAGAGAAAAAAAAACATCATCCTGTAGGATATTGGACCACAACCCCTATTTGAGAGCATGGTTTACTAATACTGTGCTAACAGAAAAAAAAGAAAGAAAAAAAAAAAACATCCGGCAAGTACTAGCCGGGTAGATAGACCCTGTTGATGAAAGAGGAAACCGAGGTTGTGAAGAGCTGACAGCCTACAGTAGCCAAGATGACCAGTGAAATCTTCTGTTTTTAATTTAAAACTGCTTTTAAGCTTTCTATAGATAAAATACATTCAGGTAAAGTTTATATGGGAATTTTAAGGTACAAAAACTATATTTAAACAATTCAACCCAAAATGTCAGAAGTACTTCAAAGTGAAGTCAAGGCTTTTCCTTCATGTTAAATAAAGGAGCTTCATTTTTACTAACACTGAGTGTTGCCAACTTTAAATGGAAAGTAGCAAAAGCCTCTGGAATGATGTTGTGCAATAATTAGCATATCCATTTTGCCATTGCATCCTATTTGCATTTTTTCCTGGTGACAGCCATTGTCAGCCTTTTACATCCGGTTGCTTCTGTGCTGCTCACATAGTGCATTTTAAAACTGCTGAATTCCCAATAAAGCTTTTTCCATTTGCATATTTCCCCCCATTTCTGTTATCAGACACTGAAATGGGTCTGCAGTATTGAGAAGCACCCCATTTAACACAAGTTAACCAAAAGCTGCCAACTCATTTCTGAACTAGGCGCCTGTGCTGTGATTTCTGTTGTACACTTATGTTTTTTATTATTATTATTTTTAGTTTCAATGGAGTCCCACAAAAAACTTGAATAGTGAGTAAAAAAAATTAAAAGAGCTACACCCAAACGACTTGGGGAACTGTACTGGCTACTCCAACAAAAAGTAGTAAAAAAAACCCCAAAAAAACAAAAGCCACTTAAGATTGATATTCAACAACCAATACCTAAAGTGAATCCCACTGTACTTTTTGGCCCTTCTTTGTAACCTGTTAGCACTGGCCCAGTTTTAACAACCACTGTTAATTTCCATCCTGTTGCTGCTTGGTTTTGAGTTTTTCTGTGTTTTCCTTGCGTAACTGAAGCAGAGAAGCCAAGTCATTGGTTCTGGTTGTCTTTTCATGGTGTTAAAAGGTTAAAAAATGATATCTGGTATCTCTAAATGTAATCTAGCAACCTTAACAGCAATATTATATAATACTGGACCAAATCTAGACTTTTAATTTAAACAATGGTATGAAAACTGTTATATCCAAACAATATAATTTATTTGTCTCCATCGCATAGCTGCGCGCTCAGTTGCTTATTGCTTATTTAATGATTAATCTATTTAATTAAACAGATATAAAGTAAAATGTTCCCAAGTCTCAGCCTGTCATAAACAGAGGATGGGCTCCACAGACCAGTACATGCATATTTAAAGTAAATGTCTCCTTGAACTGAACTGCTAAGACAGCAACCCCTGCCAGTATTAACAGAACATAAAAAAGATGAATAGAAAAAAAAATGTTTGAAGGCCAAACCTAAAAGAGAATTATCAGTGGAAAGAAGAACTGTCTGACATTAAGAAATCAAACCACAGGGAAAGGAAGCGGGACCTGAAAGGCAGGACTCTGCTCACTTCTTCTCCTTAATACTTCTACAGACATCCCGACTAAAATCACAGGTAAGTGTCCCAGTTTCGTCTTTCAACTTTATATTCTGAATTAACCCCTAACTTCAGAGGTGATTCCACCTGCTGTCAGTCTTATACCTTAGGTACATCTCTCATATGCTTTGCACACCCACACCTTGCCTCTACATCCCTCCTCTGCTCTCATTTCTTTCACCACCTAATTACCTTTGCATCTGGCAAAGTAGTGCAGTTAGCACCCTGAGCATCAGCAAGTGATCCATCATCCTGTGCACTACCAAACGCTTTGTCTTGAGCTTAAGAACAAAAAGAAGATAGTGCACACGCAGCATATAAATGCCTACACACAGAAATGTTGCTTTAAGCTACACAACTATGTGGAAAAACGGTTATTTGCTGAGAAGTGGTATTGCTTTAGTAGCAGAAGATTTTACATCTTAGAGATGAAATGAACAAAAGTGCCAACTAAACCCAAATGTAAGGTTTTCATTAGCGTCAAATCCAAACAAAACATGTGACTTCTCCCCTCATAGTGTAAGGGTCAATTGTTTATGGACTACCCCTGAAACCCTGGTTGGTGCAAGGAAGTCTACCAATATAAATTCATTCCAGTTGTGATAATCTATGTGGGCAATTACTGAGCTACAATTTTGCCAGAGGCTTGTTTTTTTGGGGGGTCAAAAAGTGTGCAGCTTCTCTGCAGCTTGGTAAGGAGGATTTAACCAAATACTAGTTGGGGTGTTTGCATATATTTGAGGCTATCCATTTACCAGCTGTGGATTGGAGGGAATCCCCATGAAAACTCAAACTAGTGCACCCATTTCTTGTTTTAAAATTCATGGAAGTTAACTGTTGGACCATCAAACATCCTGGGAAAACTTAAATCCATCTTCCATTATGTTGCAGGCAGTGAAGTATGTAAACTTTAAACCCAACCCATCACAAGTGATACAGGAACGTGCGTTTAACATAAAAGGATCCTACTAGGACAGAGTGTTGCATACCACCTTTTGAGTCTGCTCCAACTAACAGGACAGAACACAGTGTAGGTTGTTCAATGTCAAAGTAATCGGTATATCATTAAAAAACTGCACAGCCCAATAGGCACTGAGCCCACTATGTATCAAGTTGTCTGTAAAAGGGATAACTTTTGGCATGGATTCTGGCACAGTGCCTTAGCCTCACATCTGAAGTTGTTTTTTTTGTCTCTCGCTCACTGATTCCCATGTCCAATAATCTTTTTCTTTTTTCTCCTCTAGTCAGTTTCTTTCATTATGGGAAAAACTACAATAAAACATGAGAAAGAAGAGCGAACACAAAATTTCCCAAGAGAAAACAAGCTTTTCTCCTCTTTATGTGTACACTTAAAAAAGGGGGGAAAAATGCTTTCCTCTGGCACTGAGAGCAAAATAAATAAAGCAGTCTAGAGGATAAGAATTAATAGCAGCTAATTAATTTAAAAAAAAAATGTAATGTTGTTAATGTGAACTTACATCTTGAAAAAGACGTCTGTCCTGTGCCAAACGTTTGGATGCCAATGTTTTGGTGACGTGATAGAAAGTTAGCAGTGCTCTGTGCTGCAGCAGACCATCTTGACCCTTTACGGATTCGAGCAGAATTGGAATGAGCTCAGGCCATTGCCTCGGGCAATCAAGGCGGGCTACCTTGGCTATCAGTACCGCGATCTGGGTTGCTATCTGTTGGGAAGAAGGGAAAAAAAAACAGGGTAAGCGAACATATCCAGAGGCAAGCATTAATACAACAGCAGGAGGTTTTGTCAACTAAACTAAAAAGGGAATTGAGGACAACTGCAGAGCATAGCTGATCAGATCTATTATAAATGTATTGTTTATACTTTTAAAAAAGAAGCAGTTGAGTCGATACCACAGATGCACATATCAGGCGTAAGATATATGCAGCGCTTAACATTAAAAACAAGATGATTCCCTTTTACATCACAGCATATGCCCTAAACTCCAGTTTGATTTTTACAAAACACAGAAATAACCTACAAGCTGGTGGCAGTTTTTGTGTTTTAATGCAGCCAAATAGAATGGAAAATTCCTACATTTCATTATTTAAGCCTGTGAATCATTAATCAGAACTGGTATTTGTGATTAGCAATTTCAGAGCAAATTTTTTTGATGAATCCTCTAATAATATTTTAAAAACATTTCTGCATTCACTGCTTCTTTATATTAACGACATGTCTGTGTAATGCATCACTCAGCTAAGGCTTTAACACAACAGCTCCTGTTTTCATCCATGCAGACATGAATAATTAAGACGACTAAATACATTTTAAGGATGAATGGAACTTAACTGCCCATAACCTGAGTTTACACATGTCTGAATGTTTGCAAAAGAATGTGTGATGTATTTAATGTTGTAACCAGAAGAATTATCTTTAACAGAAATAGTGCATCAAGACATTTATTAGGATGTTAGTCTTTGTGGACTTTATGTTAGAGCAAAATGTAAGCTTGCATGCCTTTTGGAGAGGTCTGACATGTTGATTAGCTTGTTAGAGGTAAAGCTTGTTTGGGATCCTCATAAGAAAAGGTCAGGTGCCAAAAGTGAAAAGGACTCAAATGATACTTTTAAAAGCTTGACCAATTAATAATATTGAGGGCAAGAAGTGCTATACATCAACAATTTAGTAAAAGCATAATTTTCTATGTCAAAATGTAACTAAAGTGCCACAGATATGGGTGCTGTGGTGGCACAGGGGTAAAGCAAAGCCTGCATCAAGAATTATGGCCGCGTCGAGGCCTTATTCCTCGACGCGGCCATCACTGGTTCGAGTCCAGCCTGATGACCTTTGCCGCATGTCTTCTCCGTTTCTCATTACCCACTTTAATGTCTGACCCCACTCAAATAAAGGCCACTAGAGTCAAGAAACATTTTTTTTTAATTATATAAAATATTGGAAAGGTGTAACCAAACCAAAGATCATGCCTATGTAAATTAAAGCAATTCAATATATCAATTTATAGTATGTTTTGTTTAATTAATTTTTTTTAACTGCTGTTTTTTTTTATTTATTTCTTTTTAAAAATTGTTTTAGAAATTATTCCAACAAAGTAGAACACTGTTCTCAGTCCCCAAGTTTGCATAATATGATCCAGCATAATATGACCCAGAAACATGTAACCTTTCTTTTAATGAGACATATTCATGCTATAAAACAGCTATAAACCTAATTTGATTAATAATATCTGAATGCAAGTTTTCCTATACCCGTCGGCCTTTATTTTTTCTACAAATAGCTAAATTCATAGAGTTTATATTGATTATAGAACCTCTAAATGTGGATTTTAATACCATGAAACAGTTGATCGAACAAAACACACCAGCCTCTCAAGAAGCTTGGACTGAAAGAGCAGAGGCTGAAAGTGGTGAGACATATGGAGTTCAAAACTATATTCATTCCCTGCCATATGGATCCCATCAGTCCTGACATTACACAGCTGTCCCTCAGGGATACACAAGCTGCAGAAAGCAGAACTAATGGCCACCGTTTAGGGCCACCATTCACGCCCAGTCATTTCAACCTCCATAATTGGTCAAATAAAATTACATTAGAAAAGACTAACGGCTTTATATGGTTTTCTTGTTCAGCAGCAAGTTTTGTGCAGAGGAAAAAAAACAGGTTAAATCCTTTTTGCAATTTTTGCCAGTATATTCCATTCTCCCCACTAACCTGATTGACGGGTTCATTGAAGTTTGTGATAAGACCAGCACGCAGCGATGTCTTCTCCTCCTCTGATAATGCACTGTCAACAAAGCAAACAAAGATATTCAGAGGGGGAAAGCAGGCAAGGAGAAAACAACGCACAGTACCGTACAAGTTTAGAGTTTAATGTGTTCTCACAATGCTCTTGGTGCGCAATTATTTAATTCATTAAGTTTTTATGAAGGCACACCAGCCACAATAACAATAAAGATTAGAAGAATGAGAAACAAATGACTCCAGACTACTAAACCTGCAACATTGTGGCTGAAGATGAAATGCTCCCCCATCCAGCATCCTGTGTTTACCACCATGACACCGAGCACATTAACACAGGTGATTGCAATGCACATCCCAAGACACCCATTGTCCTCTCATTTCCATACACGCAAGTCAATTGCATAAACTGGCAGTATGGAACACATTAACGTACCTATTTATCATGGGACTAACTAGCTAAAATCCACCGTAAAACAAGTGATTGAATTATGCAATTTAAAGTATTTCCCACAAGGTTCCTACTGCATGCAAGTGACTATGGCACTTACAAGGGACACACAAATATATGAACATTTCAGCAGATGACAATGTCTGATATTAATATTGTAATAGTATTTCTATGGCCGATAATCAACATTTATCAATATTATAAATACTTCACTACCCTTTCAACACTTTGACTTCACCACTGATCTGCTTCAGTTGCAAGGAGCAGAAATAATGAGAAAGTAGTTGTAAGTTGACTACTTCTCTAACAGTGCTGGGTTATTTTTATAATAAGAAAAACTTTGTACTTTTGTTGCTTGAAGTTTTTGTGTGTCGAGCTCTGGGAACAGTCTGCCGGAGGATGTCAGGAAAGTTCAAAGCAATAGGATTCATATTCATATTTTAAACTTTTATTAAATCTAATTGTTTCATCTTTGTTTTATTTCCCATTGTGCATTTGCTGTACTGCTTACATTTATGCCGTCTTATTCATTTTATTTGTCAAAACACCTTTACGTGCACTAAACAAAGATTTCTATTGCTAGTGGCTCACGTATATTTTTTTTTAATGTTGTAATCTCAATATTTTGAACAAATACCCTTCAGAGTAGTCACAGGATGTTAAAGAGTATAACTGAATAGCACAAATTCTATTTTACTGAGAGACAACTGTTAAAAAAAGAAAAAAAAATGTTCTTCTAGTCTTCCACTGAAACGAACATAACAGTGGAAAACACCACTGCTAGAGTTCATAAACAACTGAAAACCAACTTTACAGAACGTGCTCTGCGATGACAAACTTAAAAAATGTTTATCCTTTCAGACTTCAGGCTAATTTAATTGACCATCGTGAAATGCAAAACTGTCCTGTGTTCTGACATAACATTTAAAAACCTTTTTAACTTCCGAATAAAAGAAGCAAGAAAGCATCTGGGCTTCTTGTAAACCAACTCTTCAAAAGCAGAAAATCAAGCATGTTTTTACGTGCATTAGTGCACAATGCATGGATAATCTGACAACTGTAAAGTCAACTTTAAAGGCTCTGAAGAGATTTGCTAGCATATTTTTCAGGGCATTTTTTTCACCCTCTTATTATCTGAGCAGTGATTAAAACAGCATGGTGCCACTCAAATGGTCTTTTGGTGGTCCAAGCCTGTCAGAATTTCTGTTTATGATATTTTCTTCTCATAGTAAAGAGATCAAACGGACAACAAAAAGTGTGATCTATCATCATTAACTACTCTATTCGGGTATAATGATACCTGAAACTCCCAAGAACAAGACGGGACACAATATTACTTTCATGAAAACTTCAAAGCTTAAATTCATGCTGCATTACTCATTCAACATTTTTATACATTTTGAAACAAAGCAATAAACTGATGTCTTTTTCTGATTTCTTTTAACTTTTCAGACCTTAGGACAGTGTTTCAGCTAGGTATGGTCTGCAGTACAATATTTCTCTTTCCCCAGTTGCTTCAAATTGTGATGTAGCTCAACCAACCGATAATGGGGTTATGTTGAGGGGAGGTGAAGTACTGAGACAGCTGTGCCAAAGTTTTACTGAGACTAAAAGAAAGGTCCCCATTTCCTCAACCAAAATGACCAAAGTGGCACTAACATGTGATACTACATGATACTACAATCTAAGCAAGGATTAAAGTGGAAAAAGTCACTGCCTGAAATTGTCATTTTGCCTTCCAATGCAGCTCTGAGTAGATCGTGAGGACCATTTACCATCCTAAATACTGAAGCAGAAATCATTACAAATAATCATTTTGAATTAAAAGCTGATTTTAAATTGAATCATGGTCCCAAAACTTGGAATTGAATTAAATCTTGAGATAATCCCTCCCATAGCAACCAGGTACCCAAACATTAAATGTTAGTCTTGAAATATCCCAAAATCGATCTTACATAAGACAGAAGAGGCATGAGTGAATTCACCGAGTATCAAATCAAACCACAAAGAGATGGATAGTCAGACAAAGAAAGTAAAAAAAAAGAAGATGACAGCTGGAGAAACATCAAGTAGATGAAAGCTAAAACAGGTAAAAGCCTGGATAAAGAGAAAATGGTGGAAAGGGAGTGAAAACTAAGAACAGTTTAGCCTCACAGACAAAAATGGAGATTAAAACTGATGAATATAGATAGGACATTTGGGGATAAAACATGGAATGAAAGCATAAAGATGAGCCACATTGCAGGAGTGAGAAGCGAGACTCTGGGGATGAGAGTCTGGGGCAGGTACTTACTGAGGGGCCGCCCTCCTCCAGTATCTGTCAATGCCATTTTTGAAGTAAAGAACAGCAAGCCATCTCACGTTCACATCCAGCGTATGGTTATTAAAAATATTCTGGGAGGAAAAAGAAAAAAGAATTTGAACAGTCACCAGCAATGAAAAGTGTTATAGCTCATAATCAATACAAGACAAGCCAAGGACTGATCCAGTTTTATGACAGTTACAGCCATACTACAGGGGAAAATAAGTAAAAATCTAAACCAAAATATGACAGGACTTCCACAATTACAGAACAGCTCCTTTTAAAACACAGCGCACGGCGACTTTCTAACCAAGGCTGTCCGTGCCGTTGCTCTCGACACGTCTGAGCTGTAAATTGTGGTAATAAACCCTGAAAATATGTCTGAGTAGTCTGTGTATTCAGAGTTATTTGCGTTAGCACAGCAACGGGAGGAGCTCCATAAGAGACCGGCCACAGTAATATCAGAGATTGGAATCTCAGCTCTCATTTTTTGCCGATTGGAAAGGGTGTCGTTTAAATAACATTTGGGCTTTTGTACAAATATAAAACATCCATCTGTCGCATCAAGGGAACAGCACAGACCATTAGCAGAGCTCCACAGCGTAACTATTTACTTCCAATATGCAAGTGAAAAACAGCCTGCTGCCACTTGGCTTTTATCAGATCCAGTCAGCAGAGCTAGAATGAAGTTGGTTTGGCTCCCTTTTGATCAATTCACACAGACACTGCTCTCCAGAAATAACTGAGACATATTGTGCACCCTGGCTTAATTGGGACCACGGCGGCACAAAACACAACTTTGTTGTGAACATTTCTAGTGAGTGCTGAATCATCTGTGGAGCCAACGACAACACTACATCAGAAGTCGAAGCGGTTTCAAAGTCACTCTCAAAAAACCATCAGAAGACTCCCTTGATGATGAGCTCTAGAGACGGGCTTTGGACTGCCTGAAGTTGCATGCTGTTACATGCACTTCCCAGCAGGAGATTCTTCAAGTGAGACACTTTCAAACAAGAGGTATTCCAATGTGGCAGCATAAGTGGAAGACACGGGAGGCAGATAATTATCCAAATTGTGCGTGGCAGATGATGTTAACAGCCCAACGCGGACGAGGGCTTCCCATTATGTAGACACAATTGCTAAATGTATCTATATCAATACCACACATAATTAGAAGTGCAACATTGTGGCATAAAAATAATCAAGGGGCAAGAAAAAGGGAGACTCAGTCTCAGGATTGAACTCTAGACTGTTTACAAGAGACAAATAGCCATTGTCAAAGTAAAAGCTGGCAGAGCCTCTGTCTGCACTTCATTTACTTCTACGTAGATTAGAATATTTTGATAACCATAAAACAAAAACATGAGTCGAGCGATCCAACTCCTAATCCTTACCATGCAGTAAGCAACAAAGCATTGAGAAAACTATAGATTTTGTCGTCTTCTACCTTGTAATATGTAAGAAGTGCCCTCTAACGGAACCTCTGTTGTAAAGTATGTGTGAAATAAATTTGTGGGAAAATTTCAGGCTAAACTAGTTGCATTCCAAACATACTTTACAGGTGCGTAATGTGTGAAAACAACCATAAACAGCAAGTAAAAATAGCTACAGTGGCATCGTCCTCAATGCATCATTTGAACAAAATACAAATATATATGTATATATATATAAAAAAAGAAAGGACTCTGATTCAGAAATTATAAAGCACACAAAGTTCATATTCTGGAAGTGATCCTGTCACTACCAACACAGCAAAAACATAACCTGCCTAATAAACCACTTCAGCATAAATAAGACAGTTTTCAAATTTAAATTGATGGCTTCACTTTATTACTTATTAAAATGCTAAAATAAAATAAAAATGGTAATTTTATATGCGTGTTGACTGGGAGGTGTTTGTTTACATCTTCTCTATTACTTGCAAAGCACTTCTACTGACAAAATAAAAAAGAAAAATTTTTTTTTTTTTTTCCCCATGACTGGTTCTTAGTTCTTTGTGTTTTGCTAAGCAGAGCACATACTGGGCCAATTTCATTACAAATTGCAGAGATGAAAGTGAAACGCATGTCATCATTCCAGTCTGGCGAGAACAGTAAACAAATAGTTTTCTTGAAATATCTAAGTAATCGCTCTGGTGGATTGCACTGTGTACCGACTTTATGAGCCACCTTTGCATCTTTACAGAAACCATCTGTGGTCTAACTATCAGCAACCAAATCTTAATGAAACCTTTCAGTAGAGATGTGAGCAATTCTTTAACACAAATTAATCCTCAGCTGTCTGCGATGTACTGCTCGCTTTTTTGGCAACTTCAAACTTCTTCCTGTGATTACAACTATTGTGTGAAATTGTCAGGATTAATTATCAATCAAAAAAGAAGGGGTGCATAACCCGTCATTTTGGTATTGCTAAATGTAATGATGATGAAAGATTTTCCCCTTTAACTTAGAAACCGATCCTCAGATTCTAACTTTACGGCAGACGGTTTTCTGCTTCATGTGCCACATTCATCAAACTGACAAATTGTTCAAGTTTCTTACAGATTTTATTACACTTTCATATCGTAACTCACCAGAAGTACTGAATAGAAGCCCGGCTGCGTCTCCCACTGCCGGAGCTGCTCCTCTGCAGGCTTCAGCACAGCTGTGTCCTGACTGGTGGCTTGGGTTAAGGCCTGCAGCACCACTGAACTGGCACTGTCCACATCCATGGCTGGATATATCTGCAGGACACCATGAGAAGGGAGGAAAAGAGTCGAGCTCAGCATAAACAAAAAGTGAAAACTTCAGGTTTACTTGAAAGAAAGAAAATTTAAATTATTTCACAGAGGGGGGGAAAAAGTAAAACAACATCAAGAGCAAACTGGAGGAGTCGATTTGCATCTACAAAGAACACCAGAACATGAAACACTCGCTTTCACTTTATCTGACTGAATTACTTCGACCCCCTTTCATAATAGATGATGCGGTGCTTAAACCCGTACCGAACTGAATGAAAAAAAGCTACAGATCTTCAATAAAGAGAAGCATACCCGCCAGAAACGGTTGGAGACGTCAATGACATGCAAACTCTTTATATATGTCCCAGATGTTATTTAAGCACCCCAGTTTCACATACCCAAAGGCGTTTTTCATCTCCAAGAACAAGTCTGACTAATTTGCCTCTGTGTCTCAGATACGAAGTTAAACTGCTGCATAGCCACACCTGCTCCCGGGTCATGCTTTTAATTGTAGGGAGGATATATCCGATGAGGGGAAAAAATATATATTCCCCTGCAAACGCACAGCCACTAGTTTCACCATACCAATTAAAAAGCATAAATTAGAAGCAAGAATTAACTGCTTCAACCATCTGAAAAATTGGCCATTTCTGAAAACATGATGGATTATCTTTGCATGTTTTTTAATGGATTGTATGTTGGTTGGGTATTAGAATTCCAGGAAAAGGGAGGGTTAAAAGTGGAGCAAGGTTGCCATCTACAGACCAGAAACAAATATTCACTCACACATAACAGAACTCTTCAGGAATTGCAAAAGAATAAGACTTGCCTCTTTCTCAACACAGCAATATGACAGCAATGAGTGGTCGATATCTGAACAGTTAAACCAAACCTGTAAAATAATAAAACTAATTAGAGAAATAAAATAGAAAAAACAAGAATCGCTTTTCATTCTTTTAAAATTTAATGTTGCTTCTCAGTTATTTGACAGTGATATATATTTCAGGTGTTCATTGCTGTCACTTTTGATAATTGTCTGTTTTCCAGCTGGTGAAAATTCTACACCAAAATGAATTAAAAAAAGGATGTCTAATGCGGAAATTAGAGATGTGGCGATCGATCGGCCATCGATCATAATCGGTCGATTTCCGTAAAAAATAAAAATAAAAATTATGATCGATGATCGCCAGTGGTGGGAAGTAACGAAGTACAAGTACTTTTTTACTGTACTTAAGTGCAATTTTCGTGTAGCTGTACTTTACTTAAGTAGATTTAATAATGGATACTTTCAACTTTTACTCCACTACATTTTACAGTAAGTATCTGTACTTTCTACTTCACTACATTTCTACAAAAGTGTCGCGTTACTCGTTACATCCAAGTCGCGTTGCTCTTTTTGTCCGTTAAAATGTGAAGTTCAGGGACTTAAGGTGGCGCCGTAAAATCCAAGCAATAACGTGACTTAGTGTCTGTTGTCACCCATCGCCTCCACCTTCACTCGCACGCAGAGCTCCAGACATGCGCAGTGGTTTCCTCTGAGCAGGAGGAGATGTCTGTCTAATCGTCAGTAATATAATAGCGCTGCATAAGTCATAAGATATGGAGACATGTAAAACCAGCAGCGCTTCGCTTTCACAGATGGTGGGGACTTAGTCCAACTTTTAGCGTCACTTGGAAGGAAAGCTTGAAGAAAGGTAAGATCTGTGGACGCGATGCTAGCAAAGCTAGCTGTACCGAGACACACATGTTGCATCTGCAATGAAAAAAAGTTGTCACTCATGCGCTGAATTATTGTGCGGAGGTGTTGACTGATGGGACAACGCTGTGACTAAAGTCTGCATTGATATGACATTCAGGGACGATCCGATTCTTCTGGACGGATCTTTACTGACTAAATTTATTTCAGCTCTAAGTATTTAATATCTAGGTGTTTTATGGGTATGTGGATCTTTCAGATCAAATTGAGAAGCAATTTTGATAGGTAAAACTTAATTTTTTGTGTCACGTAGCGCAGGGTGGTGGTCTTGACTTTGTCTTGGGTAGGTGGTCTTGACTACAACTCTGCTACTGGTTCCTTGGTTGCATGTCCTCCTCCACCCACCTTCTTTCCATCCCCTTTCTGTTGGATTTCTTTCAAAATACAAGCCACTAATGGCAAAAAAAAGTGAAGTTCATGCTATGTTAGGACTAGGACAGGAGACAAGATGTTTCCATCCCTGAAATTATGATGCACAGAATCACATATCTAAGTCTATGTTACAGAGTAAACATAATAAAAACATGCTTTATCTGTGGCATTGTTCATTAAAATGGCACATTTCTAATGTATTAAAATTAAATACGATTGGTTCACTCAATGATATTGTATTAGTATTATTCAGCAAGTACTTTTACTTTTAATACTTAAGTGCCAGTACTTTTTTACTTTTACTTAAGTACAAATGTTAATGTGGTTCTTTTACTTTTACTTGAGTGCATTTTGTCTGTGTATTTGTACTTTTACTTAAATACATTTTTTGAGTACTTTCTCCACCACTGGTGATCCCTGATCATTGTCTCTAGTTGCCAATCACCAAAACCAATCACTTCACAGACTGCTTGTGCAACTTATTTCCTCTTTCCTTCACACTGCACAAGCGCACGGTAACGAATCCTGTCCTGTGGAACTATAACACTCTTGAGACTGAATAGGGACGTTTGCGTGATGCAGACTCAGATGCAAATTACCTCAGGGGTGAAAAACATCAAAATGCATCAACACAATGAATCTAATATGGCATTTCAAAAACAACCACTTGACGGAGTTTGGCCACTTCGAGACTCAATGCAGGAAAAAAGAACAATCTGAGCAGCCAAATAGCAGGTAAAGCAGCGCACATCTACAAACACTCACCCGGATTAGCATCACGGTCAGAAGGTTTTAAAAAATAACCTGAAAAATATTTAAGTCTTTGAGCTGGCGATGTAAGACGCTACGCACTACTGGTAGTAATATTCCACAGACGTAGCGCCACTCAACCTCCACCAGACAGTGAACTCTCACACCGAACGTCTGCTTAACGCTGCAGCACGTAACTTAAAAAAATACAAGATTTTAGATATGCATTAAAATCTATTATGTCTAAATTAGGTGAATTTATTGCCAGATATTTTTCCCCATTTGCCAGATAACATAGCATCATTTATACCCTAAACTGAAAAATTAACAGTCATTCCAGGCGATCGGTAAAGATCGGCCTCATGGATAATCTGTATCAGAATCGGCCACAAGAAACCTGATCGGAGCATCCCTAACAGAAATACCTTGTTGTGGTCTTAAAAAACTTCAAGGGGGAAGACTATTGACTTGTCCGTTTGGCCCCTAGACAGTGAAAAACACACCTCAGAAGGAGGATATGCCACTGAAGGTCATAGCTAAAAAAGCTGGCAGTTCACAGTACTTTATGCATATTATATTGGCATATTATTGGATTAAGCAAAAGAAAAAGTGTGGTAGGAAAAGGTGCACAAGCAACAACTACAACAGCAGCCCACAGAGGATTATGAAGCAAACTCACTGAAATGTAACCGAGACAAAGTCAAAAGCACAAAAACAGGGGAAAGGAGAAAAAGGATTGAACTCAGTTCTCCAAAGAACTCTTTTCAGATGAAAGAAAATTTTGATGTGGAAATGAAGGTCTCTGACTCTCAATTTTATACTCTAAAGCCAAAGGATCCAACTCCAGTCTATGAGTGCTACTGTCCTGCAACTTGTGGATGCATACCTGTTCTAAAACACCTTAAACAAACAGCTGAATAGCCTCCTTGGAATGTCACACAGTTTTGCAAATTCCTAAATATTAACCATCAATTTGATTCTCATCTAGAGCTTTTCAAATAAACTAAATTTAGGCTTTTCAAAAGGTAGACTCCATAAGGATCAGAATTAACAGAAATAAACTCTTATAAAAATGAAGATATATCTATTTGAGTAATGAACCTACACAAGCTACATTTTTAAATTGTCAACTGAAAAACATTTCAGTTTAACAACAACAATAATAATAATAATAATAGTAACATTTGAATATTTTCTAATTTATTGAAATGTATCTGTAATGCTTGCAGGGACTGGCTTGGTTCTAGGAAGTTAAGTTAATGCCATTTAGACCTCAAACCCTAAACATTGTTGCTCAGCAAGCAAACACTCAGATCAGCAACTGCACTCTGCAATGCAAGTTCAATTGTAGCACAAAGTAGTACAATCGGGCTCCCAAATTCAGGTAAACAGCTTCAGAATGGCTGAAGACACAAATTATGAGGATCCCTGCATTTTTATTGGCAGCTGAAATGGTAAAACCAATGGAGAACTTAGTGGACATAAGGCAAGGGGGAAAAACAAATGGTAAGAGAAAGATGGCTCAGTTGCAGCCTAAATCCAAATTATGCAATATTCAACAACTGTATTGCAAATGCATTATTCTTCACCGTTTTGAGCTCCAACTAAAACAGAAGTAAAAGAGACTTTCTAGAAAGCTGCTTAGCATCACGTGAAAGATGAATCATGGTATATTAATATTTACAAACAATGGTTTCACAAGGGTATATGTATGCACACACCAGTTTTGGCATTTGCTTTGAAATCCTGCCGAATATTTTATACGGCAAGATGTTCAAGGCGAGGTCTGCAAATGTATTTAGCTTTTTTGTCTGGCTTAAAACTGTTTTCATCCAATGTGTGCCGCAACGTAAACAATGCTCTAACGCAAGGGGTTAATCCGATGCTAGACAGTTTAATGTCTTGTGCTTTCTGCAGACAACACAGCCCTTGCTGAATGTCGTCATCATCATCATCATCATCATTGTCAGATGCTTCGGTCTGTTACCTTATACTGTGAGTATACTTAACCAGAGGCCTCTGTTACAGTATTTGTTGCAGTTAATGTATTTAAAATGCTGCGTGTCCATGAAACTGTCATGTTCTTTTAGAGCACAGGCAAGACCTAAACTAGCTCTAAGACATGTTCATATTCAAAAATGAGCTGTCGCGATTCGAAAAAGACCGTAGCATGTCAAGACAGCTTGCTTCACATCACCACTCCGCATGTCACCAATTCATAAAATACAAGCAGCTCATTTAATAATGAGTTCTTCAGTGTACACATCACTAAACATCACAGCTAACTTTGAGCTAACTAGCAAGCTAAACTTCTTCAACCAGAAACCCACGGCTGTGCGTCAACGTTGAAACTGTTCACTTATTATGCGTCCTGTAATCGAATAAATGAGGTTTGAAAAACTAGTTAAAAGCTCTCACCTCAAAAAAGCCGAAAGAAAAGTGAAAGTGTAGTAGTAACAGTGGCGACCGTAGAAGCTCTGCCAGTAGTTTCAACGTAACGAGCGATGGAAACACGCTGGTTGGAATGGCGCGACTTGCAGCTGGCGCATGCTGATGACGTATGAGGTTCAGCGTGCTCAGTCATGGGATTCTCGGCTCTTTTCAAGATTTGAAATATTTGGCTCTGTTCACTAACAAGAACCGAATGTGTTAGGCTCCAAGAACCATTCTCACCATAGTCCTACTCCTAGATTGTATAATACAATATATAAAATTGTATTATAAAACTTTATAATACAAAAAAATAGTTGTATTATGTATTCTTTTTTATCATAATGAAGTAGTTACTGATGTATTCATTTAAAAGTGAATTTATTAAATCATTAACATATGTACATAAATATTAATCAATATACTGGTGCTATACAAACAACTTGCACCAAAATACATCCAAGACTAAGGAACTGGTCATTGACTTCAGGACGGGTAGAGGCAGTCCAAGATAGGTTCTAATAGGAGGGGAGTAAGTGGAGGACATGCAGATCTATACATATCTTGCAGGACTGTGGCTGGACAACAAGTTAAACTGGACAAGCAACACAAAACATCAGTATAAAAAGGACCAAACCAGACCCTACTCCCTGAGAAGACCTTTTAACATCTGTGGGAAGTTGCTGTGGTTGTTTTATCAATCTGTTTCTGCCAGCGCCTTATCAGACGCTGTGGTGTGCTTTCCAAGACAAACCTTTCCAGGTTGGAGAAACAAATCAAGCATGCCGGCTCTGTGGCTGGCACATGGCTGTACTCTCTAGCAACAGTGGCAGAGAGGAGAACATTGCAGAAACTCCTGGCTGTTGTGGATAATGCCAGCCACCCTCAGCAGACTGTTATCAGCAGCCAGGAAAGCAGGTTCAGTGGGAGGCTGCTTCTTTCATAGTGAAAGACAAAGAGACTTAGGGACTCCTTTGTCCAACATGCAATTAATCTGTTGAACTCCTCTCTGGTGGGGTGGAGGGCTAACAGGACTCAAAAGAGGTCAAGGGACTGTAGCTTTGGGGGTAAAAGGGAGTCAGTTTGTCGACCAATTAGGCAATTGGTCAATCAGCCAGTGAGGCTAAGTTTCTGAAGTGTTTTTGTAACACTGCTGTGAGGGAGATGGCGATGGCGATGGAATTAATAGAGCTTATTATCTACCTTTCCATCAATCTATCTATCTGTTAATTTAATGTGTCCTTTACAAAATGTAAATAAAATGTAACTAAAATAAAAAATAAAAATGTAAATATATTTCCTTTAATTAATACTGTATAGGATTACACTGACAACAATACAGTGTGTGAGCTTTTATTAGCAGTATCTTATGTATGTATCACAGTAAGTGTATCCTGTATTGAATGATCATTTTTAGAGATTCTCTAAATGAAGTTAACTCACATTGTTTTTGTTCAGGAGCTTGAATGTCTTTCTGGGTCATTCACAGCCAACACATCGCAACACATTAACAGAACATGTGAACATTTTACTAACGGTAAACGGCAAGAACAGAAAGTTCAATAGTGAAACTCTTAAATAAAAAGTATTTACTAAACGTAGAGGGAAATATTTAAAGCCTTTGTTCTTTGTTATTTTGATGAATTTGGCTTACAGATGATGAAAAGTCAACAGCAAAAAAAAAAAAGTATTAAAGATGATCACCAAAAATATGTATATGTTTAAACAGAAATGTTCATTAGGCATTTCTGTTAAGTGTGGAGATTTTAATGAATCTTTTTTTACTAGAATAAACCTTGAGCAAAACTCAGACCAGCCAATTGCTGGTACAGCTTTTTTTTCTATTGCTTTGGTGCATCTCTCTGATCTGAATTAAAATGTCATAACTGTTAGTTCAATCTTCACAAGATTTTGCTATTTTTGCACATCATAGTGGTAGTTTCTCATTCTTTCCAAATTGCAAATTGCAAATCATTTTGGACTTTGCTGGATTTTTTTTATTTATTTGTTTGGGGGGAATATAATGGGAACAATCCTTAATTAATTCCATAATAGGGAAACTCACTTCTTATGGCAGCACAGTAACAAAACATACCCCACTGAATATAAAAAAAAAATCTAATATTAATATAATATAAAATATCCAAGCATTAATATTTGCTTGTCATGTCAGTCAAAATGAACTAAACGTATAAATTCTGAATAGTTGTTCCCTATATAGGTAAAAATTTCTCTTTTCATTACTTGTGTAAAAACAAAAATGTTGAATGTTTTGTCACACCAATCTACCTCATATTCATTGTCAAAACTCCCATCGTACACCTGCAATGCACCATGACATTGACATAGTGGGTTTCTGTCTGACGGGCGTGTGAAATGCAGGTAGGCAGAAAGCACTTCAGTTGGAGCAAGTCTCATGAAGTTCAAACAGAGAAATGAAAACAAATTCGAGACAGCCTGGCAACTGAAATAACAAAGGCTAAAAGCTGTGCCTTATCAAACACAAATTATCTGAATAAAAACAACAGCACCTGAGGGCTCTCTGTTCGACAAGACGAGTAGCAGTAATGCAACTTGACTGGCTGGAAACATGCAGGAGCTGTGGGATGGCAAACGCATTGCAAGAGATGGTATCTGTCATGGTCCATGGTTTGTTTTCGCTTGCAATTTTTCTATTCCTCTCAGGAATTTTCCTCATATGATTTACTTTTGATTACAGTGTATAAGTTGGTTCCTGTTTGATTTTGGAAATATTGGTTATGTGCTGCCTGAATTTTTCTGTTTCCCTGCTAATTTTTCGTCCTGGCTTTGAATGTACACCCATAGTCAGTTTGTGACCCAATTGCTCTACATAATGATCCTAAATTCCTTCTTTGAGGTAATACACTGAACGGTTATTTTGATTTTGAGAACATTATCCCTGGTTTGGCTGCACATTGTGTTCAATAGATTATCAAATTCCTTGGCTATGTCCTCTGTATTCTGCATTTGGATGTTTTCTTCATCATTGTCTCCTTCTTCCTGGCAATAACTGAAGCCATTAAGCACAAAATAAATAGTTCGAAAACAAAAACTAAGTTTCATCACAAATCAATTTAAAGTAGGCTATCAAATTAATGGAGAAGCTCAGAAAACACTTAGCAACAAAGAATAATGAGCTGAGGAAAGTAGACACACAAAAGAACATAACTGATCAAAAACCATCAAAAGCATGACCATTACAGTAGATTTCTGCTTAGGGAAACTTCTCATTGTGCCAAACCAAGCACGCAGCAGCAAGGGTCATACAAAACTATAAGCACAAAAAGTGATGCCACTGTTGACAGGTTGTACTCATGGGACAAAATGGTCACAAGCAGACAGGCAAATCTCCCCAATTGGATAATCAAGTGACTAAGAACACAGACAACAACTTCTCAGGGGTCAGTGAGGAGAAATAAGTGACAAGGAAGGCAAATGTTTTACTGGAAGTCAACTAAGTATTTTCCGGACTATAAGCCGCACCAGACTATAAGCCGCAGATATCTCTGCCACTCTACGCTTTCCACTACGATGTAGCAGCACGCAACAGGGGGGAGGCGGACACCCAAAATTTGAGTCATAACAGGTCAATTGAATATCACATTTATTATGGTTAGAAAAGAAACAGTTGCCAAGTTTAGATTTAACTGAACTGATTATGAGGGCGAAGAGAAGAGAAAAATCTCCTTACTGTCTGGCTACTAGCATGTGCCAAATGAAAATGGGCACTTTCTCCTTCTTCTGCTTCTTTAGATTTCAATGGCAGCTTGCATCCATTATTGTTGCACTACTGCCATCTATTGGATCCTAATATCTATACCTCAAATTATCATAATGATCCCAGTATTATTTAAAAAACAAAAAAATCTTCTTTTTCCCCTCAATGCTATGATCAACAACATTCTCAAATTTCAATTCCCTATTAAAACCTAATTCCATTTTAATCAGAGACATGATATCATGCTCATGTCTATGGTTTTAATGGGCAATTTCTTCTCTTATTTCCAATTTTGACTTCCAATGATTCACTTCCTGTTAAAGAGCCCCCTGGTGGTTGAAGAAAAATCCACATATAAGCCGCACCAGACTATAAACCGCATGGTTCGAAGTGTAGGAAAAAAAAAAGTAGCGACTTGTAGTCCGGAAAATACGGTAGTCCAGAACCCAGGAGTTCTTCTGTGATCAAAGATTGTTGCTGTATGACATTCTCATTACTGTCATGACATTCTATCATCACCATTTCAGGGCACGAGAGATGACATTGCACAGCCACATGTCCTGGATGGCCCCATCAGTTGTTGTCAAGCTCTGCTAATCCTTTTGTTTTCTAATAGGGCTCTGGGTGTACGTTGAAATTTGTTGTCCTGTTGGAAAATTATCCACTGTCCCAATTTTAAGTAATATGGGACCTTCTCATCCAGTATTTTTCTGTAATACCTTCTCATCAGTTATGACCAACTTCCCTGTCTCTGCTTAGCACCACAAAGCCACAATACCATTCACATGGAGAAGTTATGGGAAGATTTGAAAAGGCGTGCATGAGTGAGGCGCCCAACAAAATGGACTCATTTACACCAGCTCTGTAAGGAGGAACGAGCCAGAACTCCAGTGGTGTATTGTGAGAAGCTTGTGGAAGGAAACCCAAAAGGCTTGATCCATGTCATACAGTTTAGAAGATAGTTATCCTGGATAGTGACCATGAACTTTTGAATTTGAGGAATGTAAAAAAAATAAAAAATTCTAAAAAGTGTTCTCGCCAAGTTTTCTGGCATTTAGCAAATATAAATGATTTTGCTAATTCTAGCTAACCTTAGTTTGATTTAACTTCAGACAATGAGGAAATCGTGTGTTTGTGTCTTTTTATTCATTGTATCTAAATATCTGGTTTCAACTGTGCATCTTATAACTCGGCAGATGTGTTTGTCTGACTTCTTCATTAAAACATAAATAAATGTTTTACTTACTTACATGTTTAAAACAGCTGTATTTATTGATGAGCTATGCCTTCCAAATTTTTGTTTTTCAAAGAAATGTAGAAATTAAGCATTCCTATTAATATCCTATTAAATCATACTAATTTACTTTGAAGTTTGTGCACACAATATGACAAAAATATTCTTTTGGAAGATGCTATAGGTTCAAAAGCTAAAATAAATACAATTTGTATGAATTGGACTTACAGTTCACACTACATGTTAAGGAATTGTTTATAGACCTTAATAAAAAATGCAAGGAGGTGCATTGTAGTATATAATTTCCCCAAAAGCTCTAAGCAGACAGTGAGGTATATGTAATTAATGCATTCTTATGTTTGATCGTGCTTGTGGGGGAATGGTGATAGCGTAGGAGTAAAGTGTTCGACTCATGTAGGCCTCAGTCCTAGACGCACCCATCACAGCCTCACATCCCGACCTGTTGACCTTTGCTGCATGTTTTCCCCTTTCCCACACTGATGTGACGATTTCCTGTCAGATCACTTTCAATAAAGGCCACTATGACTTCTTTGAGTGTTTTCAGAACCCCTCCATTACGTATGTTAAAGATCTAAACATGCCAGATGACAGTATAAGTCATTTAAAGAGGAGTACACTGATGTTTCTAAATATAAGCAATTCTCTTAAGTTACATACACTGTTGTATTTGATGCCTTGATATGGGGATGATGTGTGAAGTTTGTGGTGGCTTGCATTATGATCAGGACTCTGTGAGGGCCACTTTGTTGGATTTGGTTTGAACATAGTGCTATTACTGTTTAGCTACAGCTTACTGATAGTTTGAACTGTGTTTGTTTAAACTGCTAAAAATGTTCAATAAAGATATTTTGGCAAAAAAAAGAAAGAAAAGAAAAAAAATAAACGAAAAGCCACAAGAGACAAAAAAAAAAAAAAAAAAAAAAACCCATAAAAAAAATCATGCTTGTAAATGTCATAGCATGGAAAATTTCTTAGGAGCAGAGAAAATGAGTCCTCAATGGAAAGCAAGAGACATGTTTTCACATATACAAGTTCCTCAAGAAAAAACTGTCTGTGAAACAAACAGAGGTGACAGATGGCTATTTAACAAAATAACATACCAAAGAAAACAATTATGAACCAGCTGGACTGACTGAGAGAAGTGTCTGTGTTTCTGAGCGACCTGGTTTACCTCATCAGATAAACGTGACGATATTTAGATTGATTGATAGATAAATAGACAGACAGGCAAACAGACGGACTGTGCCACAACGTGTTTTTGTGCGTGTGTGTGAACAGTTTGTAAAAGGGGGAGTGTCTTCTGGCAGAGTTTTCCCTTCTTTCAGTCTTTATTACCAGACTGAACAAATCCACTGACGCAAGACGGAGACGGTGGAAGGCTTAAATCCTGATTCACTGCACTAGAAAAACATGGATCTCCTGGAGCTGATATTCACTTTGCTTGGTGCAGCAGTTGTTGTTTACTATGGAGGGAAGCTGGCGCTCTTCAGTAGGATGCTTTTTCCTAAATGGTATTTTCCTCTGTCAAAGACCTTCTTCACTTCTATGGGAGAATGGGCAGGTGAGAAAGTTTTCACCGCATTTGGACAAAAATAATTCAACATTTTGTATTCATGAGTGCAGCCACATAATGTCAATGAGCACCATAGCTTTTGCGAGTACATGATGCCCAACAAACGGAGCATTGTGCTGGAGGTCACCTGAAGATGGAATACTCGGGTGCAGAATTGTTGCAGAAAGAGGCTCATCCAGCTCAGGCTTGTTTAAACCACTTGTTTTTCCACAGGATTGCACTTGTGCAATGTCGAACATTGAAATGCATGCCCTGACTTTGCTTCAGAAGAGTTTTTGCATTCCTAGACAACGGCTGCTCACATTTGCATTAAAAGCAATGAGAGTTAATAAGTAAAATCAAGCTCGGCTCTTCTAACAGATGACTCGTCTTGAATTCTGATTTAGTCTTGAGCCAAACAACCACAGGAAAAGTAAAATTAGCTGGAATAAGAGGAAGATTCTGAACCCAAATTATAAAGCACCTCCAGGGTCTGTTGATAGGGGATTTAGCGAATATAGGACACGCTCTGTTGCATTCTGTTGCATTCCACAGCTGATCCAACGACTATAACCTGAAAAGTTGATATGAATGTCAATTTTACTCGAACACAACGACAAGCACTAAGAGCTCTGTTTCAGGCCTCAGACCTCAGTTGCCATTGAAATCCCCCTGCTGATCCCAGTGCAGCGAGACTAAATTGAGTGATTTACTTTGGCAGCTTCTGAAGAGTTTATACAGCTTCCCACAGAGCAGGAGGAGGTCTTGTGAAAGACACAGAATGCTGGGCTGATTTTTCTTTCTAAAGAACAATCTCATTCCATTCCAGCACAGAAGAAAACTTCCAGGACAGTATGTTCTAGGCTGCACATACCTCTGCGTTCAGCCCTATTTTAACAACTTAAAGCCTCATTTGCATAGGTTTACATTTCTATTAGAATATGGCCATCCCAAAAACACATTTCTCACATTTAATCTGGATTTTTTAAAGTTAATTTAAGAACATATCTTGCAAGCTCATGTGGAGATTTGCAATTTATTTCCTACGATGGAGAAAATGATATGTGTATCAGTAGGATCTCACTGGCACAAGCTAAATGTACAAAAAAAAAGCAACAACACATCTCCAGAACCCTGTAGAACGAGTGAAACTTGTTATGTTTTCCCTCCTTTTTTTCTCATGTCAAAATTCAGTTTGAAGATTATGGTAGCAGAACATTATAGCTATTTTGTTGTGCGCAATGAATAAGAGAACAGATGTATTGTGTACTGTTTGTTGCTAAATGTTCTACATGGCTCCTCTTGCCATCTGACTTGACACTGACTACTGTATTTGGAGGATTTTCAGTGGTTTGTCTCAGAATAAAATAGTCAGAACTGGTCACATGCAAGTGATCATATGCATATGATATCCTTCTTATATTCAGGGATCTGAATACATTTGCCTTACATATATGTATTTGCCTTCCAAATTTATTCAGATCCCTTAAATTCTCAATTGCATTTAGGTTTAGCCTGGGACAATTCTAAAACATGGACATGCTTTGATATAAAACATTTCCTTTGCTTGTTACTCTGCCCCTTCTTTGGGGTTGTTGGTAAACCTTCACCCCAGTCTTAAGTCTCAGATTAATCCCAGAATTTTCCAATATTTAACTCCAGCAATACTCTCATCAGCTCTGATCCTGCGGAATAAAGGTGTTGACACAAAAAGATGCTGAACCCACCAGATTTTTACCATAGGAATAAAGAAAAAAATCAACTCTGACCAGTTTCCCTGTGCAAGATCCACAATGGTGTAATTTGTAAAAAAAAAAAAAAAAAAAAAAATTCATTTTATTTTTTTATTCATTTAACTGCACGGTTATACACTACTTTGTGCCGTACTATCATAAAAATATCAGCAAAATACAACAATGTTTGTTGTGATATAACAAAATGAAAAAGTTCAAGGGAGAGTCAATATTTTTTTCAAGACATTGTAGGCTTAAATGCTAAGATAAACCGCTTTGCTATACAGAAATGGAAGCAATTTTGTATTTGTAGATCTCGAATCACATTGCATGTTTAGGAATTGTTTGTAGACCTTCATAACAGTTGTGATAAAATGTGAAAAAAATGCGCCTTAAATTGGGGTGAGTTCTCCTGCTGTGAACCTGTTAAGATTATTTTCATCCATTATGAATCAGCAAGTGAGAACTTTGGGAGAAATCCTCATGGCGACAGCATTCTGAAATAATTACTGCAAAGTAGACAATGAAAAAACATTGACCACAGGCCAAAAAAAATGTTATTGTTTTTCAACTTCCTGGAGTTTTGGCTCCATGCACTTTAATCATGTCTTGTCAAATGTAGAAACCTGTAGTGGCGTTTGCCATTTACAGCTTTTAAATTAAATTTTAATGTGGTTGTTTTATTGTGAATAACAATCAGGAATCGAAACTACATAATGTTTTTCTCTGTTTGCTGTCTGTCTTGTTATTTTATTTTGAAAATATAACCTTTGCAGCCCATTTTGTTGAGAAAGAAGCTCTTTTGCAACTAAAGTTCAAACCCCTGAAACTGATTACCCTGATTTTCCATTAAGCAGTCCCAGTAATAAAGTGCAATTAAGGAGTCACTAACCTTTTTGAAACTGAGGATTACTTCATGGGTACTAAGTGATGTGAAGGGCTACTAAATTGATACATACAGCTGATTATTAATTATATCATTGAATGTTTAATGATTTATCTAATTTCTTAGTCTTTTTTATTGCATCTGAAGGTGCCTTCTTTCTTCCTGTCTTTGTATTTTCTGAGCATCTGTTTGTTGTCATGTTCCAGCAGTTGTTTTGTTTTTTTGCAGCATATTGTACACGTCAGCTCCCCGGTGAAACCATCTAACATCTGGATGTTCAGCGCAACTGGAAAGTGTTTAATTGGGAATTGGGATTTAGTCATGCATTGAGGGATTCTACTGGCATGTGTTTACTCTGTACTGGACTGTTCATCTGCAGTTGTTGGAAGAACAGGCATTCATTGAGTGTAACATCTGACTTTAAGGCTCAAAATCTGACAGTAACATGCTTTAGAGAACATAATCTAGAAAGAAAAACTTAATCTTTGCTCTCTGTCAACCAGCATTTCAATTGTGTTCAGAGAAAAGTAGGTGATGCAAGATTGCAAAGGGAGAGAGTTGTACCAAGTCTGTGTTGATTTGAAACAGTGTCTTTTTTCATGCTAGTAATTTCAGAAAGCAATCACAGGGATTTCAAAGCAAAGTCAAAATCAAAGTGAGGCTTACCCATATATTTTAATATAAAAAACAAAACCTTCAAGCCCACGTCTTTACCGGAAGACACACAGCTTTTGCTTTTCTTTCCAATGGTCCATTGCTGCCAACCCATGACCAAAGCAGAAAAATGAAACAGCAATAATTAATAATTAACTCTCATGTCTTTCCACTACACTGAACAACAAAACAACACACTCATGTTGATTCATCAAGAACAAAATGCACTTTCATTATCTTTTCATTATCTGTAAAACTGCCCAAAGTAATCTGCCAGTGAGTAACAGAGCCAGGAAAACAAGAGAAAGACAATACAATGACCCAGTTAAAGTCCAGTTCCCCACCAGATTAAAATGCCATTGCAGAAATGATTGACTGCACACCTCAAGGAACTGATGCAACATTGTAGAAAACATTTAGAAAAGATTCTCCAAGATGATGTTGAAGATTGATGGGGTGATGTGGAAAAACAATGATTTCAAGTTACTGTAGCTGAAATTCATTCAATATGACAAGGTTACACAAAGAGGAAATACACCAGCAATAACTTTAGAAAAGCAACTTTTGCTGCTCATCAGTCTGGAAAAGGATGTAAAACCATTTGAAATTCATTCCTTTGCATTGAAAGCTGATCATGAAAAAGCGAGTAACCTAACCTATGTATATGTATGTATAT
>NW_006799964.1:3463365-3494310 GCF_000485575.1 Poecilia formosa | reverse complement strand
GTGTGTGTGTGTGTGTGTGTGTGCGTGTGTGATTTTATTTGTTTGTCAGAACCAAAGGGGAGTGTTGTGATGTTGTGAGCCCTTGGAAACAGTTTCTGTTTGTTCTCAGCAAACATTTTATCAGCTGAGGAACATGTTGTTTTAGCACAGTGAGTAAGAACAAAATGGACTGAAGTGTAAACAAACATTAACGCAGGCAGTCCTGGGCAGTCCTGGGCCCTATTTCAGAAAGGAGGGTTAACAAGCTCTGAGAAGGCAGTTACTCTGAATAAGCCTACCCGACTCTCTGATACTCAGGGTTTTCAGAAGGGGAGAACCTCACTTTAAGAACCTTAAAATGACCATTGTTGCTTACCACTGGAATTATACATTTCAATGATGCCAAAAGGATAATATATTAAAAAACAAAGGCAATACTGTTGATGCTGCAATACCAACAATGTTTGTAGTTTCAATTCACAATTATCTATAGTCTGATGGTGGGGGTGGGGGGGGCTCTTGTTTAAAATGCTACATTACTCAATATAATTCACTTAAAACTGAACAATTTGTGCTTGATACCAACAACATAAAACAGGAAAAAAAAAGATATTTAATGGAGAGCACATGTCCGAGATAGAACACCATGCGTCCATGACAGGTAGAGACACACACTATTCTGCTAAGGAGAACTTTATAGACATGAGTAGCCTAATTGATCCACATCCACCTCTGCTGTTGATCAGCTCAGGTGGTACAGTAACTTTCCCGACAGCATCCAGTTGGTATAAAAACGAAGCAGCACAAAGATAACCTCTTTGTTTCAATGTGACGTGCAGGCGGAAATTTAATTCAATCAATCAATCAATCAATCAATCACATTTTATTTGTATAGCACATTTCAGCAGCAAGGCATTTCAAAGTGCTTTACATCATTAAACACAAAAGCACAGAGTTATGCAACATTGAATCAACAATCAAAAACATTAAATTTCCTGCCGAGTCGAAGTTCTGCCCTCATGGGTACCTCATCAAAAATGGGGGGACTTCCTTGAGATAAATTGAAAACGGTAACGCTTTAAATAACCCGGAAACGAAAAACATCCACTCGAGGTGTGATCGCCCTCTTCCGATAGAGAATATATCCTGTCCAGCTTTTACAGGCTCCCACAGGAAAGGAAGCACCGTTTCTGAAACTTTCCTTGTGCCAGCCAGCAAAATGATAGGACAAACTCAGGATTTCCTCAAACAATCATGCCGAGCAGAGATTGTTCGCGAAGTAACAATCTCTGCTGACTCAGGATAACAGCTGTCTGGCTTTCAGAAACCGAAAACCCATAGTCAACTTGAACTTACTCAGGATTTTCACTCATCCTGCTTTCTGAAACGGGGCCCTAAAGTCCTTCTGACAGCGCTGGAAGGACCTTCAGAAGGAGCTGGAGAGTGACAGCGCCCCTAGTGTTGAGTTGTAAACAGCTGCAAACAGAAACAGTTGATTTGAATATCTTACTCTTTGCCTCCTCTCTTTTAGTGGTGACTGGTGCGTCAGAAGGCATAGGAAGAGCTTATGCATTTGCAGTAAGTAACTGTTTAAACAATGTGATAAACTTTTTTTTATTTATTTTTTTGCATTTAAATTTGCAACCTAAATATACTTACCTTTTATTTGAACTCTGTTCACTAATATTTGCATGTGGACATTTTTGTTCCTGATTTTAACCGTCACACTCCGCTTCTCAGCTTGCTGACCGAGGAATGAATGTTGTCATCATGAGTCGAACTAAAGCAACGCTGGAAAAGGTGGCAGAGGAAATAGGTATAACACTTGCTTGTTTGTAGTTGCAAAAACACCTACAAATGTATGAATAATCATTTTTTTTTATAGATGGCTGTTGTTCGGAGTAATGTCAGTGTTTGATATTGTCTCAGGTGAAACCACAGGACGGAGGGTGAAGGTGATTGTGGCAGACTTCAGTGAGGAGAATATCTTCAGGGAAATAGAGGAAGAGTTAAAAGACCTTAACATTGGCGTTTTAGGTCAGGCCTTCATATTTTTTCCTCTATTTAATATTCAAAGCATAATTATGAAGGAATATTCTTTCTCCGAAACAACATCTTTTGTCTCCTCGTACACAGTTAACAACGTTGGGGTGCTCCCCACCTTCGTCCCCTGTAAGTTTCTCGATTCTGAGGAGCTGGACAAGGTCAGTGATATTTCACAAGATTGCACATGAGAGCCCATGTGAATTTTTAGGAACTAACTTGATATGCTCCTGACATTAAAATGCACACGTACAGATATAAACACATCATTTTGAAAGATGTTTGTTTTGAATAAATCCGCTTGTCCCAAGAGAAAATGAATATCTCTATTTAAATGCGTAACAGGTTCATCTCAGGAAATCAGAATATAATGTAAAAGTTTTTTCCCCCCACTAATTTAATTCAAAAAGTGAAACTCTCAATAATTTAAATGACTAATCCTCTAGTTTTATACACAAGACAAACAAAATGGTGATTGATTCAGCACTTTCTGAGTGGTTTCATCTCAGGGTTCTTTCTAATAGTAAACAAACTTTTACATTTCCTTTAAAATAAAATGTAAAACAATTTGTTTCAATATTAAATGTTCTGAAGTTGAGTTTAATGTCCTGAACCTTTTACTGAGACAGGTGTTAATGTGTATTTTCAGACAATAACGAAGGTGATAAACTGCAATGTGAAAACGTTGTGCAAGGTAAGAGAGTTTCTGTTACATCAGTTCTGTAAAATACAAAAGAGAAATATATTTAACTTTTATTTGACTGACAGTTTCCTCAGTCTTGAGACACTTGCTGTATACTCTCATTTCTCTCGAATCTGACCTTGTTTTCATTTGTCTTCAGATGTGCAAAATAATCCTCCCAGGCATGGAGAACAGGTCTCCTACCCATGTTTTCTTCATTAGATGTAATGTTTAACAGAGTTATATTATAATATGCTGTTCAATGCAGTTCAGCTTTCCACAAATATGTTTGCAGCTGTTGAATTTTGAATTTTTCTTTGGCTCTGCAGGAATAAAGGGGTGATCATCAATGTTGCTTCAGGAATTGCTTCTTTTCCCTTTCCACTCTATACCCTTTATGCTGCATCAAAGGTAAAATGATCCATCTAAGATATTTTGCAGGTCATCTGATTGGATCATTTATAACCTTTGCATGAATGTCGGGTTGTGCAGGTCTTTGTGGAAAGATTTTCTCAAGGTCTCCAAGCAGAGTACAGAGATAGCGGGATCATCATACAGGTACCACAACATTCTTTCAGACCTTCTCTGAAAAACTCTGGACCACAAATAGGCTGAAACTGTTTGCTGCGAACCTGAAGCACATTCTGAATGTTTTCTCAGGCAGTGGCTCCTTTCGGGGTCTCCACTCGGATGGCGGGTTTCCAAAAGACGAACATGGTGACTCTGCTGCCAGAATACTTTGTACAAAAATCCCTGCAGTACGTCAGAGCTGGAGACAAAATCAACGGCACTGTCTGCCACACACTCCTGGTAAAACAATTTACAAAAGTATCTCATGATGCCAAGTAACAGAACAGTGCCTTGCAGAAGTATTCAAACATCTTGAACTTTCCACATTTTCTCATGTTTATTTATTAGGCAAAAAAATATATATATTTGCAAAGTGGAAAAATAATGCTATTTGTTTTTTAAAATTGTTTTCATGTAAAAAATTTTAAAGTGTCATGAAATTATTATCAACCCCCTTCACATTGACACTTCCAAAAACAGATTTGGTGCAACTACTTGCACCAAATCGGCTCGGCTCGGCTGTTGATATTTTTGCAAAAAGAATGGACTAAAATTTCAGTCTATTTATGCGCAAAGCTCGCATGTCCTTTTCACTGCTACATATTAATTTGCATATTTCTTTCAGACAAGAAAATGCACTGAATTTTGTGGCTGAAACATGAGAAATTGCTGAGAAAGTTGGAAGAGTTTGGACAAGGCACTGTGTGCTGGCAGACTGAGTTATCCTCATGGTTGTCTTTGTGTTGTTCATTTAGGCCTGGTTGCTGCAGTCTATTCCTCTTAAGCTCGTCTATGCTGAGATTGTGCTGCAAGGCTTACAGGACTACGTTAAAAAGAAAACAGGTCAGAGGGAGTCACTTTCTGAGTCAAAAATGGAATCTAAGAACGGTATGAAAAAATAGGAACACATGAAATTGTTGAATCCACTTTTAATTATAGAACTGATGGATGTTGTGAACAACAGAAGGAGTCGATTATTATGATTTTTTTGTGTGTGTGTGTTTTTGTATATACATATTTATGGCTAAAATTATAAAGACCTACGATTTATTGTTATTTCCAAATGTGTAAAAACAAACCCTCAATAAATGAAGCATAACTCACTAACGCGCAGCTACATAGCTTTATTGTACAAACTGCTTGTACAATAAACAACTGTTTAAATATAGGTTTTGTCATAATTTCTGTTTCTTTGTGTTTTATGTCCTGATTTATCAAACTATGTTGTATCTGCTAAAGTGTTGTTCAAATAGATGTCAGGTAAATGTATCACAAGCGATTAAAAATAAAATGCAGCTCTGTATAACTCGTCATTGCTCTCCGCTGGTTCATTTTGAGGGAAACGGATATATTTGTGACAGTAGCCTATCGACAATATTTCTTTCAAGTCAACCTGCAGCATCTCAATCAGATTACGGTTAAGCTCTAACTCGGTCCAGTGTCTTAACACTCAGCGAGCCCCTTGACGGATTTACTTAATTTGCTTAAACACCTTAAGTGTCATGAGGACACAGGTGACCTCAAGTACCTATGAGGTCGCTGTAAGCTTTTTGAGGGTGGCAGTTAAGGGGCCCGGTCTTATAAACAAGAGCCTACTGTATTACTGTATCTCCCGTGAACGTGTGTGAAGTGAGCGTTTTCATGAGACGGACTTCTTTAAGCATCTGGTTTGATTTTAGGGTGAATTTTCTTGACCTGAGAATGTACGCAGTTGTTCTGAATGTCTCACTAATACACTGTTTTCTGTACAGTGGAACGCACTGATTTTAGTTCTTGTGAGACGTCTTTAAATACCGAACAAGACTCAGAAGCTGCCATTGTTGTTCTCTCTCAGGACCTCAGACAGCCGTTTGGCTCTCACCTCGCTGTTCACGCTCACCTAAATGTCTGCAGTGCAAAGCAACAACGTTCTAATCATGTGCAATGACGTGATGTATGTGGGCGTAATTTTAGCCATCACAAGTAGGAATAAATGTGTGGGTGTCCTAATTTCTTCTCAGCCGGAAACTGTATTTGTCGTTTTGCATTTTACAGAAAAAAAAGAAGTCTTTTCTTTCAGTTTTCCATTTTTATTGAATCTCTGACAAATCTATATGTCCAAATGTGTTGAAAAATATAAACTCTTTCACTGTGTGTCCTAAATATTTTAACATGATTTCACATCCTGTTATAAATCATGAAAAAAAAAAAAAAATTATTTTAGTTTCTGAGTCTGGTATCTTACTGGTGTCCTAAACATACTCACCTTGCACAAACCGCATAGTGAAGGAAAGTGAACGTCATATCAAGCTGGAGTTTGGTTCAGAATGGAAACAGACGCCAAGATGACATGCTGCAAATGACGTACAATGATAAAACCACATAGACGTCCGGTTATTTGTCTGCACGGTCAGGTTCACATGGCCTTTTGTGCTGTGAGAAAAGCCAAAATCATAGGCAGGCAGCATGTTTAGACAGCCATGATGTACAATCCTCCCCCATCAAAGATAGTGGAGGGGATGGGAGAAGGAGATGGAGATGGTCAGAGTGACCCTGAGCTTAGATCCTCCATACTTGCTTTGACTTTTTCAAACTAAAACTAAATGGCACCTACTCAAAGAAGGACAGTCTTGATTTGTCCTACATGACAATTAATGAGATGATTTTAAGGTGTGGCAATCAGTAAGACAGAGGAAGAAGCATCAATGAGGTGAAAGGTTGGTATAGATAAAAGTTATAAATGCACCATTCTTTAATAAAACATGCTTAAGGTGTTGTGGCATGTTGTGGCTCTGGGAAATATTTTTGTGATTCAAAAATTTTAAAAGCTGACTTTTATGTGACTAAGCTTATAAAAAAACCATTTAACAGAGCACCTCGGGTTTGAGGGTCACAGTGGAGAAGATGGTGCTCTGGTCAGATGAAAAACTAGCTTAGCTATGTTTGGTGGAAACTTGACACTGCAAAAAAGCCTGAACCCATCTTGATGTGGAAATACTTCAAGAGAGACAGGGAAGGTGTACAGCAGTACATCGGAAGATGCAAGTAGTGAGAAGGCAAAGCTAGTTCTGAGGGAAGGATTAAAACACACTGCAGCACATTTAAAATCCACGCTCACACTACTGAAGAGTTTTCATAGAGTTTATATCATTGCAAACCACTGCAGGCCAGTGACCTTCCTCTGCTGCAGATGCATTAAATCAAAGCGCAAACGTATGAAAGTCTTACCTCCAAACTTTCTCCATCCATCAGAGATATGGCTACATGATGTTTAGCAACCAGTTCCAGAGGAACAACCTGAACACCTTTCCTCTGGAGAGCCAGGGCATTAATAAACTGTCCTACACAGTTCAGCCAGAAGGGGGAGCTCTACAAACTAAACAAGTCCACACTTGTGAACTTATTGGACTTGTCGGACATCCCTGTCTAAAATTCAGGAAATACATACATACAACAGTTAAATGAGGATGATGATGGGAGTGAAGAAGAGGCAGAGGCCGTGAATGGTAACATACAGGAAACTCTCACGGGCAAAGTGCTATATTGTGAGAAAATAACGTTGCACATCGCCCTGAAAGCACCATCAGGGTGTGCAAGAGGACAGAACGGCAGTAACACTGAGCGCACACAACAAAAGCTACTGTGCAGTGGTTTAGATCAAAGCATTTCACTGTGTTAGAATGGCCCAGTTAAACTCCTGATCTAAATCCACTGATGAATATTTACAAAGATTTGAAAATTTATGCTCTCCATCCAATCTGACTGAAACTAAACAATTGTTCCGAATGATCCAATATGTATAAGCATTGGACTTCTTGTCTTCAGCATAGATTTCTTGTTGAAAAAAGGAAACAATTTACGCTGTTGATAAAGCTAAATATATTTAAGAATTCTGATGAATGCATCCGTCAAAATTTTGTGTTTTTTAGTCGCTGAAGCAAGAAGCAAGGAGATTTAGATGAGAATAGAACAAGGATTCAACAGTTCTTCCAAGTTCAAATTTGCACAAGGATCTTAGTGCAAAGCTGGTGGAGGCTTTGTGTCTGTTACATAAAATTTCTAACAAAGACTGTGAAATGTTCTGTTATAACATTTGCAGTTATAATTTTGCAAAGGTAAGCTGATAAACATAACTATTGTTTTTGAAATATAGCTAGAAATTATTGTTGTAGTTCAGTTAGTTAGAAACCTACAGACCCCCAACACATCAAGTTCTCTAAAACCTCAAACATAACCAGGTATATTAAAAAATGTGAAAGATCAAGTAATTTTATTGAAAAATGTCCTCCCATGTTTTTCAAAAACTAATTTAAAAAAGAGTAGCTAATCAGAAGACTCATTGTATGTAAATTTATTGAAAGTTTCACATTTTAACATGACCTCACACCTTTAACATCGGTTTATCAAGAAAATGCTAAATCTGACATTTCCATTCTGCATGAACCCCTACAGGTCACTTTATTTGATCAATATTTTCCGAGGGTGGAACTGACATTTATATATGTCTTCATCCTGGCCTGTTTGCTTTGTATTCATGTTCTGATTTTATCATTTAATTTTCATTGTCATTACATAGATTTCACTACTATTAATGCCCTTATTGTACTCTGTATTTTCCAGTGATTTTTGATTGTCTGTGTGCTAGATTATGTCACTTTTTACCATTTACAGTTCTTACTTTTGGATTTTTCATCTTGTTTCGACCATGTTTTGTTGTGTTTCGTGTTATTCTCACTCCATTCTCCACATCCATCTCTTATTTGTTGATTTCTGTTTGTTTGATGGATTTCCTGCTTTGCAGAATCAATGGTCTAATTGAGGTTAGATTGCTTTCTAACAGTGTCAGACGGCTTTCTGTGTTTTGTTCACTTTCAATCGTGTCACTCATAATTTCAATCCACTGCCTAAAGCAAATGCTAACCGTTTTAGGTATTTTATTTATTTGCTTATTAATTCTGTCATTCATTCCCGTTATTCTTTTCAAAAGTTTAAACACAAACTTATTTATTTTTTTATCTGTTAAATTTTGTCAGATGTATCAGGCAACTATGGATTATGTAAGCAAGAATTGTATTTATAAAATTTAGATACATTATTATTATTATTATTATTATTATTATTATTTACAAATATGTAATTTTTATGAATTAGGATTATGCACTCTAATTTAAAATCTAGAAGCCTATAGAAGATTCTTTAAGGTTTTCTTTAACAACTTTAAAATATGAACCTTGCAATGCTGAAAATCGCCACCAGATGGCAGAACAGGCAAAGACTATGAAATAAAAGCGGGGTTGTTACTCTGAACTTTCTCTAATGGGAGTTTCAATGCATCTATTGCAAAGATAAACATGCATAGGAGTATACAACATAATAAATAAGTAACAAGATGGTAGCTAATATTAGTCACTTTAATTTAAAAGCCATATCTAATTTTGAAATTTCTTGGAGGACTTTTATCTTTGATCTAAGATTGAAAAACCTGCTGAAGCTGCATGTCTGTGTCAACTGCTGCTTGAAATCAAAAGTTGTTTACCCTGCTTTCTCAAGAACAGGGGGTTTCTGCGTCTTAGGTGGTCTTGGCTCGCCTGGTGCCAATGCAACTATGGCAACTCTTTGATGTCTTATGTCAAAGCATTACAAATATCAAACAGGGTTAATTACTGTTATTATTGCTGTCCATAAAAAAGGTCAAATTCAATCAAGGTACCCTTTTTCATCGTTTTTCTATCAGTGGGATTCAATTTAAGGACAAAAAAGATGAGAGCACGTCCTGTGGCAGATAAAATTTTTTTACTTTACTCTGGGCAAAAAGAAAGTCTCGGAAGACGTTGTTTTTGTTGTTTTTTTTTTTTTACTGTGCTTAATTTTTGTATATGTGAGTCTGTGACTGTGTCTAAAAAAGGGAGTGAAATACTGCTTGTGATAATGCTCTCTGTGGCACTCCATTCTCCTGCGTTGACACCGCTTGCATGTTGTTTCAGCAAACAGAAGCAATGTTCCAAGGCAAGCACATGGCCTACGCAGCCCACCCAGAAGTCAAGGTCAGGACAGCTAACCCTCGGAAACACACAGACTTGCTTTGACGCAGGGAAGCTTGCCACACAAGAAATTATCCAGGTTGACTGAGGAATTTAAGATGGAGATTGGAATCCTTTCACCCTTTAATCCTTGATTCAGTCCAACAGTGGTATCTTTGTATCTGCCAATAATGGAAACTGCTAATTTTGCACAAAAATATTGGTGTTGCAATTATTAGATTACTGACGGTTGGAATAACAAAAACTGGAAAACTTTGATGCATGTTTGGATGCTTGCAAAAGTCTTCATCTCTTCTGAACTTTTTCCATCTTTTGTCAAATCAAACGTTCAATGTATTTAACGGGGGTCTTTGGAGATAAATCAGAACCAAATACTGCATAATTGTAAAACATATGGAGAACAATATTCAAATACTAAATCTAAAGAGTAAGGGGAGAAGTCATTCTCATGGCTCATTCACTGCCAAAATACTTCTAGCACAGTCAAATTGCATTAAAATAACTTTTTCAATATGCTTGCTACAATTTTTTATTGCATTTAGATTGAGACTATGACTGGGCTGTTCAAACATATTAATTTGCTTCAACCAAAGCCATTTCAATGCGGTTCTGGTTACATGTGGAAGACGATCGTCTATCAAAATTTCAACTATTTTGTAGCCACTAACATGTTTTGTTCCATGATCGCTCTGTATCTAGCGCCGTCCATGTTCAAATCAACTCTGACCTGTTTCCTGTTCTTGCTGAAGAAATGCGTCTAGTCAGAATGATCCTAACCATGTATCACTCTATGCATGGTGTGTTAGTTTTCTGTCACACTAAGCACTTTGCATGCAAGTCAAAAATGTCTGACCCAAGCACCTTCTTCCACATGTTTACATTGAGTTTTTCTTACTTTGTGGAAAACAAGACTTCTTATGGCTTTTTTCTTGTCACTCTTTTATGAAGACCAGGCCTGGAAAGTGTGTAAATAATAATTGTCCTGTCAGCACTCTACCAACTGAGCTGTGGCCTTATGTAGCTCCTCCAGGGTTAACGTAGCTTTTCACCTGGCTTGTCAGTTTTGTTGGTCGTCCTTTTCTTGGTTAGGTTTACAGGAGTACGCAGATTGGATTTATGTTTTATAATCCTGCTATAAACTTCTCTACAACTTTATTCTTGACCTTTCAAGCCAGTATTGTGGTTGGTTTCCATGACTTTTAATTAAGGATATCAAAATAAACAGGACTGACAATGCTTTCTGAAAGCCATATTCCTTACACTTCAGAAACATGCTTGACTCTATGCTGGTTTGTTACATAAAATCATAATAGAAAACAATAAAGCATGTGGTTTTACATTACAAAAGGTGAAAAGGTTAAATTTTTTACAAACTTTGCAAACCACTTTCTGATGAACTATCTTGCCAATGTGCTTTTCACCCTTACATTAGGTGAAATCATCTGACACTGAGCTCCACATGTTTTAAACATTGTGCCCCCCTCCCCCCTCCACCCCCATCCAAGACCAACATTTTTATAGAAGACAATTACTACAACCTTTGCACTTCCCCAAATGAGCAGCCCACCAAACATTAGCTTGGTGGCTAATGTCTGGTGGGAAGTAAACAAAATAAGAGCTAAAAAAGACATAAATAAAAATGAACTTGAGGGTGAGAAACAGTAGAAGTGTGGATTAAAAAAAGAGAGGATTGGTGATTTTTATTTTTTTTTCTCCTGCTGGCCAAACACTCGCATATGGCTGGGCTTTGCTTGCATAGCCTCACTTCAAGGCGAAGGGCCCTGCAAACATAAACAGTGGAGCGGCCGCAGCTGGAGCGGGGAGGCAGCCGCCTGCTTGCAGAGACCTCTCCGCACTAAACAATGGATCAAGTGACGCACATGCTTTTGGCAGAGCAACAGAGACGCAGGCAGTTCTTCACTTCGTTTATATCTCTACTCTCTCAATATTTACCCCATGGTAAAACACACAGTTTTCCATTCCTTTTGCCTGTAAGAAGCAAAAGAGCAGACCTCCCTCTACTTCTTGCTACCCTGCTCTTTTTGAGTAGATTTTTTTTTCTTTTTATCCTATCCTAAAAGTCTTTTCAAATTTTAATAGCAAGAGCTCCATACAAATATTGTGAAATCTTTCCAGTGCAATTCATTAACATTTTTGATTTCCAGTGATGATCTATGTGAGCAAACAAAACGAGGGATTAGCCTCCCTTACTGTGTGAGTCAGTGTATTAGACACTCGGTTGGCTGACGTTTTTATGCATCTGCATTATATCTCTTTTATGATGGGGCACAATGGGGAGCGGAAGGACCCAGGAGCCAATGTATTAACCCAAATTACAGCTAACAGTTTCCTGGTTAACTGGATAGGAATGAGGGGCAAATTGTGTGTAATTTCCTAATGAAGGGAGATAGGTGTTTTTCTAATGTAGAGACCTCCTCTGCCTGTTACGGTAAGAACAGGAGAGCTCTGCACCCCTCCACTGCAGCTGTTAGCTTGATGAGATGCCCCAAAGTTTCTGTTAAGAAATCTTGCGCTAAAATGTTGGGTAATATTTTTTCCCACATACGTTATGTTTAATGACTCAAACGAAATCAGCATGTTCCCTAATGAATACAGTGATTCTCTAAAGGCTTTATGCGCATGATCGACCATCACTTTGTAAGGACCTATAATAATAGATAGATTTAAGGAATTTTACAAACAAAACTTTGGTGCTTACATTTGAATCCGTTATTGCTTTTTGCAAATCAACAGTAGAATACATAAAAGCTCCAATAAAAATCAGTATTTTCATTCAGGCTGAAGAAAACTACAAGTTTGCATGTATTAACAAGTGACTAAAATCAACTGTTTTCCATCTGTGGACAAAGTTTTTAACCAGAGTTCAAAAAGTTTGGATTGGAAGCAAAGATGAGTGGCAATCTAGCTCAAAAAGGATGTCAAAGTCCCATAAACAGTCTTGTAAAACCAAATTAGGTGCCACAGCCTGATATCTACAGGGTAACCGTTACTTGGCTTTCCATCATTGGCAAACTTATACAGATGGCTTTAAATATAAGATACAATTAGGGCATTGTTTGTTTGGACATAAACCGTTCCCAGCAATCGGGTGTTAGAAAAAATCTTTTTCCTTTGATGACAAAAACAATAAACAAAAAAACTGGAATCTGCAAATCTGCAGATGAAAGAAAAAGAAGTAACAAGGAAGTGGTTTAGGGTTCTGGGGAATAAAAGGTGTTTTATTTCTTCCTGTGTACGACTTAACACGGGTGTGGCCGCAGCATACATGTGCATGAAGCTATCTGCCACCCAGTAGTACGAACACAAGCTTTTTAACATCTTGTGCAGTCTTTTGAGACATCCGTTCCTGTCTCTTGTTTACTGATGGCTATCTGAACTTTCCCATTTCTGCTAAACACAGCACGGAGCGCAGATTTTCTTTTGGGGTGTCAGTTTACCTCAGCACAATAGCTGAAAGGGGTCAAACACAGCTGTGTGTCACGACATGCTCGTGAAATAATTAACGCACAAATGAGCCGCCTGACTTCGCTTTTGTGTTACGGGAATGATGCAAGCAGGAGATGCAAGAGTTTGAATATGACGTGTAAAAATAAAATGTAATGTATTGTAATGTTATTTATATAGCACATTTTCAGCAACAAGGCAATACAAAGTGCTTTGCAGGAATTACAAGGAAATACAAACAAAATAAACAAAAGGAAAGAGCCAAAAAAAAAAGTAAATAGAGTTTCAAACGGAGGAACGTAAGGACAATCCATTCAAACCTTCCCAAGATCATTAACTGCTTGTTATTTTCGCTCAGAAGGTGTCACTTTTTGGGGACCTTTGTGGCACAACTGACAACTCGGATAACAGAGTAAAAAACTGCAGGAGAATCTGACCATTTACAGCACACAATATTGAACGGTGATGTTAAAAAAAAAAAATCAATCCCCAAGAGCCACTGTCTTCAACTTCAACTTTGCAACAGCAAAACAGTCCTAAGTTAGTGAATACAAGGTTATTTTGCACCTCACTAAGTTGATGCATAAAAGGCACAATCATTTACACCATGATTGTGCCTTTTATGCACAATCATGGATACAAAAACAAACTTTAAAATATGTACAATCTGAATTTCAGAGTTTAACCAAGCTGAGTATTTGGGCAACATTGCCGGTTGACACTTCTAAAATAAAATAATATTCTAAAAGGCTTTATTGTGTCATTTCCTCCATAGAAACTTGTCATTTGTTTTCCAGAGATTTTTGCTTTCCTTTTGTCCAGAAAAACCTCGAGCTGCAAAGGTGGTGTTAATGCAAACTTTCTGCACCACCTCTGGGTCTGTCAGCTTGTTGATTCTCTCTTCATTGCCCTCGCTGAGGATGTCCCAGATGTCTTTGCAAGCGCTTCTTGACGTCTGCACCAGCGCGGTGTTTTGTGTTCCTGAGCTTGAATCAGTACCTAAAGTTAGTTTAGGTGAAGAAGATGTGTCGGGCGTTGGGTTTGGCAGCAAAGAAGATACAGGAGGTGTTTTTGGGGCGCTTTTCTGTTGCACATTCTTGCCTTTAGGTTTCAGCAAATCATCAAGAATGGACGTATCTCCTATAAGATCTTTGAGGTGGGTGTTACTGCACAAGGCAGAAGGAGGCTCAGAACCTTCTCGCGATGTTTCACCCGTCCTCCGTGAGGATTCCTGGATTCCTTGCTCCCCGTCTTGAGCTGTGGGTTTGGATAACGTGGCGGAGCTGCAACGCCTGAGGTCAGACGAAGAAGGGCAGTCTCTGTCTGTGTGGTTCGGGAAAGCAGCAACAGCAGACTCCCTGGATCCCTGACCAAGGCCTCTGGCCCGATCTACGGCAAGACCACTACCAGCTCGGCAGGCTCCAGCAGTAGAAACACTGCTCTTCTGTGTCCTTGAATGTCTGCTGGCACCAGAGACCATCTCTTCCTGCTCCTCTGACACAAACCTCTGAACGTCCTGTAGAGGATCTGGAAGATTCTTCTCAGATATCCGTGCCTTTTTTGGTGGTTCAAGACCATTATTTTTTAGGACGCCAGATTCACTCTGTGGTGAAGAAACATTGCTTTGTGGAGATGTGGGGTTAGTTCTTCTGGTCTGACTGTATTTCCTTATTTTTCGGACTCTAGAAGATTTAATTTGTTGGGTTTTGTCTGACATTTTAGTAGACGATGAGAAGGCAGCAGTTGTAGGAGAGGAAGGCTGCGCTGTCGTGTCAGGGAAGTTTTCTCTGACAGCTTCGGCCACATCAGAGTGGTTCAGCGAAGCGTAGTACCGACACAGCCAGTCGAGTCTATGAGATGAACTTCCTTTCAGAATCTCAGTGGCAAACTGATGGACTGAAGCAAATTTGAAATGTTGGCCCATTTCCTCCAGCTGCTGCCTATGTAAAAAATGACAGAGAGACAAAAATAAGTGACATTTTTAAAGTTAAAGTATGTAGAGCAAGATTTAACTTAACTTTATTATGAGAAATGTTTTTCGGTGCTTAAAGGCAACCAGAACAGACAATACCTGTCCAAACAAACATACAAAAAATAAATCTGGATACTTCATTAAAAAAAAATTTTAAAAAAAATTGTGGAATGGTAGGTTATTTTCTGTATCATAAATTAGTAGTAGTAGTAGTTTCAAATACATTTTTAACAGTAGGTTGCAAAATGTGATTGTTTTATTTTTCCTTAAAATTGACAATTTTACCCATTTTAATATTTTCAGGGATGACCTTAATGATAATTTGGCTCATTTTCTTACAATGAGATTATGATTATGCATACCACATCCCACATCTTTAACATTTTCGGAGTAATTCTTCCCAGACTATCACTGACCTATTCTGCAGGTCTGTAAGGTCTAACCTAAGATGAGGAGGACTGCAAAGATCAGGGGTTATGTCCAGAAAACAATGTGGTTGGACTAGAGTTGCTTTCATGGAGCCGTTTAAAAATGCTAATCTAACCAGACTCAGTGACACCAACACGTTAAAGTGACTTGTTTTTTTTTTTATTTTATTTTAACCATTTGTGGCGTTTCATTGAAAACACAAAAAGTAAAAGATAGTAAAAACCTATCGCGCATATGGATTCAAATCATTAAACAAATTGACGCGATATCAATATCACCCAGTGTGTAATTTCACTCACTGGTGAACCTCTGGGCAGAGATGTAGCCTTCCCCCGCTGGGAGTGAGGCTGGAGCCATAAAGGTGTCTGTGTGTCCGTATACATGGGCGACTGAGGGGAGGTGATGAAGCAGAATGGGGTTATGTCTGTCTGTGTGTGTGTGCGTGTGTGTGAGAACACCGCATGTGTGGGTGTGTGTACATAAATGCTTGCTAGAATGTGCGGGTTTGGAAGACCTAAGGCGATCATTTTTTTGGTCAGTCTCAGGAGGACTGCGGTTGCAAAGGGGGAAACTCCTTCAGTGTTGTGCCTGATCATAGCTGGGTAATCTTTGGCATGATGCTGGGAAATAGGTAGAGGGGAAACCTCAGAGGTGGTCTTTTTCTGCATACACACATAAGCAGTTATTAAGGTCCAGGTGGGGGCTTCTCAACACTGTTTCTCTGGTGGGTTTTTGGCCTTTTGCCCGACACTGCCAGGAATCCCTCTCCTCTTTTATTTCTTTCCCATTATTCTACTTCTTCCTAAATTTTGGTTCTCATTCTTACTTTAAAATTATGTTCTTTGGCACCCGTGTGACAACTTTAATTTTAATTATTTGTTACATGTTTTGTGTTGCAGTTTCCTTGTTTTGTATTTAGTGTTTGTATCGATTCTATTGATAGAATTGGTGTAGTTCAGTCATTTTAACCTCGTTTGTATGACCTTAGTTTGTTTTTTTACCAAGATAAAAAAAAATCTCATTGTCCAGGAAAAACAGATGAAACATCGCATTTTAGCTAATTCTGGCGCATTTAGAAAAATGTTAGTGTGCATAGCCCCTAACAAATAAAATACGTCAAAGCCATCCTTGCTAGCTTATATTTCTTTTTATAAATCTGTTTATTCCTTACGCTCTTCTTGCTTGCCTTCAATTCGTCAGTATAACTACTTTTAAATACCTGCAGACTGCTTTGGGAGTATCTCCAATAATGACTGTAGTGCATCCAGTGTGTTGGATCTTCTTGTCGGAGAAGATCACCGGATGATCCACTTTGGGCCTCTGCAGATGGATGGCACTGGACTTAGGCTGGCTGTCTGGTAAACTCGCTGGGAGGCTCTGGGACAGAAGTTCAAATTGCAATAATAAAATTTTTAAAGACCAAAACAGCTTAGAATGGTGAGGGGAAAACCTAGTCTTACAATCATTTTAAAGCTTTCAGTACAGGAAGATCTACTTGCATCAATGTAGCAAATATTTTTACATTTTTTTTCATTGTCATAGAGTTGTATGACGTGAAAAAATTCGGGCTCATGCAATGTTATTCCTAACTCTGTATTTAAACAGCCACTGGGCTTGGTGTTTGTTGCTACACACCTCCTGGGTTCCCAGCAGGTTGTTGGCCGGAAGCTGTGAGTACATTTTGCGTTCAAACACGTCCCGCACAGCCGCTCTGCTGATCAGCTCCTCTGCTCTGCTGCCACCCACCACCCGCTGGTTAGAGTGCATATAAGCCACCTCCTGCACACGTCCTTTACACAAGTAATGGACAATGGTTAATATTAGAGTTATGATAATTACTTAAAATGAAAGAACCATCACGCTAACCCAGCACGTTGTCGATGGTTTGCTCCTTTTCCTCAGATGCTGGAGTTGTTGAACCTCTCGGACTTGTAAACGAAGCAACTTCTGACCTTCCCGCTCGTCTCCCAGGAGCTGAACGTTCATCTTCTGAAGACGTAAAAGCTTCTATCGCTTCTGTAAACTTGGATCTTGCCTTGTCCCTTGCTCCGGCACTTTGCCGTCTTCTGCTGCGGCCCGGCTTCCTCCTGCCTCCATCATCTTCTTTGTTTTGCAAATTTGAAGCACCCCTTTTGGAACATATTTGTGCCTCTAGGTCAAAATCCTCAGATTCATCTGAGCATCCTTCAAACTGATGCACTTTTGTAACTGTGCTTTTAAGCCTACTAGCCTTGTTGTTTTCTGGTGAGGAATTTCCATCACTCTCCTCATCCACTGCAATTTGTTTATCTAGCCGTCTTTTCAGGCCCCATCTCTGTCTTTCAGCATAATCCCCCTCTTTTAACAATAAAATGTTGTTTCCATCATCTCTGTCTTTTCTGTCTGAGCCGATGGATTTGTTCTGGGGTTTTGTTTCAGATTCGGGGAGGCGGGCAACACCATTTCCTTCACAGGACGTTGTGCGGATGCCTGTGCAGGTATCGTCTATCTTTTGATCTCCTGCCTCCTCCTCAAACGGACTACCTTCAGCAGAGGAGCTACAGTCTCCTTCCCTCAGCTGCTGTCTATCCTTGATGGTTTCAAGGAGTCTGGAGAAGCCATGTTGGAGAAGACTCATGTGAACAGGTCCGCCAGCAGCTTTGCCACTCCTGTTGCCGTGGCCTGCACTCGAATTTGAAGTCTTTGGCTTTGGCCCTTGCAACTCTTCATCAGTTTCGCTCCCACTGCTGAAATCTAGCACACCTTTTGGGATTCTTGAAACATGCATGTTCTCCTCAGGTGCCTCATCCTTCGACAGCGTGTCGTCTCCATGTTCCTGAAACGGCACAGTAGAGATTTTGTGTTGAAGAAAAGTGCGTACAGGAAAAGCAGCGTAATATTTAGCAACAAAATGCAACCGAAGCGTAAAATCTCTTCCGTTTTGCGTCATCCTGAAACTAACCAGCCCTTGTGAATGTCAAGTGGTGAATTTAAAACAGATGTTTTCCCAACAACAAATCAAAGTAAACATCAAAGTGACACGAGTCCTGCACGGTGATGTAATAGGAAGAAAACAAAATAAGAGGCAAGTGAAGACATGCTTCAGTGTGGTCTGCTTTTGCCATGAGGTCAAACAAGTGATTAAATCCAGCTGCTCCAAATACAATTAGAAAGATGTGAAGCATAAAGAAACCTCAAACTTCAGTGACAATCCCCTGAATTAACATTACATTACTTGATGTAATGTTCTGATTTTCTTAAAAGCTGAATATTTGTATTCGTGCACATTCAAAACTACCCTGATTCAAATTTCCTTCATGCTTGGTACTATTTAGGCTGATTTTTTTTAAGTATGAGTACAACAGCTCAGCATAAATTTATGGCATATATTTAGGGTGGTCAGAAAGGGATGGACTGCAGTCAAACGGTAAGATGGATGCTTGGATGAGCGTGTGGAAAGACAGATGAACAAATGGATAAATGGAAGAATTCATGGATGTGACATTTAAACAACACAATGGGGAATAAAATCTGGAAAATACAAACAATTATCAACATTTTTGTTTATTTTTCAGTACTTATCTAGACATATGCCTGCTTTGATCTAATTCCAAACTCTTCCAGAATGTGTAAGCGCCTTAGTGTAAGATGCAGTTAAATATTTATGTTTCTTTTACAATCATGAAAGAAACTGTTGTTTGGTTTGACTGTCAGACAAATGTCCCTGTTTGAAGAATTTCAAGCGGGAATAGGACAGGGAATGGGCCACTTGGGAAAAGAGGAAAGATGAGAAAGGTGAGCTGCACGGAGAAGGATGGGGTCACTCACTTCAATTCTGCTCGTCTTGTTCTCCTTCTCGCCTTCTTTGTGTGTTTTCGTTGTTATGACCCCGGCCTCCACTTGTCCCTCTCGCTGGCAGGATGATGCGTGCATTCATTAGCACATTTCACCAGACACAATCAAACTTAACAGTAAATCTTGTAAACCTTCAAATCTTACTTTGCTTGCAAACAGTGTTTGTGGCAATGTCTAAAGCTTCTCCTCATATATTTTTCTTCGCTTCAAATCGGGCCAAAAGTTTTTCTAGATTTATTCAAAAGGTTCCACTTTTTGTCCTTAGAGCTCATCTTCAAAGTCAGATTATTACAAATGATTATGACCCAAGAGATGAACTATTAGTGTGGCCACAAAGGTCTTAATAAATGCTTGAAGAAAATCTCTAGAAAGACCTTTGGAAACCTCAAAGAAATGTTTGTTACAGAAATGTACAGAAATCTAAGATTGTTTGGCTCCTTTAAACCAAAGTATGATCAAAATGAAAACAAAAGCAAATTTCAAATGAAAACACACAGTGACACATTAAAGCAGTAAAAGAAACATTGATGGTCTAACCTCTAAAATCCTGCGGGTGAGACACGTTCCTTCTGTCTGCAGCCTGAACAGATTTTTGATCCCAAACAGTTCCCCTTTACAGACACTTTTTCCCTGTACTGCTTCAAAGTACCGCCGGGCGCTCTCTTTACCGACTACTGAGCACTGCAACTGCTGTTAGGGAGAAAATAAAACAAAATAACTACACATAATCCAGTGAAAATAATGTCAATTTTACATCTTTTTTCATACTTAAATGAGCTGAATTTACAAAATATTTTAAATCTGATCAAGAAACTTGTTTGACAAAAAGGATAAATGTGAGTCAGTATGTTAAAAGCCAATGTCCTTCAAAAATTTGCTTTACACTGAATGATAGTAATCCAAGCTGTGAACAAAACCCAAGACATTTTCTTTAAATTAGACAATACTCTTAAAATACTGATCAGAGCTTGATGAATTCCTCTCAGCACCTTACTGTGTGTGCTCTTTTAATGCATCTAGTTTTAATGCATCATTTCTAACATAACTAAAAGGTTTCAGCAAACAATATAATTGAAATGAATACCAGAATTGTTTTGTACCTGTTTGTATAATTGTCTGAGGTAGATAACCTCCTCTACAGTCCCAAGTGAGATCAGCCTGAGAACAGTGACGTCCCTGCACTGGCCGATACGATACGCCCTGCAGAGACAAACACACAAACAACCATCACATTAATAGCATTAAAATGCACAACGCTTCTGAATAAAATGATTTGTGTACAAAAAACATAGTCTGATGGGCCAGGAAAGCAAAAGTTATAACAGATTATATTAAGTAAGTTTTATCTTGAACAAAAGCTACCTGTCGATAGCCTGAAGATCATTGGCTGGGTTCCAGGTGGGGTCAAACAGCACAACGACGTTAGCACCTACAAAGTTAAGACCAAGACCCCCGGCCCTAAAAGAAGAAACATTTATTTAAAGGGGAGCTATATTGTAAAACATACTGGCAAAAGAAACTGATATAAAGCCATCAACAACCTAAAGCTGAAGGAAGAGTAAACACTGGTTCATACTGCTCAAGCAGGGAGTAAACAGCCAGACCACAGATTCAACAACACTACTGTTGTTTGTGAGCATAAAGTTAATCAGTTATGAAAACACTTTTGTCAACAAACACTGAATATGTGAGTAAAAAAACAAAAAACAAAAACAAAAAAAAACTTGAGGATTCCTAATGTGAAGCATTCAGGGAAAAATGCCGGGGCTGGCGCTTCAAAGCAACAATGCTGACCAGAAAAAAGAATAGAAATTACATCCAAACTGAATGCTGACAGAAATCCGAGGTTTTAAAATTACAGTTTATGTGAAAGGTGGTTGTTCACGTTATTCCCAAAACTAAGTTCACCATAGAAGTATTTTTAAATCCCTCTGACAATTACAGAGTTCTCCTGACTGATAACAGTTCTCCTGACTTCCTCACTGTATCAATCATGATATAAATCTTTTTGACTTAATGAACTCAAACCGAAGCCAGCTACTGCTAATTTTCTTTTGATTCTGATTCCAGAGGTTGCTGTTCAAAACAAAATGCCATCACTCTGCTGTAATTTATGGCTCACTTCTTTTGTTAAATGCTTTTTACATATTTTAGTTGGAGAGAAACTTTAACAATATTTAAAGCTTAACAGGATGTTTCAAAATTGGATTAGTTGTATAATTTTCCCACTAACATGGTAGAAACCAGGCACAGATTGACGTGAGATGAGCTGTTGAATTCTTTCACAATCTGGACTCTTTCTCTGGACTTGGTGGTTCCGTCCAATCGACTAAAATCCAGTCCCTCTGCCATGCAGTAACTCTCCAGGATATTTAAGAGCTGAAAGGATATGCAGGCATTAATATAAGAAAATCAAGAGAACAAAAATAACTTCACATGACGTGAATGCAACTCATTAAAAGGTAAGAGTTTATACAGGATAAAAACAAGACACTACACAAACAAATCCTATGTAAAGCAATATTTAAAGGACAGCATTAGGAACTCTGACTGTATATTTTTATATATGCTATAGAGTATGAAATGCTGTAACCTTTATGACCTCTTTTTCCCAAAAAAGCAAAAGGCAGGTCATAAAAATATGACCCCGCAGAGGCCACAAATATTATTGGATGGTATAAGGTGACAGCAACCACTGGATTGTGCAGAGTCTAGTTATCAATGACGATCTAATTGCTGTCAAGATCCCAAAGGTATGCCTAGAAATGCAGGTCATGAGAAAACTATTATTCCAGCTTTTTTTAAACTGCAGGCTAGTTGCAATCTCACAGCAGAGGCAATGCAACAGAACAGAACAAAAAAAATAAAATAAAATAAATCGGCAAAATATGAATACGCTTGCAAAACACTGTACATCTTATGTACTAGTAACAAAAGTCTTAGACTTAACTGCGTAAGACCAGATAAATCAACAAATGCACTCAAAAACAATTCTCACCTTGGTTGACAGAGAAAAGATAAGCACTTTGTCTCTCTTCTGCAGATAGTACTTCAGAAGTTTCTGCAAAACCTAAAAGAAAACATTCACTTACGAATCAACAGCACTGAAGATTGCATGGAAATGTTTTCACTCGAGTGCGGTACCTTCATTTTCCCACTATACATCGGGTCTGAAAGAGCTTCAAAGGCTTCATTCTTGCATCTCTGCACAAAGTCTGGGAACCTCTGGAAAACTTTAGCACAGACGGAACTCACATACCTTTCCTATAAGATACAAATAAATAAATTGAATCAACAGTATTATAAAAAAAAAAATAACGAGTGAGTTTAACCTGATGCAGAATAACAAGAATAACAATACCTGTTTCTTGCTGGTGCTTGAAGTAGACTGAAGGAGGGCTGCATGGTTGGCAACCTTCCTCAATATGGCCAAGTAGGTAAAGTACAGATGCTTAACATAAACACCCTGAGAGTTTTTCTGGGAATGAAAATGATCTTTAATTGCTTGGAGAAAACTTAATATAACCAACATAATGTACGAATGAGATTTAAACAAAATCAAATTTGCCAGGTTCTTCCCTAAATTAAAGTACTGATCATCTGATTTAATTAATGGTAGACTGCCACTGTGGCAGTTTGTAATGTAAACTTCAACAAAAAGATGCATCGGACCTTAGTAAGAACTGCAAGACAGTATGCAGTCCACAACAAAAAAAAAGTATTAAGTGAAAAAGAGGATTACTCTAAATAGCGATTAGTCAAAATTTTCAAGATGCTTTGAATAGTTTTGTCTATACTTTAAACTTTAACTAAACAGATCATAAACAGTAACACCATGGAAGAGGGAAGAAAAAAAAAAGAACTAACCTGATAGCAGCAGCCCCTTCGGGTGCGTCCACTTTGGCAGTCACATTTCTCTGAAGACCTCAGCAGTAACGTCACATCCTCAGTGTCCAGCACTGCCTGATAAACAGTCTGCTGAAAGTCTGTCAGGGAGCAGTACACTACCTGGGACAAAACATACCACAGAAGATTCAGTAAGGTATCAGTGTCTTAAAAACTGAGAAGAGATCGAACAGGTATTTGATGCTCTTCAGGGTCTCCACACTTACTCTGTCGTCCTTCTTTGGCAGCTGCTCTTTGATGAGCGCTTTCGTTCTCCTGAGGAAAAAAGGAGCAATCTTCCTCACCAGGGCTCGAACAGTCTTCCTCCCAGTAGCCAGGGCGCGTTTGGTCGCACTGTGCCTCTGCCCCTTTTCGATGGGATCTGAGAAATTGTTCTTGAAATGCCCCAAGTTGCCAAGGCAACCTGGATTGGCCCTGAAAAGAATAAACATGTATGAATTCATGAATTCATAAAATTAACATAAAATAATATGGAATATTATATTATTTCATAATAAAATAAAATCATGTCAACCCACCAATCCATGACACACCACAGCTCTTCCAGGTTGTTCTGCAAGATGGTCCCAGTCAGACCGATTCTGTTCTGATGGAAGAGAAACGCAGGAATTGAAAACTTAGTTGAAAACGCACAACCACAGCGGCTGTCGTGTTTATTTGCCTGAAAACATTTAGCATAATGGTGCTTTTACTTAATATTTCTAAAACCATCACCAATTATTAACTATACATAGACAATATCCATTATGATATTAAATACTCCTTATTTTTTTTCTCACCTTACATCTCAGCTCTTTCATAGATTGAGTGATCTGGGACTCTGGGTTTTTTATCTTGTGAGCCTCATCAACTACCACTGCTGACCAGTTGATTCTTTGGAGGAGGACATAGATATTTTATTTCTTAAGCATCACATTTATTTGTTATTTGTGTCTTCATGCAAATTTGTTTGTACTGAATAATGCAACAATTAAATATGAAGGAAAAGTGGATTCTAAATATGAACTGGATTTGTTTGTAACATGCCTTAAAATTATGTCTGTTGTAATCAGACGATTGTAGCAGATTGTAGCAGTAAACTTAATCATATAACCAGGTGGAAGGGTTTTAAAACCTGTCTAGCTTGGTTTAACTAACCATTCAATAAGCAAGACTTAATTCTGAGCTTTTCAAGTAGTGTTGTTCGGGTTTTGTTTGGGCTTTCTGAATAGTTTTATAATTATGTTTTAAGTTTGGCTGATTTCACAAATTCTCAGTCCATCGACCTTCCATATCTGTCATCTCTTATCAATGGCTACATGTGGCATGTTTGAGTTTGCTGCACATTATCCAACCAGAAAAGGTGTATTAGCACTGTATTTTCATTACTTATTAAACTGATCCAGGCAGAGGCGTAGAGTCTCATAGGTGGTGAGAGCGATCTCGACGCGGCCATTTTTGATGCGCGCGAGCTCCTCCTCCTTCCTCAGCCCGTGGACCACCACACACTGGAAGTAACCCCATGTGTCCAGTTCATCCTTCCAGTTATAAAGCACTGACAGTGGAGCCACAATCAGAAAAACCTGGTCGGGATCACACAACACTTTAATCAGCTTGATGACAAACTCATACTATAATTGTGCAGAAGGTACAATTATGTACCTTCTGCACATAATTGAATGCAGAAGGTATTTGAGAAGCTGTACACTATAGTTGTATATTTTAATACCCACCTTGCTAGGATTACTTTGATTGGAGGGTATCTGAGTTTGGAGAAACTGAGGCCTGTTGTTCTCTACGTCCTCCCATGTCCCAGTTTTGTGCAACACAGCAGCAAGAAAACCTATAATCTGTGATTTAAAAAAAAAATAAAAAAAAGTGGAGGGATTAAAAGCAACAAAGCCACAGTGTGATATGTAAATGATAAAACCTACATTTAGACAATTCCTAAGATAAGTCTGCTGCCTATGTCTTGTACCTGCACAGTTTTTCCAAGGCCCATGTCATCTCCTAGGATACAACCAGTGGAGCTCATGTAGTTGTTGTAAATGAACCTGATCCCGTCCCTTTGGTAATCCCTTAAATATCTGTTGATGGTATAAGGTACTCTGTCTTCATCCCTCAGATGTAAAGGAGTGCAGAGGATTGTGTCGGCGTTGCTGCCAGGGAACACGGGTTTCTCTTGTATAGATTGCTTTAAGCCAGATCTCATAAGTTTTGTGACAGATATGGCTTCCTGCTTCTGCTCTTCCTCTCCAGGCTCTCTCCTGAATATCAGCCATGCTGTATCATTAGTCTGTGTACTGGAGGTCAGTCTCTGTATGGTGGCTTCTCTCAGGATGCCATCAGGGGAACTCGGAGCAAGACAACAGTCACCTTCCCGCCATTCTGCATCACAGAATAAATTAATCAAATAGACAGGCGTATTAATATTAGCATATTACCAAAGTTAATCCATTTGAGCAAAATTCAAAAACTGAAAGACACATAGTTATTACACACTGTCACAATTCAAATAAATGTTAATTATGACAAAAATGCAATGGACATTTTTCCAAAGGTAATGCCAACTAACAACCTTACAAGAAATGTACATTTACAAACATCCCGATATCTTAACTGTATATTTCTTCCAGTTTTCAGTTATCAACTTTGACAAGTACATCGTCTTAAAAGCAAGAGCTGCAAAAAAATTACGACTGCGTCCAGGTTCGGAAAATTTAAAATAACAAAAACTGTATAGCAAAAAAATGTCCTGTAAACCTTTCACAGCAGCAGACGCTGAAGCCATCCGATTGCATCCAAGCTCCTCTGTTGTTTTCTGCCTCTAAGAAGGGGCTAGCTTTGTTAGCTTAGCAAACAGCACATTAAAGCGCTCCTCTTAATCTGAAACAGACAGCCATGTCACACAGATTTAATCGTATATCAGTCTGTCGCTATTACTTCTCTCTCCTTATTTACATGCGTACAATAAATAAAAAAGCCAACAGACTAGGCAGGAGCAAACAGAACTCCACTGCAGCTTTCAGTGTTTATCTATTTTTACAAACCTCGGCGCACTTTCGACACTTATCTAACAGCCTGGAAAAATATGACAAGTAAACATGTGGGTAGATGTAAATCACACGAATATATTCATAATTCAAATGTATTGTTTTTCCAGTCACAATTAATGTATTTTTTTTAAAATATTGTTGCGTACGTATAGTGAAAGTGCTCCGAATAATCGTTCTCCTTGCTCAGCAAATTACGGAGCCCTCCAGGGGACATAGGGAATGGTGAGTCTCTTCCAGTAGAAAAAAAAAAATCAATATTTTGAAACATTCTCTGCAGGATGCAGGATTTCAAGTGACAATTCTTATTATGCAATAAAAATATATAATTTTGTTCCAGTTTACCTGCATTTGCAAAAGCAACATATTATTAAATGTAAGGTTAAAAAAGAAACATTTGTTAACTAGCAAGTTGTTTTAATCCCTGCTTTAAGAAATAAAATAATCAACAGATTAAAAATAAAAAGTATGTCATGAGAGGAATCTTCCAACAAAAGAGGCATTACTATGGCTATAACAACACCACTATGACATTCATTCTTAAGTCAAATGTGATGGATCTTGCGTTTATCTTGTTTTCATGCTGAATAGATTTGCAAACACACAACAAGGCTGCAGTTTTCTATCCTCAATTTCACTTCACCTAAGCCCTGTCGATGGTGCTGCAGATGAGGAACGTCTAGGTCCACTTCTTGTCATGGTATACTGCCATACAAAAATAGTGGGTTATTTTGTGCTTTCTCTACACTGGAAAATTTATAGGGCAGCAGCTGCAGATGTTCTCATACAGAAATCCCAAACATTGATGTCAAACATGATGGTCTGGATCTTTCACACACTAGTTCTCTGACTCATCTGGGTTTCTTCTGGTCATGTTTGCTATAATACAGTCCCAGTGAACCACAGAGAGTTGGGACAAATCTCTGGCTGTTCTTACAAAGTTCTTTTAAACATATATTTCCACAAACAATTTTTTTATGTTGCTGACTGATTGTTCTAAGTGGGCTGCAACTACTTTGGTTTTCTGTCATGAAGGGAAGGGTTGACTATTAAACTCATCACTTCACAAAAACAGACCTTGCATGTCTGCTTTAAGCATTTACATAATTAGTATTACCATCCAAACTGTCAATTTAAAAACATATTGCAAAGTTAAAAGATTACATGGGCTCTACCTTTCAAATTCAGATTAAAAACACAACATGCACAACTACAACATACATGCACAGTCTTGTTTCAGAGTGCTGTTCTGCTTCAGCTTTATTTTTTTTCTCATGCTCCCTCTGATACTTGGTTTAATTCATGTTGGAATTATGATAGTGAGCCTGTAATACTGCAGCAAAGAATCTGCATGCCACAATAGTTCCACCTCTATGCCTTACAGCATGTAAGATATTTTAAATTCTGGACTGATGCATTTGGTTCATGTCAAACATATCCCCTGTTTGATTGCCGGATACTGTTAAGACCTTCCTTCTGGGTCTGATTAGCTGTTTTTGGTTGGGAACTATGCATTTCTTCAGATGGCTCAGGTAGGATGTGGAGCAGATCAGTCTTTTTATAGATAATCTGTCTCATAACAAACTGTCATCACAGGATGAAAGTTACATACTGCAGCTTTAAGGTTCTTTAACATAACATTTACAAAACCTGTATGCTTAATGTGACATTGAAAATAAATCCCTCCACTATACCTCTCAACTCCAAGTCTTATATGAGTGAAAAGTTGGTTAGTAAACTAAGCTATTCACTACAATAAAATGTGATTAAAATGGCTGAAGACTCAGTTCATTATTATAATTTGCAGGTAAGAAAGTACTTGGAAACAAAAGCCGAAGCAATTTCTCTTACTGCAGGTTTCAGCTGCTCTTGCTCTCATGCACAGTCTCTCTAATGTTCCTATGACTGGAGTTTTTAAACGTCAACTCTGCTTGTAAGTAAAAGTCTCAGATGACCTGAATTTGATGGCTTGTTCCTTTTGTCCTGCAGTGAAATGGAAAACTCTACAGGACTGTGTTGTGATCAAACTGCCTCTCATTACACTGCAGTCGCATAGAGGGGTCTTTTGTTTGTCCGCTTTGGTCAAATTAAGCACATCAACCAGAAAGTATAACTGACAGTGGCATCTGTGCATGTTTGTGCACAAGTATACAATGTGTGCAGTGCAATCCTTGCTTGATGGTTTTTTTTGTTTTTTTTTTCTAGTTTCTGTCTTGCCATCAGAGGCTCCTCAGGCCCTTTTATAACAGCTGATTATTTGGCTGTCAACAAGAATGTTAAACCACGGGTCAGAACAGAAAAAAGAAGACCCTCTGATGACTGCGGATTTACTCTACTCTGGCATTAACCACAGTTCTCCTGCCAGGCCTGGAGGACACGCACAAAGTGTTTTATCTTGCAATAAAATATCTGGCTACTAGACAAAGAATCCCCCCCTTCTGCTCTTCCGAACCACCTCTAACCCAACATGAACGCTGACTGGGACTCAAAGAACTGCATGACTGCTTGTCTCAACAATGAGGCCACACAGAAAGCACCAGCTCAGCAGAACTGGATGTCCAATTCTCAGGCATTTAAGCATGCAATTACACACCCCTCCACTCACCAATTCATTGCTGGGATCAGTGAGTACAACGTGGTATTTGTAGTAGCTTGATCTGACAGTGGGAGATACTGAGGCAAGAACCTTGCTACTATGACTGTCAGTGTGTTTGCTATTAAATTTGGTGCCTTATACTTTTTCACATTTTGACACTCCACAAATCTCAATATTCAGCATTTGTCTGCTATGTTATTTAATAGGTCATGACAAAGTAGTGCACATTTCTGAGAAGGAAGAAAAGTTCTTCAATTTTTCAAATAAATAAAAAGTGTTGCCTACATCTGTGTTCCCCCTTCTACATTCTGCAGTAGCACCTTTCTTTGGACTTATTGCTGCAGTTTTGTGTGGTATTTCTCTACCAGCCTTGCAAATTTTAAAACTACAAGGTTTTTGCTGATACCGTTTTGCAAAGATAAAAGCTCAAACTTAAATCTGGGCTTTGACTGGCACGTTTTAACACATGGATGTGTTTGGATGTAAGCCATTGCAGCTCTTGCTGTATGTTTGGGGCTGTTTACCTGCAGTGCAGGTGAACGTCTGCTCTAATCTGAAGTCTTTTAGATTGACAAGTTGATAACAGGGTTTCTTCCTGGATAGTCTTACATTTAGATCTGTCCATATCTACCTCACCTCTGACTAGTTTCTGTCTTCATGCTTTAGAAAAACAACCCCTCAGCTTGATGCCATTAATGCCACTACAAACTGTCCCAAGCTTTAATCCTGACCTTCCTGATGTCTTCCTCAGTCTTTATTATGTAGTTTATTCATTGTAGTAATGGATGAAAGCACCTAATTAAATGATACTTCTGAACGTAGTTCTTATACTTCCGTATAACAATGACATGCAATCAAACTTGGAGCTCTTTGGCTTTGCTTGCATCAAACAATAACAAAAAAATAAATCACAAAAGATGCACACGATTAAATCATCATTATGCTGTACTTTGAAGAAGAATTTCCCTCTTTAAACCTCAGACTTTTATCTAGGTATTGTCCTGACTGTTAAAGTGACAGTGAACACCAAGGTGAGATCAAAACAGTTCTCTGATGCCTTCTGGAGGAAGAACGTAGCACCTTGTGAATCTGATAAGAGATTTAATCGGATTTCAAGAGAATTTGAAATCAGCCATTCCACCACATGGCATCTAGTCAATAAGTCGAGCTAATTCAAAACAACTTGATACTTTGATGTGTAAAACAATGCATATTTTATTTATCATCTGTACTTACATAACTTTCTCATCTGTACTTACATAGCTTTCTATTCCACAAATTTCTAAAAGTTTAGACACTGATATGTGGCTATCCCTTTGTAAATAATTGCATATTTTATAGCGTCTTAATTTTTTCGCATGACGTTATGTGATACACCCTTATGTGAATGTGTTTGGATGTTTGTCTTAGTGTTTTATGGGATGTTATTCAATGGACAGCAGTCCTGTTGGGAGCCAGGCCATGCGTCCATGCATGTAGCATGAACTCATTCACCGCTTTGGGTCCAGAGGGGCTCTCAGGAGCAGGCTCTTGGACCATTTAGTACACATTGCTCTCTGCTTTGTGGCCATACTGCACTTCTTTTCATACATAGGTTAGTGCTGGAAAAGTATACAGTGGGTTGCCAAGAAAGGCCCCAAAACTACCCCAAGGGATTCACAAAGCTGTATTTATTGGCACATTTGTATCCCAATTTATGTTACTTTCTTCATACTGTTTGATATTGTCAGTCTAAATCTGTCAGTGCAGCTACAGCATTTGGCTTGAACCTTCCAAGCAAATGATTGTGAAATTGCACCAAACATCCATTTCACAGCACATAGCAAAGTCTTTTTGTTCACTTTCTCAAGGAAATAAAATGCAGTTACTGTAAAAGTCATCTTGAATTTGTTGTAAATAGTAATTTTGAACAGATTTTTTTTCCTTATAAGTTTTTTTTTTTTTTTTAGATCTATAAGATGCTATGGCTCTGTATATTAATGTATTTTTTTCAATAAAACTAATATAGCTCAAACAAACTGGTCTACTTGTCACATGCTTCTGAAATTTTTTAAATGAAATAATTTTATATATATAAAAGAAAACACACTGAAGAATGAATTTAATGATCTGGCCCTGTCTGCACTAACTGAGTTGTCAGCCTTCATCCACACGTCAGACCACCCCATACTGTCCCCTAGGGGGCGTCTGGTCCAGCAAGAAATTTTTTTTGCTGTAAAAGTCATGCTTTGTGTGCTTTTTCGTGTGCTTTGGAGTTTCTGTGCTGATGACATTTTTGCAAAGCGATAAAAGCTGGGTAGCTCTTGAATTGCTACAAAATAAAGCTGTATTTCCTTCAGCCGACTGGCTGCAATGTTGACACCCCAAGATGAGACCTAAATTCTCATCTTGGGCAGCTCAGTTTTCCATGTCTGGCA
>NW_006799964.1:3459138-3462258 GCF_000485575.1 Poecilia formosa | reverse complement strand
TCAGTTTGTCTCCTAATGCCGAGATCGACTCAAAACCTTCCGCAATCGACATATTGCAGCCCTGCTCTAGCAAAGCACGAACAGTTCAGAAACAATATGAAATGGGAAAAAAGCTATTTATTTACTGATCGTGTTTTACATTGTTCTTGAAAATCTAATCAGTCACGGCTGATTAGTGGGTGAACTCACGGCTGCACAGTGAACCCAATGATTTTTTTTTACAGCAGACAGCCGCTCCTCTTTCTTGCAGGTACTGCATACCCCCGCTAAATCTTTTAGGGGTAAACAGTACCCTGCCGTACCCCCTTACTTTCACCCCTGCCCTTGAGTGTAAATACCCAAAAGTACACAAATGTAGAAAACCTAAAGCTTATTTCATGAGAGCAACAAAAAAAGTCTTATCTATTGACACAGTGTAATTGGTTGGAAGACACAGTTCATTTATTCAGCCCATTTTTGCACAGAAGGTGAAATGTACAGGTTTGAATGAGTAAAACTGAACAGAATGCTTTTCCTAAAACTGAGAGTTCAAAGTGCAAAATGTAAAGATCTCTCACCAGCCCTGACCTGAAAATCAAACATGACTGCTTCATGACTGCTTTGTATGTTAATCCAATTGCAAGTTGAAGAAAAAAATCACTTCCATGCAATGGCTCTTTTATTTTTTTTAATCTCATCAGATCTTTCTCAAAACAGTCTTTGCAAGTACAGGGCGGTTTGGAGGAACCGGACTCTGACCAGAGACTCTTCACAGTCAGTCAATGAACTTTTTGAACGGATGCCATCAGGCAAACATCGACACCAAACAACAAACAGAATGTTTCACAGTTTCTCACACTGTTATAGATCTTGGGGAAACACTGTTTGGTTTTTCTCTGTTGCTGCTTCAGATGCTATGAAATGACAACAAATGAGAGGGGAACTGCAAACCAAGATTTTGTCAAGCCAAAGATATTGGATAACGGAATAAAGATACAGATGTACAGTACATAGCATCAAAAGGTAAATGTACTCATGATACATTATAAGTGGCATTTATCTGACTTTAAAATCTATCTAATCATCCACAAATTGTCTGTTTTCTTATTTGACATTTTCATCCTTTTAGTGCCTGTTTTTTTTCCCTCTCTCATCCCTCCCTTTCCCTCATTTGGTCTGTGTGTGGTCTGGAGACACTGTAAATCCTCAACTTCCACTTTGTGCCACCCAACGCGACACCAAGGCGTCCTTATCCACAGTATCAACTGGCATGTCAGACGAACCCAGTCAAGGCCATTCATGCCTTTTTTTCATCCTTTAAGAAGCCTTAATTAACTCTTTCCACTCACATTAAAAGACGGCATCTTATCTTTCTGAAATGCTTTAATAGGCAGTGACCAGAAACTTGATGTTAGTGTTATATTGTACTGGCAATCCTGAATTACTTATTATCATTCTGATTCTTGACCAAAGCTTTACTCAGTGATGTTCTTTTTTTTATATATTCAGTTTTGGTTCTCTCTCTCTCTCTCTCTCTCTCTCTCTCTCCCTCTATTTCTCTCTCTCTCTTTCTCTCTCTCTCTGACTATAAACGTGTCACTTTACCACTGATTTAAAAGTCCTTCAAAGTTATACATAACAGATTATCTATTCAGTACACAGGCACTTTTAGTTATTCATAAAGCTGTGATTTTCTTTTAGGCAGCTTGGTCTAAATTTGAAATGTGTTTATTTATCTCACACATCTACAGTGTTCTTCCTCTACATACACACTAAATGCTTATTTATTCATTTTACATATCCTTGTGTCTGCAAGACCTTAGTGATCTAACACAAAATATACAAGAGAAAACATAAAAAACATGAGTAATATTTGGTAGCCTGTTCATTTTGTTCCTTCAGTAATTATATGAAGATTTGAGACATTTTTCACATTGCTTGCAGAAGTGACCATGCCTTCATCCAGACCTTGACCTTGTCGAGGAATCTCATCTGCTTTGGCTTTTCACTCAGAAACAATCAAACAGATCTCACAAACGGTTACTATTTCGACTTACTTTCTTCTTTGCGTAGAAACACATTTTGTTTACACATCCAGTTTTTCTCCCAAACTGGCCCGTTTTCTCACAAATACTCGTACTGGTGGCAGTAAGGGATTAATCATTTAGCTATCGGGCCCTGAGAACAGAGGAGGCGTTGAAAAATAAAGCATTGAGTCCCAGTTTCTTTGTCTGCTCGTTGGGTGGTCTCAAACACACAAATATCATACTAAGGAGCTCTCCTTTTTGCAGTTCACGTCCGTATTTTTAAACAGTGGCAGAATGTGTTTCCATAGTGGAGACGGAGACAAGCAATGGAGGCCAAACAATTTGAGCTCTATTTCAGGCAAACTGGGTTGTGAGAAAATATAATGAAAAACACCAGATACTGACTTAGTGACCATTTAAAACAACCAGAGTGAGGCAGTAGGTGGGAAGGTAGAAATAAAATAGGCAAAGTAACTGAGCAGGGAGGGAGTTCCTTATGCCGCTCGGTGTGTGGTCTAAAGACCTCCAGGCTTGATATGTCCGTGTTGATTCTGCTCTGCCTGGGTTCAGTAAAGAAGGAGCAAAAGTACAAGAAAAGAAGAAAAAGACAGAAGTCTCCACAACAATGAGAATGTTTGCCCAAGCTTGGCGTAAGCAACGAGGAATGAACTGCTCTTTTATGTGGAAGAAGCAAACAAACTGTGTCATGTTTGGCCCCGTGGAGATTACTGTGATATTTGCAAATATATCAGCTGCCCTGTCAAACACCGTTCTTTTCCCTGGGCAACTATCCAGAAAGAATGGAGACATTTCTCACTGACACATTGTGAGGCCAGACTTTCAGAACACATTTGTGTATGTTAACGTTAAGCTAGGAAGGGACAAAGGTTTGATCTTCATCATGCTGACTGCAACATCCACTGTGGCAATCAAGAAAAAGCGAAGTGCTGGCAGTAGACAAAATATGCATTTGGTGCATCATCACTGTGCAACCTTCATTCCATTTCTGAACTGAAAATATACATATATTTTCTTCTGTTCCCATGTATTGATGGGCTATGTAAGCAGTGCTGTATTTGTTAAAATCCAATGCGTCAATAAACTAAACAAAAAC
>NW_006799964.1:3349008-3458957 GCF_000485575.1 Poecilia formosa | reverse complement strand
AAAGGATGAAATTTAGCTATTGTAGTAATTTCTGCGTAGTTACACTGACATGAATTACGGTAATGTTGATTCAGGTGCTTACAAAATAAAATAAATGTAATTATTATTTTAATCATGGATTAAATTATATATATTCAGATATTTATAGTCATATTAAATGATCATATAGCTCAAATAACCTGTCTAAGTATCCTCCCCTTGAACCTAATAACTTGCGTTGCAACTACGGCCTTAAAACTTTACACTTGAGCTGAACAACTCATGCCTTCAGTGCTTCTGATGTTGTTTTGGATGAGACCTTGGTGTACTCCTACAGTACTTTTGGTAGGTTGGACTCTACAGGGAAGACTCACCACTTTCTTTATTTGTGGATAATGGCTCTCTCCGTGATTCATTGAAATTCTAAAGCCTGGAAAGGGTTTTGTGGCATAGGTTTCTAGAAACAATTAAGGGAAATCTGAAACATAAATAATTTAACATTATTTAATACATCATTTAAGTTTATCATTTCCTTATTTAGGTGCTTTTGTTGACTGAACCCAAAAGCACGAGAAAATAAATAGATGCAAAAACATTTTCTGTTTCGAGCTTTAATTCTTCACTGACAATTTAAAGCAGTAAAAAAAAAAAACAAACACTCAAAGAACACGGTGTTATTTACTGTTTTCATTAATATTTTCCGTCTCTACATTTGTGATGCAGTAATTTACAATCGTCCCGTTGCTCAGTCAAAGGCCATAATAATAGCATTGGTTTTACTCAGCTGGCAGTTAAGCTTGTGTTAAGTTATTGGAACAACCATTAAATTACACATTTTCTTCTTCACAATTTTCCCTTTTTAAAAAAAAAAAAACATTTTAACTTTTAAATTTTATTAAAACTAAGACAGAAAGGAAAACAGTCTGTAACCTTAAATTGCATTCAAAATATCAAATCGCAAGACACCAGTATGCAGATGTACCCATCTGTATGTGTCTAAATGGGTGATATCGTTGCGTTTTCCCCCACCCTCATTTGACAGGGCATGGTTACTATTTTCATTGAGAACAAAGGAATTTTTATGTTTACTGTTAAATACAGACATGATTTGTTTTGCCTCGATGAAGCAAGACCTAAACCTATATAAAGAAGAAGAAACTCTCTTGAGACCTTTTTGAGGCATCCTACTTGCAGCATAATAATTGTTATGCACAACTCTCTAGAGCTGCAACTCTGTCCTGTATTTAAGTTGTGACTTCACTATGTCTCCTAAGCTCAAGCCAGAAAACCCATCATATAGTCATATTTTTACTGTGAGATGTTTCCCATTTCTCACTTGAGAGCTTTGCTGACATTTTCCTTGTTACCCTGTGTGGAACCAAAAAAGAACTGGCCTTACAGGTCATTTGTTTGCAAGATGTTGCATGCTCGGTTAGGTATTAACACAGCAAAACATGCATCCTGTTCCTTTTTCATTTCAACTTTTAAACTGAAAATTGGTAATCTACCTTAAGTAACATAGGTAAAAAAGCATGGGAAAATAAAATAACTAAAACCTTACATTAAAATGCAGGACACAGAATGGCCAGTTTTGGCCCACAGACATGCTGCTTAATGACATATTTTCAATGGAATGTGTATTTACTAGCTTTATTTTGACAGGTGATCAGGCTTCCTGAATGTACAAACTGATTTAAACACGTAATCCATGTTTCCCTTCATGTGACATGCAACAAAACAACAGCGGGGAAACCAGCAAGCCTTGTAGGTCCCTCAATCAGAGTCAAGGGCCATTTCGACCAGACCCAGATGTGGCTCCTGTGATGCTGATTGTGTTTGTATTGTTTACTAATGCAGCTTGGAGCGGATTCTTCACTTTCAGGCTTATTTTTTCCCTTCTCCTTCCATCAGATCTAAAGACTCTCATTTTGACTTGAACTGAAACCAAAAGAAGATTTTGGCTCAGGATTGTAGTCTTTGCTGGGTTTGCATGATTTCTGCCATCAATGCTGATGTTTATGTGAGTTTGTTTGTTTAGCAAAAGTCTCAGAGAGGTAGTTGACTGGCTCTCCTGTCATATTCTTCCAGAACAACAGGGAAGTAACTCAATGATTGCTTGCAAAATATGTCTGGACTTCCACTGAATAAAACCCCTTTCAATCTCCTTCATACGTCCTGATTCAAGGACAATGATGTCGCTGCTGCCCTTTTTTGAGACACTCTGGTGGCATTTTATTCTTTTAATTGTTGTTACAAAAACATTCCTAACACTTAAACTTTTTCACACTTATCAAGTTACAAATACTTAGTTGTGTTTTGTTGGGAATTTTTGTGATATATTAAAGAAGAAAAGATAAAGTAAAATCAGAAATGTGTAATGCATATTTGCAGTCGGTGTCCCTGTTTTCTTACACCTCAGAAAAGTAAGTTCAACTGATAACCTTCACAAGCCTCCTGAAAAGATCCCATCATTGCACAATTTAATTTCAGTATTGACCCGTTGCAACTACGTCATTTCGTCACTCGAGGCACCGTGACAGACATAGGAAGTAAGCAATGGGAGTATTGAACAGAGCAACTGAAATTATTTTTCCAAGGCGTATTTGCCAATATATTCATGGCTTCTACTTGTTTGAGTGAAGCTAATTTGACTATGAACGTAACGTACCTGGTTGTGGCTCATAGACGGCGGTTTTTGTTTTTTACAAAAGTTGGAAATGGTTAGCTTGAAAACCGACCCAAACCTCCTCCCTCCTGATGTGTTGATCAAATTACTGACTTTGCCTGATTTCATACCAAATGATCCATATCACTATGTCACTAACCGTTTCTCTTTAAACCAGAGTAGGTTGAGAAGAGATTCTAACCAGATTTTTCATACATGTTAGGATACATTGTGGTGGGGCATTTTCTCCATGGTTACTAATCATTACACACACACGTTCTTCATAATGTGATATTTGATTGCATCTTTCTAATCATGCTTACTTTTAAAGCATATGGAGTTAATCTTGCCTTGTACAAAGTGTTAGCGGAAAATGTGCGAATACACCAAAGGATCCTTCTGACTGATTGTTGCTCTCCATTGCCGCCATATATTTCCTCATTAAAAGTTATACAATAAAATGATCAGTTTGTTTTGCGTCCTTTTCTGTTTGTGCAGCTGACCGTGGAGCACCCTATGATCATTTTTAAAGTGAAATCAACTAAATAAAAGCAATGTCAGGCTATCAGATGTCTGTTAATTGACAGGCTTTACAGGAGTGCGTAGGTTATTTTGACGCTTATCATGACAGAGTAGACAGAGTTCTGAAGAGTGTGACTTCATGTGCAAAGGATCAGTAAATACAACTGTTCCCTGAGGGCCTCAGTGTATTTTAGAGAACACTGGTGAACATTGGGTTAGGTTTTAACACAATGTCCAAAGCTTATAACATCTTATGAAGCACTGTTCAGTTCATCACTGGAAAAACTGCAAACAGTACAAAGTTAATGTGAAGATGCACAGAGATAAATATGTATCATAGCTGAAACTGGAGTAAAGGTTTTCCTTACAACAAAACAATAACCCTATACTGCCAGAACTACAGTAGAACACTTTAGCTCAAAACACATTTAGGTATCAGACTAGCCCAGTATAAGTCCAAAATTAAATCGAGCTGAAAATCTGAAATAATGTGTTATGATAATGTTATGCTCTCTATTCAACTAACTGAGTTAAGCAACTTTTCAAATTTTGGGCTTCATTGTGCAAATCTTGTAGTGACAAGAACTGCAGCCTTCTAGTAACCTGGAGTACCGAGTGTTAATGTAACATTGAAAATAATGTAAGATTTTAGTTCCATTTATTGTCTGCAACTTTGCATTGGTCCACATCATATGAACCTGCAATAAAATAAATTAAAGTCTGCGATTGTAAAGTGACAGACTGAAGCAGTTCAATGGGTACGAAAAACTTTGCATGGTACTTTGCGTCTTTCAAAACTGCCATGCCGTTCCTCGGTGTTTTTCTCTCATTATGGTTGGTCACTAGAGCAGGAAACAATTTCAAACTGAGAAAATGAATCCACATTAGCATATATAACAACAATCCTCCTCACCTAATGTCAAGGGCCAGTGGAGTCATGTCGGAGGCAATGTGTGTGTGGCAAAAATGCAGCCTCTCTGTTGTCAGTCCTGTGATTCATGCATGTGTGAGTAAGTGATTAGGTTGTATGTCAGACACGGGGACTTGTCTGTCTGTGTGAGTAATCACTATTTTTGAAGTGTGCTTCCCCTGAGGCAGGTGTAGACACAAGCAGGCTTTTGATCGTCAGTCCTTGTCATGTGTGGCTTATTGTGCCTGTCTGCATCTCAGACAGGCAACTCAGTATAAAGAAGATAAAACATGCTGGATTATGTTTAAAGGACAACATAGCCAGTTTTAAGCCAATTTTAAAGATGGTTTTAATTAAAGATCATATAAAACACTGAACAAATTACATTATTTGATTACTTTATCTTTGTGTGGAATATATTTGTTTCCATGTCAACAGGCAGAATGAGGGGTAGATTGAAAGATTGTGCTCCAGGCATCTTGGTAGGTCCTCTCATACTTTCAGTCAAAAGTCCCAGACAGGTTCTGCCAGAGAACATGTAGAGTAATTAAGCAAATCTATAATGCTGTTTGGGCATGTCTTACTTTCTTTAAAAAAATAAAATAAAATAAATAAATAAACTATTTTGTACTATAAAAGCCAAAGGTTGAGGTTTTCTGTGCAAAAGTGCAAATTGCTTAATCTGTGGTCATAGATCAATGCCCCAGTTACTGGCAGGAATCTCACAAAAGCTTCATTTGGTTCCATAGTCCTGTTTAGCTGTGACACCATCCTGGAGGGGGATATAAGCAGAGTTACGGCTCCCAGTAGCTTCATGTGTGTCCTGATGGTAGATGGTGCACAGGGTGGCTGTCTTCAAGTGTTTATTCCTGTCTCTCTCCCGGAAAAAGGTATTGGCTAAACTTTTGCTGCAACTAACATTATGTGCTCTCTCTGACCTATAAACCTGAAAACTGGCTCAGAGCCTGTCTGTTCAGCTGTATTTCTCTCCTAGATGAAGTCACAAAATGAGCAATGACTTCCATTAACTGTTTTACATTTTCTCACACATACTTCTAGATCAGATGTCATGAATTGGACCAGTACAAGTAAACTCTATACATAGTTCCCACAAGTCTGAACCGGAAGTGATTCACACCATCTTAGTAGGCATGCGCATGTACAATGCATAGCGCACCCATGGCTTTGAGACCAACAAAAACAAAATATGTGGACACTCTTGAACAGTGTGCAAGAGAAAGATATCTGAACGAGATTGCTACTGTCTAGTGTCTACTCATATGAAAAGGAGAAAGACAATATGTCAGATGATATGGACAAGCTCCCACTACAACATGAAGTGACCTCTTACACCCTCAGGGGGTAGAAATAAATTTAAACTTAACATTTTGGGCAAAACCTTTATGCGGAATAGTTTTTGAAAGATTAAAGCCTCTTTTAGCGGATAATAAAAAATAAAAAATAATTTAAAGGCACGTGGAGCCTTTGTTTACACAGCGAGCCGAGGTCGTGGCAGCTGGACCCACCGGTGGGTCCGTCGGGTTCTAGGGGTTAACTACCTAGTGAACATGCAGAGTGTGTACACCATGGAGGAGCTTCGCAGTCTGAAGTCCATGGACGCATGCAATCAATGTTTAAACGGACACGTAATCGACGTACAAACTCTTTGTGTGATGTTCTGGTGACCAGCCTTCTTTATCAGGTTGTTTGGTCCCTTTTAGGTCCCCAGCTCTCACACCACTTTTTGGTACATTTAGAAGGGTGCCAAATCCTGCTAGATTTGGCACCCTTTAAGATAATCTTCTTAAAGCTTACCAGCAAAACAAAGCATCCAGCTCTCTAAAATCTCCGGTTAGATATCCACTAGTGTTGAAAACACAATTCACCAACTCCAGCAGGTGTCATGGCAGCCCTAATCATCTCTGAATGTGGAAACACTGGACTTCAATCAACTTGCCTGTGCCTCTCCACTCTTTCTCCAGATTCTGTGATCTGTTAAAATAAAATGCAAACTACCTTAATCTGAAAAGAGAACTTTGGACCACACAATGATAGACCAACTCTTTTTCTCAGCCTGGTTCTGCAGTGGCTTGACACAAGGAATGCAACATTTGAAGACCACGCTCAGGATTCCCATGTGTCCAGCAGCTTTGGTCCACAACTCAACCAGAATGGATTTTGATTGACAATCCTCTCAAGACTGCAGTTATCACTGTTTCTGGTGCATTTTTTCCTGTCACACATTCTCTTTGCTTACCTTTTCACGCTTGGATACAACACACTGTAAAAAAAAAAAAAGTTTTTCAACAGTGACCTTATGTAACTTCCCATCCTTGTGGAGAGTGTCAGCGATGGTCTTCTGGACATCTGTCCATGATTCCCCATGACTGTGTAGCCTACTGACCCAGACGAAGAGACCATGTGGAGCCTCAGGAAACCTTTCTAGGTGTTTTACTTTAATTGGCTGATTAGGGTGTGACAGAATGAGTTTCAAAAATGTAACTTTTTCACAATAATGTACTTGAATATAATATTCAGCATTGACACTGAATTTGAGATTTTGATCATCTGTAAGCCATAATCATCAACATTTTATGAAATAAAGCGTTGAAATTTGTCACACTATGTGTAACAAATAAGTCATTTTTTGACATCTTTATATCTAATTTCCCTCACATCATTAACAATCAGTCTACATTCCCATCTTTTTCCAGGTTTTCTGTCAGCAAATTTCTGCTACTATCCAGATGTCATAATTACAATCAAGTTTGATAAGATGTTTTCAATGGGGAAAAAATAGTTTTTGCTAGAACTTGTGTTTATGGACTGCTTACACATCCTGTGAAGCTCTTCAGGGTGAGGACGTCTTCACCTTGGGTTGCCATTAAAATGTTATTGTTTAAGGACAGAGACGGTAACTGCGACATCATTAGTTTGGATTAAGAAACTTTTGTTCCCAAGCTTTATTTCTCACATGTTTGGATCAAAGCTCTCTCTGTCTGTCTTTATGTCCCTAGATAAGGACAAAACCAACAATGCTTTAAGTCTGCCTTCTACTGAGACAGGAAAGCGATTTTTACAAACACATCTCTCTGTATACAAGTACATGTTGACTTTGTTTCTCGTTGTTTGACATTTCTGTGCTGCATACCAGCATGGTGGTGAGAGGACGGATGAATGTGTGTTTATCTGATGTCCACGGAGCCAAACCTGCGCACACAATCTCACTGTCGTGTGAAAACAGCTCTGAATACAATTTGTGATCAACTGATATTCTGATTTAATTAAGTTTAAACATGCTTTAGGTCCTATAACTCTCAGCCAATTACTTCCCAGTGATTTGTTTCCAGCATATCGAGAGATGGTGGTGACAGAAGTGCACGCTCAACTTTGCCATTAAAATCCCAAACAATGCTCCTATTGATCTGAGCAGACAGATTCCTCTGATATTCCTGCAGGTTTGAGTTTGCAAATAGATGCACAGAGCAGAGCTGACTCCAGATAATCTGTCAACACTTCTTTCTGTTTATACATAACAATCCTTGGCGGTCTGTGGAAAAGCAAAGCAACAATTAAAACAAAGTCAATAAAAACTGTCATCCAGCTATGTCACCAAATGGTGGCCTGCTGTATCTTATTTCATCACTGTCACATATTCATAAACCTGACCTTTTCACATCTTTCTACATTATTACCAAAAACCGGGCCGTTCTGAATAGTGACAGTTTCTTCGCACCTCTTAATTACATATAACTTTGTGTTGGTCTATCACATACAATCAAGTAAAAATACATGAAGGTATGTTATTGTAAGGTGACAGAATGTAAATAAGCACAAGTTGTGCTTTTCACAGTTTTCCAAGGCAACTTTTGAGGTTCTAAGTCACAAAGTATGGATGCCTCGTTTTAAAATGCTCTTTTATGTTCCCTAAAAAGAGCAACAAAAGTTTAGTGATATGAAATCTTTTCATAGTTGTTTGGACACTACAGATTTTGAATTTCAGTGTTCCCTTTAAATTGTACCCACAACCACTGTCATAAAACATTTCCAGAAGATGCTTGAGTAACAGATTATTGCAGATTTTATACACGTATTGCACTGTTTGATATTTCACAATGTCCTTCAATTTAGTAAATTAAAGTTAAAGAATTTGTGTGTAAAAAATAAACAACCTAGGATTGTAGGACTGTGTATTACTCACACTGCTTTTTCGTAATACTATTAGTTGTTGAAATGATGATTGTAATAATTTAAATACACTAGGACCATTAAACAGTACAGAGATATGTCATTAATGTATAGAATTACCCGACACTGATACCTGCAGAACAACACAGAATCCCCAAACATCCAGACTTCTCCCATCTTCACAAATTGTTTCTTGTTTTTTAAGTAACTTTTTCATCAGAATTATTGGCTCGGTAAGCAAGTCTCAACAGATGTTAAACAAAAATCACATAGAGACGGAAAGAAATGACTCAGAAATGCACACAGTTTGACACACAGGAGCGATATTATTGTGGCATTAATGGGGAGGCGAGGATATCCAAGAAAGCAGTCAGAAAGCTTTAGTCTTTTTCCTGCCATAGCCATTTCTGGAGCTGTTTTAGATTTAGTGTTTTGGTTAATTGGCCTCTTAAGCTATGACCTCATAGTACTTTGGGGAAAACAAGCAGATGACGATGATGGCACTTTGATGAGGCAGAAAAATTTTGGTTTTGGCTGCAGGTGATGCTAATGCATATTAGGCATCCATGCAAGGCTGTTAAAAACAATGGTCTGAATCTGACTTGGTTGAAGACAGCATGTAAAAAAAAATTACCCTTCTGTACTGACATGCTTCAGCAAGGGAGCAACGATTTATGAAACATGCCTACCATTTCAAAGCTTTTGTTATCGTTTGTTTTGTTTTTGACCTTGTTTTTTGAACGTGTCTTTACAATATAAAATTTAATGTAACCACATTTTCCAGAAAAAATGTTGCCATTTGACAAAATGCCTCAATTTCAGCACAGCTGACACAAACACCATGATAAGTGAAGCGTTTATAGGCATTTAAATCCATGTAATAAGACTTAATGTATCTCAGAAGAGCTATCAACAACATGCTGTCCTAGTCCACTGTGTATTGCAAAGCTGTCAGAGAGAATCAATCTTTTTTTCAGACTTGAATATGAGATTTACTCCTCAGGTCATATTAGAACACCAAAAATGTGCTGCTTTGAATCAATTTTTTCAGCAATACACACATTCACTCTGACTTTTGTTAGACTTAATGTGAAACCCAGAAATGCAGCTTAATTGTTTTTATAGAAGCATACACAAAATCCTTTAATTGCAGGTTAATTATGCAATTAGACACACCTCAGAGGAGTTCAGGTACTCCAAATACCCCTTTATCCTCATTAATGCATGTCTTTAAACTGTAAACATGTACCAGTAAAATGAAGTAGACCTTGACACACAGCAGTCTGTGGTTTTGCTTGAAGATTTTGATGGAGCTAGTGGCCTTTATTTGAACGTAATCTGACAGGAAAGTGGGTAATGAGGGAATAGGGAAGAGGTGCAGCAAATGTCACCAGGCCGGGAATCAAACCTGCGACCACCACCACAAGGAATAAGGCCTCAATACGTGGGTCACATGTTGCCCCTGCACCACCACAGTACCCTGAAGCTTTTTTTAAAATACATTTTTGAGGGACATCAACATTGTTTAAAATATGTATATGTTATATATTTCAATTCAGAAATACTTGAACTGATCATAAAAGGAAATTTTAACTCTCTGGAGAAATCTTTCTTTGGACAAGGAAAAAAAGGTAAAGATCTACGACCTGCAGTGTCGAGAAAATTCCTGCTAATAAAGGTTGATGCTGCTTGTTTACGAGTGTAAATTCCATCAAGGAAGGTAACAGTTCCTGCTGTGGCTCAGACATGACTGAACAGGAGGTCTGGACAGCTTATTAAGTGCTTACCTTTGAATGTATCACTTTTTCCAACAGGCCTACCACAGACACCCACCCTCACTTTAATAAAAGTAAGCAAACCTTCCACCAAGGTAACGGTGAGCAGTCTAAATGTGAAGGATTCCAGACATTAGACTGGAAAAGTACAACCAACACACTCAAGAAAATGGCATTGAGACTTCATGAAATAGACCAACACAAGATAACGTGGAACAAAAAAAAAAAAAATCCTACATGATTTTCAAAAGAAAAAGAACATAAAATTTTACAAATAAAAGTCTGAAAACTGTGGTGTGCATTTGTATTACTGTGAAAGCCCTATGCAGTCTCCAGGAGGTGAAGAGTTCCTATGGAGGAGCTGCAGGGATTTACAACTCAGGTGTACAATCTATGAACATGACAACTGTTAGTTGTGCACTTCACAAATTTGGCCTGTATGAAAGCATGGAAAGTCACACTTCCTTTCCAATCCTTGTCATGTTTAGAAAGTTGTAACTAATATGCATCAAACAAAAGGAGAGCTGAATTAAGAGCATTATTTGTTTATTTTCTGCAGGTCACATTTGCAACTACACAATTACAGTGAGATAAAGAATGTGGCTTTTACACCCTGAGCAACTTTAAACACATCAAGATGAAGGGGTAATCAGAAATAAACAAGAAATAAACATTATTTACACAAACCTAACACCAAAATTATAAATGGTACCAATAAATAGTTGCATACATACAAATCATCATAACTAATCTAATCTAAGGTCAATCAAGGAATAAAAGTAACTTAATATAACTCCTCAGAGAATTACACCTCCTAAATGACACGGTATGCTCCAGGAGCTTTTCAGCAGCTCCTGGAGCATTTTTCTCCCTTTGCTGCTCCATCCTGCTGAGGAGACACACCAGGAAAGATAAGGGCTCAAACAATTATTGAACGCAGATTGACAATCCTGTCTCCACATTTTTCCTGCAGGGGAAGGATGGCCACTCCTCCTGCCTGAAAGAAAGTTCAACCTAATGTAACAATTAAACTGAAATAAAGACCGGAAACAAACATTTGGCCTGTAACACAACAAAATATCAATAATCCTTTAGTAGTGATGGAACCCCTGGTCTCTATCACAGACGCATGTAAAGCTGGCAGGACACCAGAGTTGGACACTTAAATCTTATCCATTTTTTGTTAGCCCAATCAAAATACAGAACTAAATACAATTTGTACTAAGATCTAAATATTGCTTATGAGCCCAATCTGGCTGAGCCTGTGCTGTTTTGCAAAGCAAAATTGGCAAACGGCTCAATATCTAGCTATTTAAAGCTGGGAAAAATATGCCACAAATAACTTAAAGCTGTAATTGCAGTGAAAGGTGGTTCTGCTAAGTATTGACTCAATGGAGCTGAATACAAATGTACACCAGATGTTTATTTGTTAAACATTTTAAAACCCATTTATTATTTTACTATTTGACTTTCCGTTAGTCTATCACATAAAATCCCATTAAGGTCTAGTGAAGCTTGTGGTTGTAATATCACAAAATATAAAACAGTCCTCGGGATATAAGTACTTTTGCAAGTTACTATAGCTATTTGTTTGAGAGTGTAAATTTGTGACTCAGATTTTCCCCTTTTCCCTTAACAACTGATACGAAGGAATGTGTTCAGAGGCACACTTCATCTATCTGGCTGTTCTCTGTGTTTTACAGGGAGATTCAGTTAGTATCCTTTTTCCTCTTTTGGACCTCAGATTTCCGTGGAGCCACAGCATTGATATTGTATTATATTGCTTATTTGTTGAGGCCATGTGTATACATTCAGGGCAACACAAGTTTCCTGTTAACATTGGAGGCTGAACTTGTTTCCAAAAATTACAACTTCACAGGCCAGTTCCAAGGTCCAGACCACTAGCTTGTCTAAATACCTGCCAGCAGTAACTTTGTCTATTCCAGATCTCGGCATAAATGTCAGCCAAACAATGAGGGAACTTCTGCGTTAAATCAGAACGGGGCTAATAGGACCTAAACGTTCATGCCATTTGATGCAAAATGCACCAAACATGCCAAATGGAAACATTGCAAATTCATTTCGGAGTTAGAACAACGTGAAAAATGCATACACATTTTCTGTGAGTCATCAAGAGGCTTAAATCAGGTGAACAATTTTCAAAAAGAAACATATGTTACAAATCTGGCCTGCATTTTCCACTGGAGAGTTTACCTTTGCTGATTGAGGCAGTCAAACATAAGCATTTACTATATGTTTGGTCTGCATCGCTGTGTTGCTGCTCATGGGGAAAAAGTGAAATAGCCCTCTTGGATCTTCGCAGAGCTGCTCTGATTGTGCACACAAAGCCTCTCAGAAATTGGGAGAGGTAAACAGAGGCCAGGAAGTGCTGCGACCTGTCAAACAGTTCGGTGTATGATTGAAGACAATCATGAGCTCAAACATAAACATCCCTGCAGGCCTTCACAGGCACTCAGCCCCCACAAGCTGGACTGACTGAGGAGCAGAAGGGGTGGCTTTATAACTTGCCCATACCACTGGAGGTAATGTGAAGTTTCTGTTTAGAGATGAGTTTATAGTAAGGTTCTTTGCAACTATTTTTTTTCTACAACTAAAATTGCATTTTTGTTCCCGATGGAGGTTTGATTCCACGTAGGGGGCAGAAATTTGTTTAAATCAAGTTGGTTTCTTAATGCTCCAAGTGTTGGAAGCAGCTCAGATTTCTGTATCCATGCACCTTGGTAGCAGGTTATATTTTGCAAGGAATCTTTATATCCCTAAAATGGGTTTCTATAAATAACAGTTTTTGCAAAACTAGAAGCAAAGTGAAACTGTTGAAGTCCTCAGAGGTTGCCTAACCCTAACTCCTGAGGACAATTTGGAGAGTCCAACTAACTAAACATGTATGTTTGGAGTACCTAGAGAGAAACCATTCGTACATGGGGAAAATATGGAAAATTCACATAGAAGGAAGCTGATATTGCAGATCTGTCTTTTGGTCACAGTCTACATTTCATGACCATAGTTAAAGGTCAGAATATTGACAAACAAGTCAACAAGGCTCAGCTCTTTCTTCACCATGGAACACCGGAGTAGTGTCTGTATAACTGCAGACGAGGCCCAGATCCATCTGCTCCATCCTGTCATGTCTTTTTAACAAAGCACATACATACTTGAACTCACTTTGATGTGGATGTTTTAGGTACATCTAATTTTAGAAAATGTCTTAATGTAATCTACACATTTACAGTTAAATGTAAATGTGTAGATTACACATTTACATGTGTAATCGCAGCTTTCATTCATTGCATTGAATGAAAGCTAGTGCTTTCATTCAATGCACATGAAAGCACTAGCAATATTAGTTTAATATGACTAATATTAAACTAGGGATACCGAGCAATATTTTGGCTTTTGCTTCAAAATAAGAATAAAGAAGCTTTTAATCCCTTTACCTAATTTCTGCTGTTAAGTGCAGTGGAGGTTCTGTAGTAATGTGGGTTTGATATCCCTGCCTTGACTGACAACCCAGACAGGAATGTGGAGGGTGTCTCTGAAACTCTGATGAACACAGGAGGTTTCAAAAGAAGTCAGCTTATGAAAAGGTCTAGTTTGTTTCCCCGAATTCCTGTTTATTCCAGAAATATCTCAGAGAGCGTAAAAAACAAGACAGTAAAAATGCAATACAAGTGGGTGTGGACAGCCGAGTGTGGCTTGAATTGCAAAATCAGTTTGAGAAAATTGCTTTACAAATATGGTGAACGTTTGATCTGCCTGAATGAAGAAAACAGCATGTGAATTAAATGAATACTGACAAGGAACTGGCGCATTACAACAGTGGATGATTTTTGTGAGTAGGAGTTGTCACTTGTGTAGTTCGATCTTATGCTTATGTTTGATAAAAGATTTCCTCAGTACCTGCAGTACCTGCAACACATTTTGCTCCTCAGAGATGAGGAAGAATAGTCAAGCTCTCCATCAGTCCGTGTCCTACAGAACATACCTACTTATGCTTGCAGACTTGCAGGTTAGGCTGGTGCCTATTTCCAGCAGTCACTGGGCAAGAATATGCCAGAAAATCCCAGAGAAACACAGAGACGCATGAGACAAACAAGCATGCATACAAGCACTGTCACTCTTGTGTTTTTTGACTGTAGGAGGAAGATGCGGGATCCAGAGAGAACCCACACACTGCTAACTTCATGACGAAAGACTAGGCTAGAATTTCAACCAAAGAAAGAAAGCAACAAAAGAAATTATGAATTTATTTGGCAGGTGTTTTTACACTCCCTGTAATGCTCTACTGACTCTGCATGCCTAGCTAGACTAATTTCATTATTTTGAAGTTGCTCAGTATTTTTCCTTTAAACCATGAAAAACACAAAGCAGCAAGAGCATACATGCATGCACATAGATGACTATATTTAATGTGGTGATGCATTTCTTAGTGTAAGTACTGCTTGATAAAAACACTTTGCTTCTTTCTATAAATAAAATATATAACATCACACTTTTAGCACAAGCGATCTCTCACTCTTCTTTTCCCCTTCATTGTGTTGTTGTTGGGATGAGGGAGAGACAGGAAGAGGGAGAGAGGACATTCTTACTTAATTGGGATCTTGAGCGCATTTGTTTTCAATAAAGATGTTTGCTTTGTTTGCATTCTCTTGCTCACTTTTTTCAGCTTTCAACCTCTCTGTTTCTTCTTCTCTTCACGCCTAGCTTGAGATGACTGACAGCAGACTGTTCACCATCCACCAACACTCTGAATGAGCTCGCTGGCAAACACCGGTACTCAGAATTTAATTCAAGAATTCATCAAAATATGGATTTTGAATAGCGTTGATGCAGCAGCAGGAGGATGCGAGTACAATTTGAAAATTATTCCTGTGAAGCACGTTTTTATATATCGCTCCATTAAGCATGACGGTGAATAAGATAAAAAAAAAAAAAAATCAGAATCAGTTTTTTAAGTTGCCACATTTCTGCTTTGAACTATAATCCACCTGCAAATCATAAATAGACGAATGAACTCAGCAAGGTTTTTTTTTTCCCGCTTCTCCTCGTGGCAGCTAGCCAGTGGACCAGCCTTGTAGGGTGTGAAGGGCCCCGCCAGAGGTCAAAGAGGGTGATAGGCAGATGAAGTCATTCCTGGATCAATGCCCGAGCGACTAATACTCGTGCTTCCTAATGAAGCACGTCATCTCCTTCCTCCATGCGGCCATGGAGGAGCACTGGATACCAATCAACAGTCACAGACAAGGAAACTTTCAAAACCTTTGGAGCCACAAGGTACATATTCAGAAATCTGGTTGCAGTTGCAAATACATTGGGTTTTCCTACTAATCCTAGCAGAAAAGTACAAAAATTTGTGTTTGGGTTGTCGTTTTTCTTGAGCTAACTCTGCTTCTTGGCAACAAGTCCAATGCAGTTGGAAATCCAATTTATTTGCCACTGAATGGTGCTACATTTGTAAGGAAAACTCATTTGTGGGTAGAGCAGCAGTGCTGAGTATGTGGGTTGTGCCCATAAAAAACTTGCTAAATCCTCTCTGCCGGTGCCAAACACTTTTGGTGGAGGCATTGTGGGGTGGTATCTCCCTCAGAGGAAAAGCAAGGCTTGTCCTCATTTAAGACTATCTCTGTGTAGGGATTAAAACTCTATCCTCCATGCTATCAGTGCTCACAAAGCAAGGCTTATCAGTGACAACCAGTGCCGACGCAACGCCCACAAGGACAAAGCACTGCACTAAGGGAACCAAGAGTCTGGGGAGGGCACCAAAAAAAAAAAAAAAAACCCAGGGTGGTGAAAAACCATAGTTATAATAATCATAGCAATATACTTAAAATAAAACTGGGTAAAGCATGCCATGATACATAAACAGTACAAAACTAATGTACCCAAGAAAAAGATGAATTGAGGGCACCTGATTGGCTAGTTCTGGCCCTGGAAATGACATCTAAAATTTGGGAGTGGACATTTCAGGAGGACTGCCTGCCTCAACCCCACTATCGATGTGTCAGCACACATTAAAGATGATGTGATGATCTGTTCTGAGCCAGAACAGATCACTGGACTAAAGTCATGGACTGCTCACTGTTAAGTCTTGGAACATTGGCTGAAATGTTGCTATTGCAGGCTGATAAATAGAAAATAATAGAATATTTTACAAGAAGAGAATCCAGCACCACCAATGTGTTTGGCAGTTTGTTTCCTCCAAAATATTATTGAAATAAACCTATCTGTTCAGGTGAATTACTATTAGATAAATATTATTTAGTTTACACTGTTTTTGTTAAGTTACATGTTAAGAGTTTTTGTAAAAAAGTCACTGTCTGCTTGTGTTTTGTGGGGTACTGAAGGAGGGGCTCACCCAGGCACAGTTCATGCAATATGACAATATAGCTAATGTGTAATATTTGTTACTGACTTTTTGTGCTATATGTTCAGCCAGCTATGATATCAGTTAATGACACAATAATAATGATAATAAGGAACCTTAGGCAATAAGATTTATTATTGATTTCTTATAAGATTTTAAGAGGATGAGGTTTTAATAAGTCTAATTGTTAATCAATTTTATTTTATTTTTTTTCCTGGCTCAAGTAATTTATATTAGCCCATAACTGTTAATGAAAAAAAAACAAAACACAGAAAATCCTTATGTTTGGTCAAGGGTGTGTTGGCATCACATGTGCACACGTGTTTCATTAGTTCACACAGATGCTCGCAATATAATCTTCCAGAGCAATTTTACAGGCATATCTTTGCTGCCTTTACACTACAGAGCTCAAAGAAGATAACCATTTTCCACAATGACCCACGGCACTTTTATTGAGCCCTACGGCGTTGTACTGTCAGGAAAACAACATGTATACGTCTGGCCCACAGATATGGTCCAGGAGTTATGACTCTTGTTTCCAGTAATGTCTTACCCCACAAAGTCAAACTTCAGTTCATTGTCATTAGGGGGCATTGCAGCATGGCTTAGTTTTTGTTGTAAAGCATTGTCTCACTCATGAGCGGGGCCATTAAAATATTTTTGTACAGTATACATTTTTATAAATTTATGGAGAACTGCTGTAGCAAGCTCCTTTTAAATTTCGATGTAGTTTATGTCAATATTCTCACCAACCTGGTGATACTGCAATCTTATAAATAAGAAAACTTTTATAGCTTCAACAAAAAACAGCATTTTTATCTGTTTTATTAGAAATAGTATTTTTTCGAGCACTACATTAAAGCTCTCTGGGTGAATCTTATGTTTAGTGTTTGCAGCTTAAGCTTAATTTTCAGACCCACATACAAACCCTAGGTGAGAAATTGTTCTTAGAAATGAATGGTTGAGGAAAGTCCACAAGAATCCAGAGATGAGTGGCTTGAATGTGGTATATGATATGTTGTGGCTTGTAATTTCTCATAGCAGTTGTTTTTTTCCCCCCAGACTTCATACCTGGAGAGCAAAGTAGAGCGGGCAAGCAGATTTTCAGCTCAAGATAGGTGCTGCAAAGGATGATTTTGAAAGCAGGTAAAATACAAGTTTACTTGAAGGAGGAAGTGACTCTGTCTTAGGAGACAGATACATTAATGTAAGAAAACTTAAGAAGCAGAAAACATGTAAGAGAAGTTTTGCATAAATAAGTAAAAAAAAAATTAAAAATTGCTCACCCACTTTGATCAAGCATCAAAAAATGATTACTTGATAGTCCCTTATTTTCACAGCTGCTTAATCAGAAGGAAATTTCTAGAATTTTTTTTGGAGAAATACATTCCTGGATTTAAGTGCAACACACACCTGTAGTTTCAGCATCATCTCAAAAAACATGTCCCTATTTTTTTTCTATGAAACCACTCACACCGGCAGCAGGTCAACACTGTAAGGCGTGGCGTCTGGTGGTCCTGTTCAAATCAACTCTGTTTACGCAAATGCCAATGGATTTCAGTTCCTGCAGCTGTTCTTCTGTGCTACCAGAGGGTAGTTCTTCTTCTATTGTTGTATTGTAGAAGCAAATTCTGGTGAGGAAAAAAAAAATCAAAATGGGAAAGATTAATTATTGAATTTATCACACAATTTCAAACATCAATGGTGCTACCACAACGATACAGATGTCACTCTAAAGTTGATGAAAGAAGGAAAAAAAGAAGAAAAAGTGAGTACATAGTATACAGTCTATTGGTTTAGAGATTGAAATTGTTAAAAGAGCTTAAGAGTTCTTTATATAGGTCAGCTTCACTACATTTTAGATTTGCCCAACCATACAGGATTCTACATGCACAGTTGCTCCATGGGCTCCACACATTGGGCATATATCCTGAATGTACAATAAATTGTTTATATTCCTGATTGGGAACTCTGAAAATTTGACATTTGAGAACAAAAAGAGAGGGCAACCATCACTGGAAATGCAAATGAGCAATAGAAAACCCCTTTCTATATTTTCCTATTTTTTCTCTGAAATTACTATTTTTCTGTTTCTTTCTTTCTTCCTTTCTTTCTTTCTTTCTTTCTTTCTTTCTTTCTTTCTTTCTTTCTTTTTGTCATTTTTACATGGCATGCCGCAGGCCATGCTGCCCTGAGGGGAGAGCCACATCACTCATATCAAACTGACTACTGCTAAAAATACCTACTAAAGGATAGCTCAAATACAACCAGTGGCACTTAGCCACAGTTTTATAACCAAAGGGTATCGGGCCTCCCCTTGAACCACTGTAATCTGACGACCAACAACCATAATGGTTAAGGCAGTGAGGGGTAGGGAGTTAAAAACTTCACTTCTGACATTCCTCAGCTCTCCTCCGACGTACAGGTCCGGGACTTCTCCTCTGACTTGAGATCTCCTCCAGTGGAAATGCTTCCCTCCTCCTGCAACGGACTGCTGTGCAGAAACTTGACCGCACCGAGAGGTTCCGCTCTCGGAGAACCCCACCGTCCCCACCCCCTGAAGTCGGAGATGCACACACGAGGTCCATCCACCTGGGTGGTCTCTCTACTTTAGTGAGCTGTTGCTAAGCAGCTAATAATAGTCGTGTTTGCTGAGTAATTTTTGCCCTTCTGGAACCAATCAGATGCAAGAAAGTCCTGCGATCTGACAGCCCCAAAGGCGGGATCTAGAGTCTTTTTTTTCTCACCCCTCCTCCTTTCTCTGCCTCCAAACGGAGAGAGGTCTTTTTCTCCCTCTTCTATTGAATCTCAGAGTTGGCCGTGACGCGCGGCCCAGGGGAAGACCACATAGATCTCAGCAGAATGCTGCGACCATCGAGCTTTCATACGCGACCACTTGTGTGTGGGAATCCCTTTGCGCGCCTCGCTTTTTGAGAGAAACTTTCTGTTTTTTTTGTTCTTTTTCTTTTCTTTTCTTTTTTCCCCCCCTTTTCATTTTTTTTTCTTTTTTAAGAGACAAGGTGAAAGCGGTGAGAGCGGCGGAGACCTCCGGATCACGAAATGTTGGGATGGAAGGCGCAGACTTTGACTCGCCGTCTCCAACAGGAGTATGAAGTCCCACTTCACGGGTGTGAGGTCTCCACGAGTGAAACTCTGTCGCCTCGGGATATCGCTACACGCTTTCGGGGAAATACTATAAAGTGGGAAACGGTAACCACCTCGCAGTCCCCGCAACATGGCCTCGGCTGCTAATGCGCCCTTCGAGCAGGAAAACAGAGACCCCGATCGGCCGAGGATAACGCGGAGGAACAGGGGGGACTATACCCGCGGCACACCGCTGGATTTGGAGTATTTGCAGCGGCCGAGTTACTGCGATGCGGGCTTCGCTCTGGAGCAAATATCAGAGGTGCTTATGTCTCATGTTTCACTACAGGAGAGCTGCGTGGTGCCTGTTTCATTGTATTTACTGGAGGGGGTAAAGTGGCCAAACTTTGTGTCCAGTCACTACTAGGTAACAAGACGTGCTTGAAAGCATGGACACGAGAAGGGGAGGGGGAATGCTTATTTTTATTTCAAACGCATGTGAAACAAGCTTCTTGTTGTGTTTATCAATACAGAAACTACTGCATCCAAACTAATAACGCACATGGCAAAAACATTGCATCTTATCCTATTAAACATTGGAAAGACAGCTGTACATATATTTTTCTGACAGGTATCTCAGCTTGGATGAGTCTTCTGAAAATCCATGTGGCTGTTCTCTTCCGTTCACAAATATTGCCAGTAACCCCCCCCCATACACACACACCACACACACACGCTCTCTCTCTCTCTCTCTCTCTCTCTCTCTCTCTCGTGTTGGCTTCTCCACTCCCCATGCAGACCGGAACACACGGCCAGCTCCACAGGGAGAAGGGTTGTCTGCCTGTCTGTGTGTGTGTGTGTGTGTGTGTGTGTGTGTGTGAACGTGTGTGGTGGTATTTGTGGGTTTTAACCACATGCACTCTTCAGGGTATTTAATATCACCTATTGATGTGTGGGGCGTGCAACGGTGGAAGTGAAAGCCACCCCAGGGACAGTTCATAGACTGCTTCCCTTTAGAATACAATAGTCTCTGTGCAGTGGGATATCTGCCATGTATTTATAACTGAAGTTTCAAGCTCTCAGATATAAAACTCCTGTTGAGTTTGGCTTTTAAAGGCATACATAAAAATGGCTAAAGAGATTAAGTCAAAACCCCACAGACTTATCATGATAAGTTGACAGTAGAGCTGCGCGATACAACTAATCACAAAATCAGTGTGTTCAATATTAGAATCACAAAAGTTACTGGATGCAGTATTTGGCTGGAAACTATATTCTTATAGTCATGCATTGACCTTCACTCAGAAGTCTACTTCCATTCAGAACCAGTAAATAGATAATTTTGTGCCCAATACATAAATAATGACGAAGTCCTTCTTTTTCTTTGTTGTAGTGAAGTATATTTAAAAAATTTGGAGAAAAATAATTAGTTATTAAGGATAGTCCACGTTTGTACAATACAATAGGTTATTACCCTTGAGTAGTCCAAAAATAATGTCCTGTTAGTAGATATTATTTATTGGAGTCAACCATTTCTGTACAGTAGGACACCAGTTTGTACACAATTGCAGATCTTCATGAAATGATGCAGGTCAAGTTGTCGGTTCTTTCCCATCATTTACCTCCATTGACTTTGGAGGTCCAGCTGGAAACCAGTTTCAAACTCTTCAGTTTCACTCTATCCATAGCTTATTATTGCAGCTGTGAAGTGACAGGACTCTATGTGTAACCAATAAACCAGATATGTATGTTCCAGGATAGGGCAATATAAGGGATTTATTGTTTAGAAATTCCTTCATGTGCACTATCAAATTGAATCCTAATGACTAGAGATGTGCTGATCAATGGATCAGAAATCAGATTATGCTGACGTGTGGTTGCCGTTCGTATGCTCGCCTCAGAAAAATTGAGGTAATCAATTTTTCATTGATCACCTCCGATCTGTGATCAGCAGGTCAGATACCAAAATATGATATTTTTTCTAAAACTGATCTTTCTTTTCTGCTTCTATATGTTGAAGTTATTAGAAAAAAAAACAACTGTTTTGGCCTGGAAAAGTCTGATTGGTGCATCTTTACTCAACGTTAACTCCCCCTCAGATGTGTTTTTGTGGGTAAAATTTGTTACTTTATGCACATCATGTGTGTAAATAACCTCTTTTTCTGTATTCCAATGGCTTTATCTGGTCAGGTAAGTGTAATCGGTTTGCTTTCATTGGCAGTAACTTCATTCTCTTGTCTTATCACAGGGGAAGGCGACTGGGAGAAAAGCACCTCTGTGGCTGAGAGCGAAGTTCCAGAGATTTTTATTCAGGCTCGGCTGTTACATACAAAAGAACTGTGGAAAGTTTTTGGTTGTGGGCCTTATGATTTTTGGAGCTTTTGCCGTGGGTTTAAGGGCAGCTAATCTGGAAACGGACGTGGAGAAACTCTGGGTGGAAGGTAAGACGATGTTTGGCTATTGGCTTTTTTGCTCAGTTGCACAGTTTCTTGAGTGTATGTACGAAAATCACCAGCTATAAAGACTTTAAGGAGAATTGTTTAAAGTTTGTGTCTTGGAAAGTGGCCGAGCAAAACTGTGTTGGATTTGCAAGAGGTAACAATAACGTCACCCGTGAAGAAGGTTGTAATTAGGCTCATAAGCAGCCCTTGGAGTTGAGGAAATTTTTGTCAAAGCCGCCATTTTGTGAGTGTGTGTATGTGTTGGTGTGTGTGAGAGCCAGCCCCCAACAGTTGAAGGCTCAGAGGCCGTGTGTGTGGTCCTGTTTTGGACAGCTCTCAACTTTCCAAAAAGATTTGTTTCTGGCTGCAGGGAAATAGCAGAGCACGGACAGGAGCTATGGTGGAAGTGTCACTCAGTCTTCTTCTTGTTTTCTTATAGAGAATTTAGGCAAATGAAGAAATTTAAAAGAGGGAAAGAGAGTGTATGCATGGGTGGTTCTTTGGGGGTAAAGGCATGAGGCTGAGTTTTTTTCTCCCTCTTTGATCTGCATTCCTGTACATATGGCTCAAAGACATAATCTACTATTTGGAACTGAACTGTATATTTGAATATATAAATTTATATATATATTTTTCTGTTTTTTTTTTTTTTGCATACATTTTGTACCTTTATACCATTCTTTCATTCCTTTTTTATGTGAAAATAATCCACGTTTTTTAAGCTTAAGCATCAAAGCGGACGGATTCCTGACCTCTTCCCCTGGGCTTGCAGGCCTAGTCCATCCTTGCATGCTGCTGCAGGGGTCTGACAGACAGTGGTCTTCTAATGCATTGCGCAGGCGCAGTTGGATCACGGTTTGTGCATAAAGTAGCCTCTTCAAACACACATTCCTGATTGTACTCAGAGGATCACACAGTTTTCACATGCCAGAACCACGATCAGGAGGACCGGGGCGAGAAGGCATTACAGGAAATGCAGAATGTTATGGCAGAGTGATAGAAAATGTATTTTAGCTGTTAGGATAAATCTGTTCAGTCTTTCTGCCATTTTAATGTTTTTCTTTAGGCAAAATAAACATTTGCTGACATTTTTAAAAATTGTGAAGATAAATCTTAAGTAAGGCTAAAAATTCACAAATAATTCAATGTATTTATTATATTTTCTTTGCATGGTTCTATATTTCTATTTAATACAATTGTAAACCAGTTTTGCTTATTGACTGATATGTGATATGACAGATTATGACCTCTGATAAAACCAACATAACTATGATCAACCTCCTACTGGAGTCTAATAATAGTATTTTCTATTATAGACTGTAAGCAGACTAAAGAAAATAACTAATTTATCAGATATTAAGGTGCGCGTTGAAAGTCCATTTGGTGGGAATGACTAGTCCTGTCTTAGTCCCACAGTGTGGGAATTCTCTCTTTACGACTATACAGCAACAAAATATTACCCAGTGAATATAAAAATATCTAAAAACAATACAAGCAACTGCATATTACTAAAGTACCTATAAAAAACATAAAAGCGACTGAAACTATAAAGGCCACTAGTTGACCAGGTACCCAGTTTTCTTGGTTTATTCTCTACACTCAGGGTGACATATATGTCTTAAATGTTAAAATGACTTGTTTAGATTCTTTCAACAAAAACCTATAGAAAGAAAAGTGGAAAGCTGAAATTTACTACTAATGCAACTCCAGACAACTTATTGATCTACAGTTTTGTGTTGCTCTACTATGACTGTTGCTAAATGAGATTTTTCCTGCAAATTAATCTTTTTTGGCACTATTGGTGCACTTTCCATATTTTTCAGTAGTCAGAATCTGATCTGTTTGCATATTATAAGGCGTTTTAAACTTAATGGATATATTTGGTCGAAATGATGCTGAATAGTAAAAATGTTATTGTTTGAACATTAGTAGCGTGAAAAACTGTGTTCCTTTGCAGTTTAATATTTGGCAGTTTCTGTTGTTTTATGGATGTTTCTGATGCAAAAAGAAATCGCCTGCCATAACAACTTTTACAACCAAAAATTTAAAGTCATTTTCTAAAATCAAGCCAGTAGTCTACTGCACTGCATTGTGGGAAAATAAGTTAAATTTAACAGATTTTATTTACCACAAGGATTATGCTTAGTTATTTTGATATGAACAGGAGTCATAGTTTATTGTATTTCACTACATTTGACACTGGAAATCAGAAATAGAAATTTTCATTCAATTACCTATTTTTTAAAGTTATCATAGACAATAAAATCACAATTACTCATCCTGGCATAATAATGATAAACTCTAATTGTTGTTGTTTATAAATCCCCAAAAATTCCAGCATGGTTGAGTTTGTAACATCTGGGATTTGAACCATTTCTCATCATTATTTTCACGAGAACATCAAAAGAATGTTGTTTGTGTTTCAAAGTATGATTTTAATTGATTTGAATGAAGGAACCAGTTTAATAAGGTAAATTTTTTAGAATATTTTTTGAACCCCTGCTTTTTCAGGCTTTAGTATTTGTAGATTCACCTACTTGTGGATTATTTTTGTAGAGCATATCTAAAATATTTTAAAGAAAATGCAGCTTTGGATGGTGAGGTACCTAGATGCAATGTTACTTAAGCTATTGGCTGGTATTCCAGGAGTGTCATTCTTTGTTCTTGGTGTTGATTGGCTGTGCCCCCCCCTCCCCCAGGGTAATGGATATGGAAGATTGCAGATATTAGCTTCTTTAATAGTACTGATTGAAGTGTATTAGGGTATATTTTGTGTTTGAACGATTAAAATTGGCAAGTACAAATGTTTTTAAAATAGGTCTCAGGTATTTGCAGATTTGAGCTATTCGCAGGCTCTTTGTTCTCTAACACTGTGTGAATGTACACCGTGCATAAATTGCATCTTTTGCCTAAAAAGGCAATCACAGCAAATGCCCCAACTATGATAACATTTTGAGCTCATATGGATTACCTTAATTAGAATCACAATCAATGGAAAAAGGGTATAACATACATTTTTCAGAATATATCGTACAACTAAATTGACTTCTGAGTAAGATTTAAACATTTTGTAGTTACCGTACTTATTGTGATAAACAAATGGACTCTTAGTGGTTATGTACATTGACACAAAGTAGTTTGCTTATGCATATGAAACAAAAGGAGGCAAGGAAAACAATTTTGTGCTTATTCTTAGAATAGTCTGGTAGCAATGGCTAATAAAAGTGATTTAATATCATACATTTAAATGCATTTTTTTTGCCTACAATTCAATCAATGCACACAGTCAAAAATCTGACACTAACAATTGCTGTCATAAAAAGTAACCCTTACTCATTACCAAACTGGCTTCTTCACTACAACTTTTACTGTGTTTTGATGCAACTAAGCAACTGTGATATGACTGCATTCCATCATGTTTTTGAAGCACGCTTAACATTTATTGTTGTTCTTAAGGCAACCACAAAAAAAATTGTTAAAACTGCAAACCCAACCAAACAGTCTGTTTCTTTATAAAATCAATTCACCTGGTTTCAAGTGAACCAGGTACTGGTGGTAAAGGGATCTCTAGGAAACATTAGTAAAAATGCACACACACTTTGATTACAAGAAGGGACCTCCTCACACACATACACTGACAAGGAGACAGTGCTTTGGTGGTTTCCTTGGTCCCAGTGCATGAGGGGTTCCAGATGCTGGTAGGGAGAGATCTGTTTGTTTAGATTAGACTGCACAGCTGAGGGATAGATTAGTTCTGCCTGGACCGCGGAGCCCTGTGCTGGGCCGTGCTGGGGGAACTGGCCCATCATCCGAGAAGAAAAAGAGGCGAGAGGAGAAGAGGACAGACCAGCTGTTTATGTTTCATCTGGAACTGCCCTCCGCAGGCGACCCATGGACGACCCCGCCTAGGGAAGCTGTGTGGCCCACAGACGCACATACGCTACAATACTGTTGGAACTCTGCATGATTTCATTTGGGGTTCATTCTTGCCTGCTTTCTTGGTTGTAGCCAGAATCCCCCAGCCGTCCACCATCAACTGCATACAGCACTTGTCTCGGGTGTTTATTCTACGTGTTGTCACGTGCAAAAGCATTAGCAAGGGTTGTCTCTTCTCACTGCACTCTCTCTGCACTGTTTATAAATGCTCAGACACAGGAAGTTCTGTTTATTAGACAAAGTGACAGAGAGAAATTGGGAGTGAGACACATACTCGTGCAAAGGGGTGATTGTCTCCTTGTAGACCCTGAACTGTGAGAAAACATGGAGGGACCGGTATTTTTTTTCTTTAAAGGTTTTGTTGCCCCTGTGTGGCCTTTATTTGACAGTTTTCAGATAGGAAAACAGGTTGTCAGAGATGGAGAAGACATGTGGCAAAGGTCATCAGGCCAGATCTTGAACCTGCGACAGCCACATTGAGGACTAAGGCCTCCATACGTTGGTCACGCTTTACCCCTGTGCCAACGTCACAGCCGGTATTTTATCTTTCAAGCAATAAGGAATTGGTTGTAGGTATGGGAAAGTAGATCCTCAACAAGAAGCACTGTATTTAGAAAGACTTGAAACAAAAAATACTCTAACTGCATTTAATTGAAACACTAAGACAGGAGTTATTCCTATGACTATAAAAATGTGATTATTACAATTAGATTATTTTCATATATAATGTTTAAAGTCTGGTATTTTGTTTTTGATCCATATAAAGAATAAATAACCAAAGTTTACCGCTGCAAGTGCAAGAATAGTTATACTGTGGAAAATAATATTCTTTATACATTTTGTCAATGTCAATGCCAAATTTATTTATGTAGCACTTTAAAAACCGGTTTAAAACTGCACCAAAGTGCTGTACAAAAATGATAAGAAAATAAGTTGATGAAAAGAAAAAGAAAAATAATACAAGAAAAAAATATATGTATAATGTCAAAATAATAAGAGTATTGTATTTTTTGGACTATAAGCCGCTACTTTTTTCTCACAGTTTGAACCGCTATGCTTATACCGGGCTAAGCATACCGGTTTATAGCCCGGTATGCTTATAGCATAAGCTTATTTAAAGCCCGGTTCGGCTCTTCTGTGGATTTTTCTTCAACCGCCAGGGGGCTCTTTAGCAGGAAGTGAATAATTGGAAGTCAAAATTGGAAATCAAAGAAGAAAGTGCTGATTTTCATTTACAACAAGCACATGCTAGCAGCAGGCACGACGGAGAAATGTTTTCAAACTCATACCCCCTCATCATGGAAACCACACGGACAAGTTCATATGATGCCGCTTTTAAGTTGAAGGCTATCGATCTGGCAGTACAGCGCGATAGCCGCTGCATACAAGCTCGGCGTGAACAAATCCATGGTTCGGCGTTGGAGACGGAGGGCTGCGCTCTTAATAGCAGATTTATAAAAGGCTGCGTCCTTGTGAAAAACTGAGAGCGGCGGAGATACCTGCGGCTTATATACTACGTTTCCAGTTTTTTTTTTTTTTTTTTGTTTGTTTTTTTTTACTTTGTGGGTGCGGCATATAGTGAGGTGCGCTCTATAGTCCGGAAATAAGTGCCATTAGTTCATTAGCTAATATTAGCTGACTAATTAATTGGTCTAGCCTGCAGCTAGCTTCTTGACAGTCACGTGACCAATAGATTAGCAGTTACATTTTAAAATTTTATCTAAAGAGGAATGGTGGATTATGCTCCTTCACTTTTCGCAGCCTGATAATCTGAAGTAATTATGACATGTTTTTATGCTATATAATTTCTTATACAAAAATGTAAAACAAAAATACATACAATTTAGTTTTTTTTTTAAATTTAAAGTAAATGCTTATCATTATTGCTACTAATTTAAATGATATTCTCGTAACTCATATTCAATATGAGCTACAATATTGCTGTTAATATTATCTTTATTATAATTTTGGTATTACATTTTAAAAATCTAGAATACATTTCAGTGCATATTGTGCAAAATATACATTTGTTGTTCTGCCCTTTATACCATAATACAAGCATAAAAAGCTCATCAGTAGTAATTAGTTGGTTAACTGGTCAAGCTATCTGCTGTTGTACCCAAACTCCGACTGTTTCGGAACGTTGTAAGAGTGATGGATAATCGTACTTTGAATTTGATGTTCTTCTATGCATGATATTAATTTTGTTGTTTTCTTTCAGATTGCTGACCGGCAGTTATAGGTTTGGGTGGGGCAGGATTATATCAGGCTACCCTCCATAAAGCTGGAAAAAACCCTGGTCTCTCCGGGTCTTTCTCTGACATCCCATTAATAGGACTTTAAAATATAGAAACTGTGCTACAGAACATTTCTGATGTTTTGGACTCATAACTTATTTAAACTGCGGTATACTGGTAACTGACTCATGTCTTCCTGGTAGTAATATTTTAAGTCCACTTTTCTTTGAAAAAAGTGATTTAGGTCAGAATGCATCCACACTGCTGAGAAGCTCCTTGTTTATTTTCACTGTGCCACTCACAGGAAATGATTAGCTCCAGCAGGAAGTTGTAGTATTGTGATGTCCTATCTTGATCTCCCCCACACACAAACATTGCTTGGAGTCAGCTTTGGAGAAAATGCCTCATGGCGAGTGTTCAACTCAAGATGCACCCTCGATTTCAAATCAGTGTAATGATTAACTGTCAGAGAAAAGAGACGCGAATTTGAGGAACACGAAGGCTTTATTATTCTTCCTGGCCACAAATAGCAAGTTATGGTATCTCTCACAGTATCAAGGGGCCAAGGCGAGCCGAGGCCAAATTGTAAAGAAAATAAGACCATTGCCTGCCTCTAATTAAAAAGGTATCAAACAAACATTGGCTTACTGTACTACTAAAGTCCCCTGCGCCTTTGACTTTGCCTCAATTTGCTGGTTGGCAAAGAGAAGTAGCAAGAAGTGGGTAAAAAGTTTACAAGCTCTTGGCATAGATTGAACTTGATGAAGCAGATGAGCTGGAGTTGTTCTTAGTGCTAGTGAAGGTCATTGCATTCACGGAAATGTCCCAATTCAAGCTGAAACGACTTCACACTGCCCAGATTTATGGTGTGGACTTGGGGGCACAGAGTCATGAATTGTAGTCTCATGGCTACGGGCTGACGAGAGGCCCTGGGGTCCCGCAGCACTTTCTTTGGGTGCATAAGTGCAGAGGCCAGGGGCCACGGGCATGGACTCCAGAGACCCTGAGGTCATCTCGTTGAGGCCCCGCTATTTAAAACCTCACCTGATACTCAGCCTGTGGCCTGGGTGCAGAGTGAAGACTCACAGCAGAGGGGGGTGCAGGGCGGGAGCTGCAAGAAATGCAGCAGAAGTCGCAGCTGTCACCAAGGCACTGATGTGAAGAGGTCCATCTTTTGAACCTGACTGTTAGAAGGGAGTCTGAAAATGCATTTTATTTTATTTTTGTGTGAAAAGAACTGTCCAGCAGAGGGCAGTAAATCTGAGGTATAATCTTTGAACTGATGTTTATGAGCACCCTAACTGAAAATAAATTATAGTTTCCCACATTTTTATGGTTCCAAGCAGATTTCTTTGTATGATATACACTGTGTGTGACCAGTGTTTTAAATTCAGTGAATATACAGTCATAAGACACTTTTATGTACACCTTGTTTGTTCTGGATTGGACCTCCACAGATGCTTTATTCTTTGTCCCATAGGTTCAGCAAGGTGTCAGAAACATCAGGGATTTTGGCCTTGCTCATCTATTATCAAAAACACTTGTTGTACCGTATCACCTCAGTTTGTTTGAGCTTTGATGACGGTGGAGGCCATTGGAGTACAGTGTCATGTTCAACAAACCTGTTTGAGATCACTTTGAATTGTGATATTCTGTTTTAACTTGATGAAATAGCCATCAAGTAGGCATCTGTTTATAAAGGAACAGATGTGCTCAGTAACAATACTACAATGCTGAGGTTAACTGTTGTGATTTAAGCAATGCTCATTTAGTTCAAAGGGGTTGCAAGTGTAACGAAACAATATCCCATTAACCATTACACTACTACTACTACCAGGCTGAGCTTCTGATCACAGCAGGATGGATTCCTGGTTTCATGTTGGTCTGTGCGAAATTCAGATTCTCTGCCATTTGAGCAGCTGAGATTTCTACTCATTGGATTAGGCAAAATGTTTTCAATTTGTTATTGTCTAATCTGTGTTTGAAGCAGCATCAGTTTCCTGTTCTTTTCTGACAGAAGGGGCATCAGGTGTGGTCATCTGCTGGTTCAGCTCATCTGCTTCAGTGTTGCATGTGTTCTGCAGTCCTTGGTTTGTACAAGTGGTTATTAGGGCTACTGTTGGTCTGTCTTTCATCTTGAGCAAGTCTGTTGGATAACCACTGGGTAGTTTCTCTTTTTCAGATTTTGTTTTTGTAAACCTGAGAGACAGTTGTGTGTGAAAATCAGCACTTTATGAAATGATTGTACCAGCCATGAGACAATCATTTCATAATTGTCTGAAGTTTGATCTGTTCAAACTTCAGCAAATCGCCTTAGCCCCATAGTGTTTTTGATTCTTTAATGCCTAAAAACATTGAGTTGTTGTCATGTGCTTGATTCATTATTGTGTGTGGTAACAAGAAATTAAACCACAATACTAATAATTTGACTGATGTGTGTAATTAAAGTGGGTATTTTGCTGAATTGCAAAAAAAAAAAAAAGCCACTGTAAACATTTTGCACCTTCACAAATTGGTCCTTTTGCTTTTTTTGGTCATGTTCATACCTGTTCTAGGTCTGACTGGATTAAGACTATTCATACACGCCTTTGCAGTCAATGATTTTAAAAGATGCCTTTATAAACTGCTCAAAGTCCTGGTTATGTGACGCCAGTAAATATTTTGTTTCAGCAGGAAATTGCTGATGGTTAACTATTGGTTTGAGTACGAGTTCTAATCAGTCATTTTTCCTTATTTTGACTTCTCCAAATAGGGATCAAAACCCATGGTAAAAGATGCAATATACAAAATTATATTAAAATAAATTATATGTGAGATAGCAGTATTTCATTATTATTTATCCACATAATCAATCAATGCTCTTAATAAAGAGGACACGTCCACTTCCTTTGTGCTTTGCTTTTGTGCTTGCTGTGATTAACAGCAGAGCTGACAAAGTTGGTGGTTGTTTTGGTGGGAATGGTAGTGAGAAAGACTGCAGTTTTAATGTTAAGTGCTTGCAGAAAAACTCCTCGTGGAGAAAGATGAAGAGGAGGGGGGAGCGCCTCCCAGAATGTGGCGTCTTCAGCTGAGACGATTGTGGTTTTACATGGTTGAATTATTCAGCTTTTGATGTGCATAAAAGCAGTGATACATGCATGGATGCATGTGCACAAACACACACGCACACACACACAGACATTCTAAAACTGTTGTTGCACGCAGAGAGGCTTTGAGGTTCTGCTTCTGTGAATGACGAGGTGGTTGACCAGTGCAGGCTAATTAGACGTCCCTTTTTGTGTGAGTGTTTTTTTTTTTCTTTTTATCTCTTTCTTCTTCCTGTCGTGCATGTTATATTTTTTTTTCTCCCCCCACTGCAGTATTTTTTTCTTCTGCAGCTTTCATTCAAGAACCGCAAGCACTGAGAACACAGAAAAGTGTGCCCACACCCAATATTTTTCCCAGTTAGCTGAGAAGTCACTCTAGGCGCCTATCGTTGTCGTGTCATCTGTTTTGCTCTTGCACGGTAGTTCTTCAGTTGCGCGCTCAGACGCTCATACAAACTGCACTCAATTAAGTGTGTGTTTATCAGTTAGCCACAAACAGGATTAAACCCTTGGTATAAGGAATAACATTCCTGCGTGTGTTGTGTTAAACTTTATGAGTTGATGAAAAACGCAGGCGGATTGGTGAGGGACTTGGCGTTGGAGGAACATTGAGCCTATGGTTTTGTAAGCAGAGTTTTGCAGGGATGTTTTCTCAAGTTGGCTCCCCGGTATTTGAAAGCCCTACCTGGCCGAAAGTTAAAGTGCATTGCCATTTCGAGTTGTGAAGTTATCCGTGTGTGTGTGTGTGTGCGCGCATGCTGCAAATAAGAGCACACTCCCATTCACAAACAACTTCCTGAGATGCCTCCAAGTGCTCTGTTTACATTGTGCATTCTTTCAGGCACTCTTATTCAAAAACCAGAGCCCTGCAAATGACCGACCACATGAGACTATGTAGAAAGTTACCACCATGCCCCCCAACTTTACCTCCTTCTTTTACTCCTCTGTTCCACTCTTTTCCCCACTGCTAGAATGGACTCTCTCTTTTACTCAAGCGTCTTTTTCCCCCCCTCCTCTTCTGCCTCTCCCCCTCCCTGGCTGGAGAGAGTGGCCTCAGAATGCCAGATGTATTACAGAGTGAGCCACGGCAATGTAAACACTCAGCCCTGCCATGAGAGCAGGGTGGTCTGGCCTCCCTCCTTTCCTACCCTCCTTCTCCCTTCCTCTCTTCCCTCCCTCACAGTGCTGGCTGCCAGGAGGGTGGAGAAGTACAAAACAGGAGAGGGAGCACATTTGTGTGTGTGTGTGTGCGCGCGCGCTGGAGTAGAGAGAAAGAAGTATAGTAGCAGTAGTGTGTTTGTGTTTTGGCCACGGAATCTGCCGTAGACTTAGAGAGATTGGAGTGTGGATTGATACATCTCAGGCTGCAGTGTGGAGAATTTTATTGCAAACATATCCAAAGTGTGTCTTCATGTATGTATGTGTGCTAGTCGCTGGAATTTTATGCAGCCCCTCTGGCTTACCACAGTTACATACATAGCTTTATAGTTCATTGCAATTCCTGCAACACGTCGTCACAGAATCTGGCAGTAACAGCAAAGTACCACACAAGCACATGTAAGGCGTGAAAAGAGAGTAAATATTTTCTGTCAGATGATTGAGGAGTTTGGAGTTTATATTTGAGTCTGTATTAGAACAATAAAAATGGCAGCAAACGTATGTTTCGGTTTGGTTAGATTTTTAAAGGTAAACGTCATGGAGAGCTGACTAAATACCCCTTTCCCATGTTGTAAAATTGCAGTTTTGGATGTTTTGTACCTAAAAGAGCTTGCAAAATTTTGAGTCTGCTTTGACTGATGATGGAAGGTAATTTTCGGCTTCTACTGACAGAAATGGGATTATGTTTCTCCAATAAATAACATTCACCAAAAGGAGGTCACTTAGAGTTGTTTTAGTTTGATTTAGTATCATAATCTGTTATGTTTTAATAGGAGTCAAATGGCAAAACTGGGATCAGAACCTAACTTATTGGAAACAGGATGTAATAAATAGTCTTATGAAAATAATACACAGGTAAATTAAACTATATGTAAGATTTAGACTTTTTCATGATTGTTTTCATAGTACCTAACTACAAAAAAAGAATTTACTAAACTAACGTGCAATAACTTGAGGAAATATTTTGTTATTGGCATTAAATGGACAGGAAAAGAGCAAAATATGAATATGTAGATAAAATAAATTGGGACACTCTATAAAACCTTTTAGATTTTTTTTAAACATACTTGAGCATATTGTAATGTAAAATATTTTTTAGAATACCTTTTAAATAAGAATATAACATTTTAACAAAAAAATGCTAAATTTGTTGTGGAAGCTAAATATTGACTCCTTTACTGTTATTCCCATTTAAAATAGCTAAAATAACACACCACATGTGTGCAGCATGTGATTAGAACACCCTAACAAGTATGCAAGCCACGTGTACAATTGAAAACAAAAAAATGCAATATAACAGTATGGGATTAGTAATAAAACTGATGTTGAATTCACGCATATTCATATGATCTAATTTCAATCTTCCAGCTTGTGTCGTTCAGACCGGGCATTTAAATGCGTCCTGAGTGATGACATGGATCTTAAATAAATCAAAGTAAACAAAGAGAGAAGACAAGTAAGACCAAATAATGGCGATTTCCTTCTGATATTTTTACATGATCGCCATTGTACTGCAACAGAATGTTTATGCGCAAATAGGCGGAGGAAGAAAGGGCGGAAGAGAGAGGGGGCTGCATTATTACATACATAATTTACATTTTCATCAAATAGCCTAATTAATTATGAGTGTTTTTTTTTTTTTTTTCTCAGATTGAGTGAATACTGCAAGAAATCCAACTAAGGCAACTCCAAACTACTACATTATAGCCAACTGTGCCAAAATCAGAAAAAATAAAGCACATTATACTCACCCAGTTGTGGAGTATTTAGACAAAATCCACCCTCCTGTCTTTATGCAGGACACACTTGAGTGACCATCATAGAAATCTCATCTGTACATCCTTTTCTATACACTGTTCTTTGTTGTATCCTTAGCAAATTCTAGGCATTTTATCTGCAATGCTCCAGAAGCTATAAGTGTCACTGCTCACGGCTGAGACACCATGGTTTTTACGATTTAGGTTGTAGATGTGTATTAGCGATTTTGATAGTGCTTAGGCTTGGAAAGAAGGCCTTCTAGGTCCTGACAGCCCAGCCCTGGAAAATAGTAACCTATCTTCGATGAACCAAGTACTTGAGATCATTTTACTGCATCAGAAATTTTGTTAAACTGAACAGGTTAAGTAACACAATGCTATCCGCCATTGTTTTTGTTATCTGACCATGAAAATGTAGAATAAACCCTGTGCATGCTGCACATGTGCACTTTCACAGCTGTTGAGTACTTTACACCTCTACGGGGGTGTTCACAAAAGGACCACTCTTAGACATGGTTTCAAAAAGTCATAGACTCGGATCACAACAAATGGTTTCACTTAAAACGAGCTAACCATTATAAAATCCGCCATAAATTCTGCTGACAATGATCAAAAAATACCAATCACACCTCCAAAGACTGTCTGAAAACTAAGAAATGGAAAGCAGGCGCAAAGTCAAAGCTCAGAACTTGGTCGTTGGTTGTCATGAAAGATGCTGTACATGCAAAGATGTTTCCCAAGAGTTTAGGCTGTCAGCAAGAAGACAGAAACAGTACTCAGGCAAGTGTTATGAGGTGTAGGGGACATGCTCCTCACATAATTACCATTAAACTATGATCTAAACAGGCACTATTAATGCCATTTTCTGAAATGTTTTTCTTTTTTTATGTTTTAGTTAAAGTTATACGACCAAAGCAACCTGTTAGTTGAACAGCAGCAAGTGGTTGGATATATAAACAAATGCAAAGATTAGTCAGGATGCCATGACTACAAAGGACATTTATGCAGCTTACATGTCAGATGGTTTATGCATAATAAAGAAGACAGAATCAAGTTGCAATTATGACAGACTTTACTGGTCTGCAAAAGTCCAAAGAAAATCAAGAGCTTCAGAAACTTTACATCACAAGGAAGCTTCTTGGCTAATTTGAAGGAAAGTATAAAAGAATTGGAGATTGTTTAACCCTACTGCACTGCACTGGTTTATGTCAGCCAGGGTGACAGGACTATGGAATATTGAATTGCTCTCAGGATAATTTTTGCTCTTCCTCTCGCTTTCTTTTTGTTTCTGCCTCTGCCTTTTTCTCCGCACTCAGGAATGTGTGATTTTGGGATACCTGCAATCATGGGCCATCTTTACAGGAAATGACAAAGAGATGGCTGGCTGAGATTGGCTGCTCAGGCTCATGTCACGGTCTGTTATGACTGGGCGGTGGGCCAATCACAAGATTGTAAATCCAGCAGGGGGGAGGCAGTGAAAGCTTACCTGATTTCAAATTTACAGGCATTGACAGGATATGTGTCCTCTCCCCATCCATCTGCATGGTTTTAAGTCATATAGTTTAACTGCTGAGGATGAACAATGTTATCACCTTGCAATGACAGCTGCATCCATTTCTAGTTTAGGTATGAAGGTGCATCCCTTTTACTTGCAACGTTTACTTCACAAATGCATGCACATGTTGCAAAAACAGACATTTTACTGTCAGTGTTTTCTTCTACATCTACCTTATAGTCTTTCTGCTGCCTTGTGAATCCATTGGTGTTGAAAGGGATTTTTTTTTTGGGGGGGGGAGTGGGATTTAGGGGGTTGGTAGAGGAGATTGGGGATTTCAATGAAGGCAACAACGTGGAAGAATCTGCCCATTGAGAACTGTGTGAATGTACACCTCGGGCCCAGGAGAAGCTGCATTGGGAGCCAGCCGACTGCTAAATACACCCATTTTAGGAGTTGCAAGGGCCGGACAGGTGATTAGCATAATCGGGGGCGAGGGTATCCATAGATATGGTAATGCTGCATTTAAGGGGGTGCAGCGGTTGGCAGCTGGAGTGTCACATTTGTGTCAGGGGGTCGAGCTGTTTTGGGCACATCTCAGCTTTCTACTCTGCTCTTTTCTTATTTTTTCTGTCGTTCTTTTCTGTCATTCTCTCACTTTTTCGATCATTTTACAGAACCCTCTTTCTAACTTACTTATGTGGAAACCTACTCCTGTCTAAATGCTAACAGGGGAGAGTACAGGGAGAGCACAAGGGGAAAGGGCATGAGAGGGAAAGGGGGGGGGGCTTGTCATGGGTCAGATAGGGTCTCTGCTCTCAGTAAGGCCTTTCATCACATATTTGTGGCTGTGTGCACACCTGCATTCACAACTACCATGTATGCTGCTTCTAAGAAACTACTACAACTGTTGTTGCTCTTGTGCTTTATTCTTCTAGTGAGAGTGCAAGTTGGAATTGGTCGCTTCTATTGGTTTGCTTGTGTTGAGTTAAGAAGTGCCGACATTCATGGTAAAAATGATTTTAAAAAGAGGTGATGGATGGATGAATGGATAGACGGATGGTAGGGCTGCGCAGTATTAGAAAATCTTGCAATGGCAATTACACTGGTAAATATTGTGATGATGATATGAGTTGTAATATGTTCCTGTTTTCTTCTTGTCTGTGTCCAATATAATCACCTGGTGTCCTGAAACTTTGTTCAACTGTTTAAATATTACATTAGCTTGAAAAATTCATGTTCATAACACTTTGGTTATATTGGCCAACAATGATGGCACTCCAAACAATCCTTTGGAATATGAAAACTGATATTGCGATGATGATATTTTGTACAGGCTTAATGGATGGAAGGAACGAAGGAAGGAGATAGAAAGAAGGAATGCAGGAAGGAAGAAAGAATGGATGGATGTAAGAGTGATGAAGTTTTTTTGACTTCTGACTCAACTTTAAAGATCTAACTGTTAAGGATCTTAACAGTTAGATTAACTGTTAAGATTAATCTAAATTCTTAGATTAACTAAGAATTTTGAGAGAGTGGAGTTGGTGCAGATCAGGCTAAAAAGTTCTCTGCTTCTGCTCACTAATCTATTTCTTAGTGCATGACTATTTATACTGGCTTGCTTAACAAAGTCGGGATTAACCAAGTTTGTGGTCTTTACAGAGACCATTTTCTATCTTATTTCTTCTTGTCACAGCCGTGTCACTTGAGTCACAGCATAACAGCATAACAGAGAAAAAGACTTATGGGTATGTTGCTTTGCTCAGTGACATTAAATAAGTGTGATCAGTTTATTTGTAAAGTGGATGTAAGCTTACTATTGAAGAATTTTACAAATTCAGTCATGCTGAGCCTCGGGTGATGGTCACAGGAGACCTCATTGTTGGAAACTTGAACACTGTGGGTTTGCGATGACAAAAATGATTGAACTTGTTTTTTTTTTTAGTTGTTTGAAATTAGTAAAAGAAAAGCGACTTTGTGCCTTATTGTGCTGTTTTCTTTGTTGACATCACTGTCATACAGTTTTAACTGTATCTACCAAAGATTTGGTTCACATAACTTGCCTGCAACGATCATCTTCATCTTTTCTGCAGTTGGAATTTAGATTTACATATACCCACTCTTAAGAGATTAAATCACTCTCTTTGTCTTCAGTGTAGAAACCATGGATTAAAGTAGTTTTTTTTTTTTTTTCGTTATTTTTACCTTAGTTGAAAAGTGTTTTTTGTTCATCCTTTGAACGGTAGCTGTTGCTTTGGGTATAGGAGATTTCTTTGCTGTTTGCAGGAAGGTGACCCGGTTTTGGGGGTGGGGGGGTCGGTGCGTTCCCCACACCACAGGGGGTTCTTGCTGAGATGGGGCCTAATCCAGCTAATCCATTCTCTGCATACATGCACACGTGTGCACACACACTTACTGAGGTGTGCTTGGCCACATGCATGTACACTGAATACACTCATACATCTTGGATGCTCTAATGTCAGTTGAACATCTGCTTAACGGAGATAAGATTTTTTTTTAACCATTTTACCTTTTCTCTGTCATATCTAATATTTCTCCAACGTGTACATCACACGCATTAGTTGAAGGACGTGGCTGCTGTTGTTTTCCTTGAAAGTGTGAGCTACTTCCGTTTTCTGCATGAGAGATGTCTGTGGGATGGGGCTCTGGTGCTGTGTGTCCTGCATGGAAAAAAGAGAAAGTTGGCAAGGAGAAAAGGGGGCTGGGCTGGCTTTGACAGAGGGGCCGGGCTGATTGCCATCATGATCTGGCCAATCACAGGGTAGAGCTGAATAAAGCAAAGAGAGAGAAAATGAGAGTAGGAATGGGAGGAGGGAGTCCAGAACTGAAAGGACGAAGGGGGTGATGTCAGTTCCTTAGAAACCTACGTCCTCTCCTTTCATAGCCCACTGCCCCCCACTCCAACACTTGGAGAATAGGGGAGCCCAGGGGTTAATGTTATGCAACATGTTCAATACCCACACTGAAGGCTCTGCCACAGGGGCATGCACAAGCCTCTTCTCTTCTCTCAGTAATTTTCTCAGTGATGTAGAGAGTTTTGAGTGGAATCTTGTTGTGTTGACAAATTGGTCATTCCAAACTTATATGTTGATTAATATATTGTTTTAGCATTGGTCAAAAACCAAACGGTACAGCTCTATCACATGCTTCTTCAACCCTTATTAGTATTTGTGGCGTAAGTGTATGTGAAATCTGGAATGGGCAAAGTTTCCGAGTTACTCTTCAAGTTTGCACTGTGTACAAAGTTTGACAAAAGATGATCTAAAGTGTACAAAAATGTATGTTCCCGTTATCAAGTAAAAACAAATCCTTGTTACAACTGAAGAATCAGCATACAGTACATCAAAAGGGACAAACCCAGTTTTTTCCCTAATGACGGGGTTTGATGCAATGTCCAACTTCAGTCACTAGGTGGTGTTTCAGTCCACATAAGTCTTTGTACTTGATCCTTCATCTTTGCCCGTTTAAAACAAATGAATATAAAATGCTTACATTTGAGGATGTTTACCATGGATTGCATTAACTGTCTTTTTCTGAGAGATCAAGTCCAGGAGTGAAATACAAACACATTTCTTCTAGCAAAAATCTAGATTCTTACAAATTTTCTTATCTTTTGATATTCCCAACATGTTTATTGAACATCATGACTAACTGGAATATCCTAACGTACAATGGGGGAGTTGAAGTCAACACAACAATGACTGATCCAGTTTAGGAGATTGTCATGAATCCATATTGACAATAATTTGTAAGGGGCAACAAAGGATTGGGAAAACAAAGTGATATGTTAGAAATCAAAGACACTCTCTGCAGCAGAGTCTGCTAGTGAATACTTACAATAATAACTTCTGCACTGAAGATAGTTGCTGTTAGTTCAATCTGAATAAATATAAACGTTTTAGTTGCAACCATGATTACTGACTGAAGCTGGTTAACAGTTCTTAGTGTGTCTCTTGGAAAAATTGCCTTCACTTTACCAACCACTACCAACTGATTCAACCCAGCTCTTTTTCTTAAATCACCCAGCTGTGTTCTCACTATTTTTCTTCCAAAAACGTGGACACATTTTTACTATAAAAACTGTATGCTGAGCTCTGATCTGGAGCATACTGGAGGTTTCTTTTAAGGCGAAATGTGCTGTTTGCTGCAGATCGTATAGCAGTCCAGAGTGTTGAAGCAGCAGTGTATTTTCGTGTTAAAGAAGAAAAACACATCAGGAAAAAAAAATAGTGCTGTTAAAGCAAGTATTTAAAAGTCAGTGACACTTTGTTTTGGTCACAGCAGCTGAACTTGGAGCTGAACACCTTCAAGTTATCAACACAAGCTGGGGTCACCCAGTTTTCCTTGGAGGAGGAATATGGGAATATGTGTCATTGAAGAAACACAGCTGTGTGTACACACACTCGTATGCACACCCCTGCACGTACGCAGTGCTGTGTGCACACACACTCACACTTTTTCCTGGTCCAGCTGGGGTGTTAATTTCACCCCACGGCTGTGTGAGTGTTGACCCCAAAACTTTGCAACCTTGTGAAGTGAGGAATTCTTGAAGCCCAAGGCTGTAATGTGCTGTTTCCTGTAGAAGAAGACTACATTCCTTTGACTTGTCCCTTCCTTTACTGCTCGCTCGCTGTAAACTCGAGGGTTTTTTTGGGTGGCTGTCCGCAACTTGGAAAGCATTCCGGCCAGACAGTGAGCTCTTTCTAAGCACAGCCCTCCCATCTTTTTCCAATTAGATCTTTCTTCATGTTCTCGCACACGGAGAGGCAGGGTGAAAATAGATGTGCTTCCTTCCTTGTATCAGTGTTATCTTTCTTCCTTCTGGCAGTGCACTTACACCGAGCCTGAGGCTAGCTTTGCGTCCGAGTGCTGAGTGCATTGGACAAGTTGACTTGTTAGTGCACTGTCAGTGCACATCGGGTCCTAATCAGTTCCATGCATGCTCCTTTGAAGGCAGTTGCTGGTGTAACATAGCTGTGTAGCTGGCCTAGTACTGGAAAGCATGTCGCTCTAGTTAGGCTCGGCCTGCTATTAATGATGAGTATTATAAACATTCTTTCAGACAGGATCAGATGGGAATGCTGTTTGGGTCCAGAAAAGAAGAAATCAAGTGTGTTTTCCTAATGCCCCAAGACATGGCCCCCTCCCTCCCGTTCCATTGGTCTGACTGGGTGGTCCGGCCCAGCAGAACAGGCCTGCTTATGTTCAACTTTAATGCCATTACAATGGAGTAAAAACATTCAATCCATGCCTACTGTTGCACGAATTGAGCCGAATTGTTAAATTGGATTAAGGCATAATAAAATGTTACAGATTTTTCACACATCCAACACTCTTACTGGGCATTTTTCATGTTTTGTGTGTTTGCGTGTGTGTGAGTGTGTTCAAGACATTGAAAGAAGACAACTATGAATTACTTGAGCTTTCACTGAGTGTTTAGTTTCTGATGATGGAAGGGGTGCAGATCTTCCGCTCATAAATCTGGCACACTGAAATTGAAGTTGTGCACAGTCACACACTCGGTATTACAAGCGCTCCTACAGCGATTAAACCGAAATGGTTTTGGTGATTTTTATTTCATTGTTTTGTCTTTCTCCAGTTCTTGTCATCACTTTTAAAGCAAATAGCACAGTCTGTATCTTTTTGCCACTGATTATGTATGTTATAATGCTATTCACTCCTTCTTCAGTTGCATTGAAACAAGCTATTTACACTACAGAATAATTTGTTTTTACTCTCTGAAATTAAATGACTAGATTAGTGTTTTAAAGTCAGTTTCAAGTATTGTTTCTTTTTATTTTCAAATTTATAAATACAAATATTCCTAGGAATGCATTGATGTGAAAATTTGGGACAGTATCAATTTTTGATGTAAATATTGCTGTCATGGCTGATAAAAGATTTGTTAATAAGAAAAGAATTGCAAAATTCTAACTGTTGCACAGAAAAGTTATATATATATATTTTATTTTTTACTGCAGTTGGTCGTCACAATCCTTTTTAGAGGATACAGATAATAAAAGGCAGGCTATCATAAAATCACTGTAACTACACACTATATTTGTACACAGACAAAATTGGCCTGACATTGATTGTAAGGTTTAAAAAAATGTTGCTTTGGAAAGTAAAATGTATTACTACTAAATTCATGTTTCAAAATAGAAATTTGTCTTAGGACTCTGTGGCAGGGTCATTCAAACTTTTTGTCACATGTGCCAAAGCTTTCGAGCCAAAAGTACTCGCCGGACAAAAAAAAAGCTAAAATCAAGTAAATAAAGTATCCAGATTTTTTTTTTTTCTAAATTGATGTTTTTTTTATTGCAGATGCAAAACTTAAAAGTAATTTTGCATGTTTGCTGGATCAAAAGGAAGACATGTAGTCTTCAGCTTCTTTTGGACCTGATTGAACAAATTTATTTGCTGTAATAAGAACAGGATTTGAGTCACTTTCTCTCAAATGCTTGCTATAATTATACAAGTTTAATAAACAATAAAAGCAGTTTTTTTTTGTAAAGAGCCATGGATAAATGTGGTTCTACATTTTGTTAAAGCCAGGTTATAAAAAGAGAAATACTCTTTTTAAGATTTTCTATTGTAAGAAAATTATGTTTGTAATAATTTTACACTAGTTAAAATTAAAAAGTCTCCTTCTGCATTAACCACCTGTGCTACAGGCAAAGTTTGTGTCATTCTTGAACTGCAGTTGGGGGCCAAACAAAATCAAGCGAAGGTCCACAATTGGCCCATAAGCCACACTTTGGACACCCCTGCTCTATTTCAGTTTGAACAAATTTGTAAATTTCTCAAATTTTTAGATTTGTGTGTAATTGTATGCTTTGATTAAACATTTAAGACCTTGTGCCATGATCCGTGTTTCTGTGTATTTATTTTAAGGTTTTTCTGTGTTCAGTTTCTGTCCTGAGTCTATGTTGTTTCTGCGTCTTCCCCGTTGATTGCTTCCCAGGTGTTTCTCATTCCTTAATTACCCTCCCTGTGTATTTAGTCCCACCTGTTGTCTTTGTCTGTTGTCGGATCCTTGTCGTACGTTGTGTTTACGTCATTCATCGTTGGTCTGCGTACCCTCACAGTTGAACTGTTAAGTCCTGTGTTGGTCTAGCTCTCGTTTTTAGTCTTCAGTTTTTTCAGTTGCTACCGGTATTTAGCCATGTGCTATCTTTCTGCCGTGCCGCCTGATCTGGACTGTTTTGAGCATCTTTATTAAATTCATCATTTTCTTCTACAACCTGGGTATCTGCGTCTCTCCTCACCACCTCTCACCCACTGCACCTGACACCTTGACAGAAGAGTAGAGGGTTTTACTCCCATTTCCCCCCATTTTTGTCATAATGTTAAAAACAAACAAACAAAAACAAAAAAAAACATTATGCCAATAAGCACGACTGATTTTGAGGGGGGTGAGTCATTGCACTTCATGGAGCAAGGTTTAACAGTCTTTGAAGAGCAACCACAGGCTTCTGTATAGCTCTGTTTATGGGGAATGAATGGTTTGACATATTCTAGTCATCTATTATTTTTCTATTCAGCATCCTAAGGTTCCTGTTTTGTTTTGTCTTATATAAGTTGAACAGTGTCAAAAAAGCACAATTTTCTGTTTACTTGGTATTTGATACAGCTCATTTAATTTTTTTAAATTATTTTATTTTTATATTCATCATATTATGAAAAAATTAGCCCTTCATGTTATTGTAAGACTGCCCTCTTGCTAAAAGAGAAATATGGGGGTTTTAAGAAAATGGCCACTTATCATGGAATTATAAGTCAATCGATAAGAATCAATGAACAACTCATTAATTGATAACTTGCATCCCTACTTGGTAAAATTGGCCAGGGTATCTTGCCACACCATGAGTTGAAATTGACACTCACAGTTTTTTCCATCATTATATCGTCTAAGTTTGGTAAGCCAGCGGAAATTTTAGCCTTGATTTACTTCTTTGACGTTCACAAGCCGTTCACCAGAAAAAAAGCAAGTTTTTGACGGCTAGATGAATCGACTACCAAAATTGCTGTCCTTGTGCAGTGTTCAGCATCTATCGGAAGTCGTCTAAAGAAGTGGCATTGGTGAACCTGCAGCAAAGGCTTATATTGATTTAAATGTTGTTTCTGGTTTTGAGAGAACAGTGTCGGAATGCACAATGCATCACAGTTGTGTATAGGGGTTGCCCAGTCAAAGTGCCCACATTATAGTCAAAATGTTCTGCTTCATCAGTGTATTCTGGAGAATTCTGTTAACTACATTTATTTCAGCATCTGCCCAAATGTTTATATTTGTACACTCCTAACAATTACATGTCTGTAATTTATAAAATTAACCTATAACATTAAAAGGTCACTTTTTAAGTTAATCTGGACAAGAACTATGCAAAAATCCGAAATAATATTCAGTTTAATAATAAAGCAACAGACTCACAAATGCAATAAATAAAAAAATGTCTATTCTCCAGATACAAGTTTTTATATTCATCTTCAGTCAATTTAATAGATAAACTCTCACTTTTCCCAGCAATTTATAGCTTTTGTGTGCATGTTAGCGATGAGATTGGACACTTTTGTCACTCACAGAAACACATCTGCCAGCTATGCACCACCAGGGTGTGTTCCGGCACCCATTTGTTGCGACCCCGGTGGTAGGAAATTTATTTTTCAGTTCGTCCATAAAGCTACACTTGCGCTAAGCATCAGCTACTGCAGCCCACTGTGTTCAGTCTATTCGCTCCACCTGTGTAAATAGACCCGCCGTGCACTTCTAGAGACACTAGAGGCGAAACAAATGACCTCACTCCTCAATTTAAATAAGCTAATGCATATCATTAAGTTTATGTGCTTGTGAATTATAAAGGGTTTGATTAACGTAATAGATATTGCATTCAAATATAAATAAGATGTGTTCAAATATTTGCACATTGGGGTAAAAAAAAAAAAAAAGACACCTTAATGACTGAACTCTTCTTTGTCCAGTTGGTGGGCGTGTTAACCAGGAACTGAAGTACACACGACAGAAGATGGGTGAGGAGGCCATGTTTAACCCTCAGCTGATGATCCAGACACCGCGGGAGGAGGGAGCCAACATACTAACGGTGGAGGCCCTTCTACAGCACCTGGAGTCTGCTCTCCGAGCCAGCAGAGTTCATGTTTACCTTTATAACAGGTAACTAATATTTTCTGTCCTCATCTCTGATGTTTGTGATAGGGCCGTAATACATTAAATCCTGTTATGTTAAATGTCCATGTCATTTTCCCTCAAAGCCTGCCCTGGTGGAAAAAAACAAAAACAAAAAAAAAACTGAATGCATATCTAATTTCTGTTTATTTCAGACAATGGACATTGGAACACTTATGCTTCAAATCAGGGGAACTAGTCACAGAAACACATTTTATGAATCAGGTGAGACAATCATTTGTTTTAACATTATCTCCCCAACTTTGATACCAACCTGTCATTTGGTGTGAATTCTTCTTTGTGTTTATCCAATCAGATTATAGAAAAGCTTCATCCCTGCCTCATCATCACCCCTTTGGACTGTTTCTGGGAAGGAGCTAAACTCCACTCTGGAATGGTCTATCTCCCGTAAGTACCACATTTCGACTTATCAAAACTGATAAAAAAGTAATTTTAGAAAATTCCAGCCTTGCACTGCAACGTATTATCTGCTCGACTATATCCTGACAAGCACACGGAGGGCCGACGGAAATCCTAATTAGGCACACATAATCGCTTTTCTCTTTGTCAGGTCAGTTGGCAAACCGATCAAAACTAAGTTTGGGGACATCTCTGAGAACTGAGCTTCTCTGCACTGGTTTATAATGTTAGCTCAGCGTAAACTGCACCAGGACGCTTTCCTCTGCATCTTCTTTTTGCCTCTGGTAGAAGAGGCTACTTTAGCACACTGAGCCCATCCAAAGAGACACCATAGAAGACCAAGAGTGTGTGCATGTGTGTCCTGAACTCGTCCCCTCTGAAGGCTCTATTGTAGTGGTCTCTGGCATGCGTATCGCTGGCAATGGTTTTTCTCCAGCCCTGGGCCTCACGCCATTGTCTGGCCGTTCTGTTGCTAATAGCCTGCTGCTACAGTAATACTCAGCAGACCTTTACCTCTGCATGGGTTTGTCCACGCAGTAAGTGTGTGCCTTCGCCGGTGGTGCATCCATGTGTCTTGTACATGTGTGAAAAGCATACCGGTTTGGGTTGCCATCATCAATGGATGTGTACATCCCTCTGTGTGCATTGCCTATTTGTTTAGAATAGTAAATAAGGCTTTTTACTATGTTCTGGTTGGGAGGTTGGGAATAATAACCCAAGCCTGGTTAAGCAAGTACAATGTAGTCAGAATGAGAGATAATAAAAAAAGGGAGATTGGAATGTGTGAGGAAAGGAGAGAATGGAGAAACAAGATCTGGGATGGAGCAGGAAATTACTTGTTGCACGATGGGAAATGGTTACCTAGCACGGCAATGATTTACTGCGCTCAAAAGTTTTAACGTTGTAAAGTTTATAGTTAGTTCGCAATAAAATTCGAAAAACAAAAAAAATTAAGCTATTATTTCTTAAAAAGAAATATGTTTTCTTCATACAGTGGTTGGGAGAAGAGATGCTAACATTTGCTTTTGAACTTTGCAGAGGTGAGAACCCTATGCAATGGACCAATTTTGACCCCAAGGAGTTTCTTGAAAAGTTACGAAGAGCACACTTTCCTGTGGATAGCTTTGAGGACATGTTGGAAAAGGCGGACGTCGGGCATGGCTACATGGATAGGCCCTGTCTGAACCCCGCTGACCCCGACTGCCCCGATACTGCACCCAATAAGAACTCAACTAAGGTTGGTTCATAACTACCATCAAGATCGTGGCTAGAAAATGTTATGCATGCATGTGCAACATTAGAAGTTCATCAATCAAAAACTGGTAGTAAATTGGTGGCTTGCTTTTTTCTATACGTATTTTATCCAACTACAATTGTTAAATAAGAACTGGAATTGAATTCAAAATATTAATTTAAGTAAACTAATTTAAGTACCTTAAATTAGTTTGCCTTTAAGTGCCAAACCTGCCTTACTAAAACTGGCATAAACCCTGCAAAATTCTTGATGACTAGTGCATTCTGCTGGGTTATGATGAGTACACTGATTAGGGTATTTTTGCATTTTAGACAAATCCTGTTACTAGCTGATTCTACTATGCATCTTTAGTGCGTAGTATCGAGTTATACTTTCTTAACTTCTTCTTCCTAATCACAACAGCCATTCAACGTGGCACGGGCTTTGAGTGGTGGCTGCCACGGTCTGTCCAGGAAGTACATGCACTGGCAAGAGGAACTCATTGTAGGAGGCACCACAAAGAATGGCAGCGGACCCCTACTCAGGTAACCTACCCATGCTTACACATCCTCAGATTCATAAGAACACCACGGGGATTCTAACAAAGCTTATTTTGGAGACGCTGGATGTTTTTTGTTCTGTTACGCTTTCTGAGTGTGCATGTGCGCTGTATGCGATAAATCTTGCAGTCATTAGCAGATTCCAGTGAAATTCTAAGAGCTCCAGCTGTTGCTCCTCAGCCCTGGCTGCACTGCTTGGACTCTACCCTCCCTCTGACTCTCGTATACACAGAGAGGGGCACAGAGTGATCTATTGCTCAGCTAGTCTCTTCAAATATACAGCAATTTAAGATACACAGATTTAAGTCCAACACAAGCACCAGGTCAAAGCTTGCGGAATTGGTGATGTGCATACATCATTTACACAGTTTTATGTTCGATCCATGACTTTTGAATACCAAACGGATACAGAAATTCAAATCTTATTGAAAAAAAAAAAAAACAAAAAAAATAAACGGGTCTATTTTGCAATTAGAAAAATTATTACATATTTTGCTTGCACACTTTGTACTTGCTAAATTAGAGCGTTTATGGCACAGTCATGTACGTAGAAAAGTACATATGCACGTTCACACACATCCTGCTCGGAGAGTACAGTTGGCTGCATTCTTTGTTTTTTTGCGGTTGTGTTTTCCTGGCAAAGTTGGGTCATTACAGTGCTGGTGTGTTCCTGCACTGTGTGTGTGCACGTGCATGTGTGTGTGTTAGTGTGTTGCTGCTGCTGCTCCTGCTGGCACTCGGTTTCTACATCTTGTTTACTAACTGCCACCATTGCCGTGATTATCACCATACCACAAAGATCACATTCATAAAGAGAATGACAGGCTAATGTCTGCTGTTTGTTTCATTGCTTTTTGATGATGCGAAAATACACGGACTGACTTGAGCGCTGTTCACAAGTTGCTCTCTAGTCGAGTCTCATTTGTTAATAACTAATCACTTGCACTACGTTATTGGCTTGCTAATCTGCTCATTAAGGTTGTGCAGTATTCATTATACTTGATATTATGGCTCTTCTAATCAGGTTCCTTGTGGAGGCATTTCAGAGGGAGGCTGCAGTAGTGCTGTGCACAAGTAGAGTCATCCCTGATTATAGCAGCAATTTGTTCATTTCGTGGCTTTAAGAAGGAGAACGGTAGACGAGGGGTGGACAAAACAAGATGTTTTAGACCTTGTAAAGGGAAAATAGGGCCAACAGTGGAAGGAGTGTGTCTTCTAATTGGTAGACAGAGCAGGCAAGACGGTTAACCCGCCTTGCCTACTGGGTGTGGTCAGAGGGCCAGGTGGCACTGGTGCATGGTAGCCTCCCCTCTGACGGGAGCTGTGGCTACAATTGAGTAACTTGCCACCATCCAGCAAGTCAGTCGGTGAATTACTGAATTTAATTTAAGCGCTTTGTCGACCTATAGCCTTGATAAAATGCTATACTGTAGTATAATCCATTTTTACCATTTGGAATATTTTTGAGAATCTGGAAATAAAAATCTCGGAAATGATGAAGGATCTAAGAAATACATCTGCTCCTAGTGGCAATTTTTAAGCTGAATGGTTTTCAGGATTCACCCTTCTAACTGCACTACTTTTCTTAGTGGTTAAAAAAGGTGTATTAAAACAGGGTTTCTTTTAAAGTCTATAATGGCTGGAAAAATAGTCCTATAGTCTAAATAGTCCTATCTAAAACTTGTATCTATCATCCATCCACTCACTTGTACGTCTGTCCATTAGTTCTTCCATCTACCCATCCATAAATTTCTCTGTTCTGCCATCTGTCCGTTCTTCCATCCATCAATCCACTTGTTGTATTTTTGAACCAAAGAATAATTAAAAAAATGTAAGAGAGTTCTGTATCTTGTTTTAGAACTCCTCCATTGGAACTGAAACCCACGTCGTATGTGTATTTTCTAGTGGATGTACTGCTGGAAGCAGCTTGCTTTTTTTTTTCTAGTCGGTGGGTTTGATGCTCCTGAATAAGTGATATTTTGAAGCCAACATGCACTGCTTGTCAAAGGTTGTTCAAAATACAACATCTCCTCTCCCTGTCTGGTGATTGATGCTTATTAGTTGATTAAATCAAACCCAAAAACAGAGTGTGCCCAGAGTGCTTTCTTTTTACATCTTTAATATGAGGAAGTTTTCTTAGCCTTGCACCTGTAACTCTGTTCCCTGTCCTTGATCCTTTCAATATTCTTCTTCCCTGTGTGCTCTCTAGTGCTCAGGCTTTACAGACCATGTTCCAGTTGATGACCCCCAAGCAGATGTTTGAGCACTTTCGGGACTGGGATGAGGTTTCCCACATCAACTGGAATGAAGAAAAGGCCGCAGCTATCCTGGAAGCCTGGCAGAGGAAATACTCTGAGGTGAGGGCTAAAGGCTCAGAAATGGGGGGAGGAAAAAGAAAAAGAGAAAAGAAATCTTCCCTAAATCCTCTACAACCACACAGTAAATCACAGGCCGGATACAGGTGTACACGGAACGGCCTCGTCTAAAGCCCAGGCCCCTGATAGATAGTCAAACCTCTGTTGGTGTGTGGTAGAAGGGATGAAGCTTCTCGCTGCTCATTGGAGAGGAGCGATGGAGCAAAAGAACATGCGTGTCTGGAATACATTAAGAGAGTGCTGGATATCTCTCTTTTCTTCAGCTTAACTCTCACACAAACACACGCACACACATGCAACAATCCAGAGCTCACACACAATCACTTTCCCAGCTGTGGCCCCATTGGTGGCTCATGTGTGACATCATCTGGTCTTTGTTTTGGGAGGCCCAGCTCTCTGTTCCACATGACCCTATACATGTGTGTGGTATTGATCTTTTAGCTAGGAAATAATTGACTGTAAAATTAATCGTCGAGTAAGACAAAAGACGCCAGTTATTTTCAGTGTGTGTTTTCGGTGTGTGAATTTTTTAGGCGTGTCTGCAAAAATATGCGTGCATTTTGGCATTTGCAAGTTCACGTGTGGGTGATCTAGTGTGTGTTACCTAATGTGTTTCAGCCAGCATTGCTCCCCACTGAGCTGTAACTAGAATTTGAGGTTGAAGCTATTTGTCTGTCTGTGATAGTAAAACACAGAGAGAAGGGATCATGGTGCTGTCTGCACAGACTCCTGCAGCGCCTCGCAAAAGTATTTAAAAATGTTGAACTTTTAAACATTTACTATGGTACAACCGCAGACCTCAAAGTATTTTATTAGAATCTAGTGTGAAAGATAAAAGATAAAGTGCCGCGTTATCATAAAGAAAACGTAAAAGGATGAACAGCTTTTCTTTTTTTCTTTTGGTTTTATTGAGACGTTACTTTTTAGAGCTACTTTAACTACAAATTCAGTCTTTTGGGCGTGTGTCTACCAGCTTGGCACATCTTGAGTCAACATTTTTTCCCCCCATTTTTCTTTGCAAAGTAGCACGATTTAAGTCAAATTGAATGGAGAGCATCTGTTAACTAGGGCTGCACAATATATTGCAAGTTTTTTGTTATTGCTATATCCCTGCACCGAATATTTATATTGCCAAGAACTGCTTGGACTACGCTAAGTATTAGCTAAATATTAAATACACTGAGTTTATGCCAGTAATACATGTGGCCATAGTTGTTTAATGTAGCATAAAATGGTATAGTTGTCTTCCAAACATTATGTCTTGCATTCAGGCCAAAAATTTCAACTTGAGCAACCAAAGGCCTTTTTTCCACATTTGCTGCATTGCATTTTCATGGAAAACTGCCTGTTTAGTTTTATTGCCTGAGCTCTTTTATGTCTGCATTAATTCCTGCCTGAATCACTCTCTCTTTCATCTATTTCTCTTCAGGCAGTTCTGCATAGTGTGGCAACAAATTCTTCCCAAAAGGTCTTGTCCTTTACCACCACCACTCTGGAGGATATTCTCAAGTCTTTTTCTGATATCAGTGTTATCCGGGTGGCCAGTGGATACCTGCTGATGGTGAGGGCCCGTTCATAACTAAAAGCAAATCCTTTGCTAAAATGAATCTCACAGATATAAAATAAAAGCATGGAGAATGTGACTAATTGTTTTCCCGTCTGTGCTCAGCTGGCCTATGCGTGTTTGACCATGCTGCGGTGGGACTGTGCCAAGTCCCAGGGTGCCGTGGGGCTGGCTGGAGTCCTTCTGGTGACGCTGTCTGTGGCGGCTGGGCTGGGCCTCTGTTCTCTCCTGGGAATCTCCTTCAATGCTGCCACCACGCAGGTACCTCACGCACATGACGGCGGGCAGCTTCCTCTCATCCATCAGTTAGTTGGGTCAAGGTTTTATTAAAGGGGAAAAAACAGAAAGAGGACCTGGCTCCATCCTTGTTACCATGGAAGAAAAACGGAAAACCTGCAAGCCTGCAAACACCAATAAACTGATCTTCCAAATGCACAAGCAGACAAGTCAGTTATTACTTATACAGGGTCTTAAAAACAGCAAAGTCAATGGCCATCACTAATTCCTGATCTCAGTCCCATTAAACTGTGGGCACACCTGAAAAGGTGTGTGTGAGCAAGGTGCCCTACATACACAAAAAATAAACTAATAAAGCAATAAGTAAAGCTTGTGAAATGATGCCAAAAAATGATTGCTGATTGCGGGATGAACTCCTACATATGTCGCCATCATTGTCCCGAGCAATCGTATTCTGACAGCTTTTTCAAGTAGCTGAATAAATGTTTAGCACATTTAGTATTTCTAACGGGTAAAATAAAATCCGGTTTAAATCTCAAATCTTTGAGGACTGACTAACTCAATATCATCACCTGCCTTGTTGCATAAAAGCTGAAAAAGATGCTCAGCAGTTCATATTTGTTGGTTGCCGTTTGCAGGTTCTTCCCTTCCTGGCTCTCGGAGTTGGAGTGGATGATGTCTTCCTCCTCGCTCATGCCTTCAGTGAGACCGGACAGAACAAGAGGATACCCTTTGAGGTGAGGCAAACATCCACAGTCATGCTGGCCCAGCTCCTTTCATGTCTTATCTCCACTGCGGAGGAATGTGTGAAAGCCTGTCTGTGCCTGTGAAGTAACATCGCACAGCTCATGTGCCACACACTTAGCCTGCTTATCTAAGCAATGCTCCGTATTAGAAGTATGATTTTTCTCACTGCTTGCCAAGCAGTCTCTACTCTCTTTTTTTGTGTGTGTCTGTGTTCCTTTGCCACAATTTAAGCTCTTGTGTTATCATTTTAGCGCAGGCATACACAAATTGTGTGTTTTTCTTTCCATACGAAAAGTACTTTGTATGCTTATAGCGATTTCAAGCGCATATTGTAACACGCAGCGTATATATCTCTCCATCTTCACATGGGACGTAATTGTTTGGATTTTGAACAGTTCATCTCCAGACATGTATTTGCTTGTTTTTGTTTTCCACTGCTTTCCTCCCCTTCCAGCTCTCCACTCTCTCCTTCCCCCCCTCTAGCTTCCTTTGTGTGACTGAGATGAAAACTAAACAGAGCTGAACTTGATCTCTGCTGTCTGACACACATAAACACGCACACACACGCACACATACACACACAAGGACGGACACGCCTGGAGATGCTCCGTGTGTGGTCCTGCACGTCCCCATATCATCACGCAGTTACAGAAAAAAAACAAACAAAAGAAAAAACACACACTGTTTGAATGTGTATTACTCTTTGTTTTTTGTGTGTTTTCTGCGAGAAGTGAACATTTCTGGTTTTCCTTTTGCACCTTAAAGTGAGGCAGACAGGCCCGGGAGAGTTTTCCGAGCACTTCAAGGCTTCAGAAAGCTTCGCAATCACTGTCAGTCATGCTGGTTTTAAAATAATTGTTCATAATCTGCTGCATTACACATCTGCTTCTGGCTGAGAGCTGATCAGATGTTTAATAGCTCCCCCCCCGTTTGCTTTGCTCTTTCTGTCTCCGTTCAGGACCGCACTGGGGAGTGTCTGAAGAGGACTGGGGCCAGCGTGGCTCTCACCTCCATCAGCAACGTCACGGCCTTCTTCATGGCAGCCCTCATCCCCATCCCAGCACTTCGAGCTTTTTCTTTGCAGGTATGCTCAAAGCCTCAAGTGTGAAAATCTGTGTGTGAGATCTCTGCAACCAAAATTCACGCTACAGTAGTCATTGCCTCCAGATTGTCGCTTTATTGATTTCATTCATCAAACTGAAAGCAGTTATGTATTTTCCACTTAAGTCCACCCGCTCTTCTCCCTCCTTCCTTCGAGGCTGTCAAGCGGTGGTCCCGGTCTCTGTCCAGATTGCGGCCGAGGTCCGTGTAACTGAATCTGATTGCATGTGCGAATGGGTGTTCTTGGATCTCCTCGCGTTGGTTTTCTGTGTGCGAGAGCTGAGCAGAGGCTCGTACTGTCTGTGTGGGAGGTTTGAAAAGCAACAGACTGTCTGGTGTACGTGTGTGTGTGCGCGTATAAGTGTGTGTGTGTGTGTTCCCACACTAACACTGGGAGAACTAGAGGGGAGCTCTGACTTCTCTAACATCTGTCAGTAATTATAGACGTCACCAGAGCGGTGTCTGACAAAATGCCTCCAATAATCACAGACTTGTGAATGCTCCCAGTCATGGTTATACAAAGGGAAAAAGAGATGAAACTATTGATGATTGCTTTTTGAAAGGTATAATCTTCCCAGTAGTAGAGTGAGAGTAATTGAAACATGTTTTAAAAACACGTAGCAGCTTGCTGTTTGGTCAGTAGTATAATACTGACTATGAGCCAGTAGTGTCAATGCGATAGGTCTATTATGAATTGTTAATTTGCAAAAACTAGGACATTTATTAACTTTTGGCATAAGAATATTGTACTTTTTTCATTGTTGTTTCAACTAAATCTGCTTGCACAAAATCGTCCTATTGGACATTGTGGCAATATTTCTGATCAAGGTCAAAAATCGCAGTGTACTATGTAGTTGCAGTCACAATAACTTTGTTTTGCAAAATGAGTAAGAAAAATAGCTCCACCATTTTCAAATAATTTTTAATCAAAGTATTTTGGCAGAATAAAGAAACGTACACATGACAAAGAGTTTCTAACCTGAAGAAATATGTGCCTGTACACGACATCTGTCTCATGACGCTAACGTTGCCTTCTGTTCTGCCTGTTGTTGCAGAAACAGGCAGAACTAAGTCAATGAAATAGCGCAAGTTTACTGCAAAGTGGTCAGATTTCCTATTACCTGCTGAAAGCTTTGCTCTTTTGCAGCCTGAATGAAGTGCAGACGTATTGTAGTAAATAACAAATAGTTTCTAAGATCTTAGACTTCTCTCAAAGCACCTTGTCAGCCTGTACAAATTTACCAAAAAACAAGATGTTGGTTTTGGGGTGAGATCTTCTAAGGAGAACCATAACCTGCTCGGGATGTCTGGGTTTTCAGAGGGGTTTGGCTTTATTGTTAAATTTAATTTAGGCAGAGCTTTCATTCAAAACAAAAAAAAATGGAATTGTGCAGTTGGAAATCCTTTAAAAACTTTGTAGAAATCCAACAAGGTTCATTTTTGTTTTGTTTGTTTTACATAGAAAAAAAAACAACAAAAAAAAAACATTTATGTCCTTTGACTACAATCTAACATTCAAACTAAAATTCTTTTTGAGACAGGGGGAGGAAAAAAATACATATGTGCTCAATTATTCCCAGTTACGTAAGTGACAGATTTTACTGCTGAAGTTGACCAAAGTGATCGTCTTTCTCAGCTCTCCTCCTCTCAGGCTCAATCTCCGTTTCTCACACACGTATACACTCAGCCGAGTGAGGTAAGATGTCGCCACGTTGAGTACGATATTAGCATGTGTGGATAGATGGCTTTAGTACAGCAAGTCTGTCAAACATGATCCATTTACCCCGTGGGTCTAATCCGTGCCGCCTCATTTTGTACGCGTATGTGCCACACACACATTCGCATGCCATGCATACTTTATACTTGTGGTTTTGCGTATAGTAGAGGACAGACTTCGTGGAAAGAAAATGAAAGTTCTTGCTTTTTCCTGGCAAAGATGTGTTTTTTTCTTTACCCCGTGCCTCTTTATCAGCATTAAATGCTTCCTGTGGTTGATTGATTTATCACCTATCCTCTCCTTACTTCACTTCCTCCCTTCAGGATTGATTAAAATCCACAACAAAAGCTATGACATGGTTTCACTCCCATTGACCCAGCAAGAAAGTGTGTTTTAATGTGTGTGTCTGGTTGGTGTTAAGGTGTGGTTTAAGTGGGAGGCCGTACAGTTTCGCTGCTCAAGATATGTGTGTGTTTATGTGCATTTTTGTGTGAGCGTTGTCTGTGCAGCCGCAGTGCCTGCTCATCACCTCAGAGCCTGCGGGCCTCTGGCTTCTTGGGTGGTCTGGCACACACATGCGATTGTGTGCGTTTGTGCGCATGTGTTTGTGCGTGTGTGTAGTGGTCTGGCAACTACGCAATATCCAGATTGTGTTCTGGGCAGGGACCCAACCCCCAGCCTCTGCTCCAGTGCACCACCTTCAAATACTTAACCACAACATTGTACTGGCTTCTTTTACACATACACACATGCCTTGCCTTTTTTCCCCCTTTTTTTGTTTCTCCCCGCACAGTCCCTGTTTAAGTCTTGAAAGAGACTAAAAATGTGTTGAAAGGCAGTTTTCTCCTTTTACGTTTGCACATTTTATTTTTATCTGTTTGAGAGTCACGCCGGTCTTCTTTTTTCTTTCCTGGCCATTCATCTTCATAGTTGTTTTTACAGTTTTGGACTTCATGTCATGGGTTGTAAAAGTTAGATTCTTTGGAATAAATACTTTGTGTTTTGCTAAAGTATTTGCATCCCTTTTTCACACTTTATCTTGTTAAAGCCACAGATCTCTATGTGCTTCACAAAATTTTTACATGATAGACCAACACAAAGTTTGCCATAATTGTTAAGAAGAAAGAATATAAATAAAGCTCAAATTTTTAAGCACTCTAGAACTTTGACATGGCTATTTTGACATGAATAAACCTTATTCTATACAATTCGAGTGTAGCTCTGGTTGCATATTTAGCATTGTCTTGCTGAAAGGTGATCCTTGGTTGCAGTATCAAATCTCTTTCAGCCTCTAACAGGTTTTCTTACAATGTTTCCCTGCATGTAACTCTCACTGTCATTTCATGAACTCAAACTTGGATATGTATTTACTACTTCGTTGCAAAGATAAAATAAAAACCATATGTGTTTGTCGATTTCTATTATTGTTCTTTGAACATAAACGCATATTTATAGTATTTAGAAAATCATGTTTCATGTTTGAGGAGTCCTTTAATCTTTGGTTATGCTATAAAATGCCACTATGTGTCTGGATATAGCCCAACATTGCTCCGTTAATCTTAGTCAATTAAATAATTAATCAATTGTATATTTAATGTATAAAATTGTATGTTCCCAGATCTCTAAAAAGCTTTTAATAGCTTCTTTCGACATCTGATTCGCTCAATGCCACCTTTCAGTTATGATTTGGGTTAAGTGTGGTAAGACCACGTGTTTGTAAGTTGATTATGGAACTTAACTCAAATTGAGTGAATAAACTGAGGTTGCAAAGTTTTTTGCGTGTTGAATAAAAGGTTACCTGACAAAAAGATAACTGTTAAATGCTCATGTGGCAAAACGGTACAAGATTTAACCTCTGAACTTACAAGGATACAGTGATAGAGGCAGACTGAATGGTTAGCAGTAGATTAGAAAATATCAACTTCAGTCTTGAAACTCTTGAGAACTGACTTTGAAATCCACTTGTGAGCATCTCCGATTCTTAAGGGGCTTCTGAATGCATTTGATCCCCCTTTATTTTTATTTAGCAGTTCTAGAGTAAATAAGCGCAAATACAAATGTTTAAAGGTTTAAAGAAATCGAATACTTTTTCAAACCTATGTATTTTTGCAATTGATTGTGTATCTCTGTTACTCTACCAGCTCTTCGGGAATAAAATTGCCCCCTCTCGGTGTCTTGCAGGCCGCGGTTGTAGTGGTGTTTAACTTCGCCATGGTGCTGCTCATCTTTCCCGCCATCCTCAGCATGGATCTCTACAGACGAGAAGAAAGGCGCTTTGACATCTTCTGCTGCTTCTACAGGTGAGATCAGTTCTTTCGATTCTGAGTGATTGCTTTCCAGTTATTTCCCTTCATGATTTTTTTTTTCTTTTCTCCGTACTTTTATCTTCTTAGAAATAGCTTCAGGACAACATTATCTCCCAGTTATCCATTACAATAATCCGTCTGAATCAGAACCTAATTAGAGCTAAAGTTGTCTGTGTCTGTCTGGCTGCTCGGTTGTTTCGCTGTGTGTTTATCTGTCACTGTCTTTATTAGACTCTACCGGTCTTCCTGCCAGCCTGGGCATGCTTGTTGGCGCTGCCTTAGTGCAGATGTGTACTTGTGCTATTAAATTCCATTGTTACCGCTATATTTCATGCTGTTGGCAGAGGAAGACCCAAAATGCCAAAAGGCTGAACAATATTTCAAACAGATGTAACGCTGTGCTCTATTTTACAAAACTGAAGGTTCCTGCAGTGTCTTTCATTTAGCCATGAAGTTTTTTTTAATATATATATTTTTTTTTATCTCACAGCTGTTCATGGCTTAATCTTTTTTTTTCTGCTTCTCTGTATGCCTCCCCAGCCCATGTGCCAATCGAGTGATTCAAATCGAGCCTCAGGCGTACTTGGACGGAGCAGACGCGGGACACTACAGCCCTCCGCCTTCGTATCGCACGTCTCCTCCTTCCTATCACACGCCTCCACCGAGCTACAGCAGCCACAGCTTCGCCCAGCAAACCCAGATCACCATGCAGTCCACGGTGCAGCTCAGGACGGAGTACGACCCCCGCACGCAGGCCTTCTACACCACGGCCGAGCCCCGGTCGCAGATCTCGGTGCAGCCGATCAACCCGGTTCAGACGAGGGGCAACCACAGCGGCGACTACTACAACAACAACAACAACAACGTCAGCAGAAGCAGCATGAACAGCCGAGGCAGCAACCTCGGTGGGAGCAGAGGTAATGGGGGCTCCTCAGGCTCTGCCGCCTTCGCTCATCACTGCCCGGCGCCCACATCCGGCGCCTGCACCGTTCCTCAGGGTGACTCAGCCTCTACGACCAGCCAGAGCCCAGAGAACAACAGCTCCACGCGGGACCTGCTGTCTCAGAGCGGAGAGGCCTCAATGGGTCTGCGCTGCCTCGAGCCCTCCTGCTCCCGCTGGACCTTGGCCTCTTTTGCTGAGAAGCACTATGCGCCGTTCCTTCTGCGACCCACCACCAAGGTCAGCTTAACTCCTTAATACATATGTTTTTTTTTTTTGTTTTTTTTGAAAATGAAAATACAGAGAGAATTAATGTGTCTGTGTGGGGCAGTGGTGTGTGTGTGTGTGTTTGTGTGTGTGTGTGTTTTATTTTTCTTTTTTCACTGAGTCACTGGGGTGCTAATTTGAATGGGAGGGTTAGTCAGAGTGAATTTGAGCAGGACGAAATCTGGGGCGGAGGTTGTGGTCGTGTCCTTTGTGAGTCATACACACTCAGCACACTCTGACCTCAGTCTGGGTGGCCACTCTTCTCAGCTGAAGTACATCTTGTGGCCTTTACTTGACGAAGTGTTTCACAACATGCTATGCTAACTGCAGAAGTATTCACGCACACATTGTGGGGGGATTTTATGTGATTGGTCAACAAAAAGTAATACGTCTACGTGCAGAAGAAGTATACGGATACATGATTTTCCAAATGTTTGACAAATAAAAATCCCAAAATTGTGATATGCGTTTGCATTCAGTCCGTACTGCAATTACAACTTGTTCTTTGCAAAAACAATTCAAGCTGAGCCGATGGGTCTCAGAGGTCCTGTGAACACTGGCTTTCACTTCTTGGCACAGATTTTCAATTAGCTTTTAGGCTGGAGTTTGTTTGGGTCTTTGTTTTTTTTGACTCTGAAAAGCTTCCCCGAGGATGATGCTGCCACCACCATGTTCACAGTGGTGAACATGGTGGTGTCCACTAATACTGAACAACTGATGTTGTTCAGTATTAGTTTTCTGTCACATATGTATGTAGACCAATAGAACCTTCCACATTCAAGTTTGTTTTTTTTTAAACATCACTCCGTTATGCTGGTCTATTGTGTAGTATATCTGTAAAATACTGTGAAGGATGTGGTTCTAACATGGCAGAATGTGGATAGTTTTACAAAGAACTATATTTTGGCTTGCTATGACCAAAAAGTTGTTGATTAAACAATTAGACACTTTTAAGATCAAGCATCAACCTTTGATATTTCTGCTCCTCTTTGGCTCGTAAGACACAAGATGCAGCCATTCGATCAATCCATCCTTGTGTCCATCCCTCTGATTCCAGGTGGTCGTGATTATGCTATTCCTGGGCCTGCTGGGAATCAGTCTATACGGGACCACCCAGGTGCGTGACGGCCTGGAACTGACGGACATCGTGCCCAGGGAGACCAGCGAGTACGACTTCATCGGCGCTCAGTTCAAGTTCTTCTCGTTCTACAACATGTACGTGGTGACGCAGCGGGCCGACTACGCCCAGAGCCAACCGCTCTTGCACCAGCTCCACCAGAGGTTCCACACCGTTCGCTACGTGTTGAAGGAGGACAACGGCCAGCTTCCCCGCATGTGGCTCCACTACTTCAGGGACTGGCTGCAAGGTGAAATTAAGCCCGGTTTCTAATCAGGACTCCGGCCAGATGTTAAGCCGACTGCTCTGTGTGTCAGTTTCAGTTAGCTCAAAATTTGATTCCCGACTGCCGTGTTACCGAAACTTTTGTTCACTTCTTGAGAATAGCAGAGGGAGGAATGGCAGTGATTTAGTTTCTTGCGGAAAAAGTTTTGAGATCATCATTTTCGTCTTTGTTTGACATAAATCCACAGCAAACAAGATGTTAGGCTGGGGTTCAAAAAGCAGGAAGCATTTCAAACTTTACGCTGATAGTGGCTGATTAAAATCCCATAAGGGAGGCTGATGGAGAAGATGTTAAAGACACTATTTTTATTCTGGGCTTTAGGAATTGAAAAGCAGAAGATTTAGCATCAACTTGAAAAGTTGATGTTAAAAGTTAAAAGTGAAATCAAGGTTCTTGAGAAATTATAGAAAGGTTTAAATTTCAGTTTATTTTCCAGGTTTCCAAACCTTATTCTTTATAGTCTTGTCTGTTAGTCGGGTCCATCCCTTTGTACATCGCTCCGTTTTGCTTAGTTTGTTGTTTTTTCATGTTCTATACTTGGATTCAGGTCAGTGTAGAAAAATCTCCCATAAATTCAATGTAAACTTTTTTGTTTTTGTACAAATTCTTTATAAATTGGTTAAACAAAAGACAAACAACCCCAGAAAGGTGGGGCTTAAATTGTATGGAAATCTAGAATGAAAAAAGCGTAAGAACCCTAGTGTGGAATATATTTACTTGACTTTTAGTTTGGAGTCGATACAACATTGGCACGAGAAATACACGAGCATGTAATCTTATGAAAAAAATAAATAAATATGCGGTGGCATCTTGTGGGAGTCTGTATATGAACCGGCTGAAGAACCACACAGAGTGTGTGTGGGGGGCGCTGAGAAAGGGAGAGCCATGTCTGATATTCCTCTCCGCAATGGTGGGACAAATTGGAGCCAGACAGGCCAAAGAAAGAGACCCAAAACAACATCTCCCACAGACGGACCACAGCATGGGCCTTGAGGGGGAAGAGTAGACAGGAGGGGAGTGATACACATATGGATTAGGGGAGAAGTATAGAAAAGGAGACATATGTTACTGATATATCTGCTAACGATCACCATGAATTAAAGCCAGCAGATTTCAGGCTTTTGAAGTCTCGCTTTGTGGTTGGAGATGGAGTTATATGAAATCAATGACGCTTGTTATGGAGGTTAAGGTTAACTTGCAGAGTTGTGTCATGTTCTGTTTTATCGCGTCGGGTTATTGCGTGTTCCGTTTTCCTGTGAACTTGTGCTTTGTAATTGTCATATAGAGGAAGGCTGGAGATAACAGAGCATGTAACCTTTTAAGCATCCTAATCTAACCAATCTGTCTCGACTCGGTTTCCCTGACAGGACTCCAGCAGGCATTTGACAAAGACTGGGAGGCCGGCCACATCACCGTCAACAGCTACAAGAACGGCTCTGATGACGGCGTCCTGGCTTACAAACTGTTGGTGCAGACGGGACGCAGGGACAAACCCATCAACTTCAGCCAGGTATGTGGGGGATTTAAACCTTTCCTGTTCAGTCACTTGACCAAGCGAGAAACACTTGCGCCACGGGGCGCAATGTCAATATTTTCTGCAAAAATTTGATTATCCTATTCAATAGGAACGCCTTTATTTATTTTATTTTTTTCTTAACTGCTCAAATAAATTAACTTCTGAATGAAATTGTCATTTATTGCGATTAACCTGTAATCATTTGGATGGCCTCTAAGCTCCTTTCATGCTAACAACAGATATACAAAGGAGTGATACTAAAGCTTACGGAGAGTGACGGGAACAGATTATTGGGAGCCAATATTCTCTTGTGGACTATTATATCCTGCAGCTATGAAAAAAAAAAAAAAAAGTTTTTTTGGAGCATGCAAACTTCAAGTTTGGATTCAGCAGATATTTTTGAGCTGAGTCTCTAACCTAAATATCAGTTTATTTTATGATTTATGTAAATAGTTCCCAAAGAGACTCGATTCACTGTAAGAGTTTGTCCGTTGATTCGCTGAAACGTTGGTTTGCCTCTGAAAAATAACTCTGCATTTGAATAATTCTCAGTTCCTCCATGTGTGAGATCGGTGAACAGTGAGTCGCCCCCCCGCCCTCCTTGTGTGTTATTAGCTCCCTCTGATTTTAAAGCTTAGCACACCAGTTGGACAGAGAGGCTGCGTTCTGCTGTCTGGTGGTCTGAGTTTAGCACCCACTGCATTTCATTATTAGTGCTGGCAGAGCAACGATAAGGCCATTACTCTGTTTTTGAGAGGTCCTGTTTGCACAGCACTTGGTTGAGATCTACACCTCACCTTGACTCGAAAGCTGTTAGAAAAGTATGAAACAAACGATGTTATCATTCGACAATTTCCAGTTCAGTTGTGGAAGCAGCCTTGTCTCCAGTCTGACATTGTGAGAGATGATGTTATCTAACTGGGACTCAAGTCAACCCAGTGAGCAGCTTAGATCTCAGATGGAGGTCTAGAAAAGAAATTTGCAAAAGATCAAATCAAGTCTCGTAGATGTCAACAGAAAGATACCAATGTGTTGATAATGAGAGAGAGTGTGGGGGGGAGAGGAGGGGATGGGATGAAATAAGGGGAAAGATTGAAGTTTTTGGAGCTGAGGAAATTTGCGCAGCTTTAACAAGACAACGGAGGATTGTATGTGTTTTTAATTTAAAGTGTGTTTTTTTAACCACTTTATGAAAACAAAGGAGATGTAGATTCATTGCTGCGTTCTTTGGCAAGAAGAGTGAAAACAGAGATAAGAACCTGAAGAAATATAAAAACAAAATTCTTGGCCAGGACTCCTGCAAGCCTCAGACACAAAACAATCCATTTTCTTTTCAACACTGAGCTCATTTTTGTCGAGTCTAATAAACACTGCAGCGTCCTGTGTAAAAATACAGCAATCAGAATTCTGTGGTAACTTTCGCATCTTTGAATTTTGGAGAAAAATTTTAACAATAATGACTTTTTATTGTTAAAATCACTATTGTGCATTTAATAGTTAATACTATTAACTGGACTCAACATAAATCAGAACATCCTTTCTGACAGGCAGTGGGACTGAAGAGAGTAGTACTGTAAGTGCAAGTGTTCAAAATGTTTCATTGCATATTAGTGACTATTTTTGCTAACTGTAAAGCAGCTGTCTCCCATGTGCATTGCCTATAGAGAAATAGTGACGTCGGTACCCTTACCTAAACTCAGGACTTTCCAACAGAGTGCAAATATTTCCACATCCAGCATATCCCATGACAGAAGACACGGGATATCTCCAAAAGGATAAATAAGAGAGCATCTTCCTGTTATCTGCTGACAGTCGTGCTCTCTCTTGCTCTCTTACAGCCTGAACGAACCGCTGTCTTTTCTCAGCATGTTGTATAAAGTATAGTTTCCTTTGAAGTCACTTCTTGAACTCTTGTGGTTCCTCTGCTTTTTTCTAAACTCCTTACTCGTGTTCAGTAACAACGTCCACTCTAAAGAGCGTTGCTTTGAGAATGATCTTGTAGTGTTTAGGTTGTGGTGGATTTACTTCTTCTAGCTCACAGAAAGCAAATGCAGCTCTTGTGTGAAACCTTGTGACATCACTTCCTCTCCCTGTGAGGGAATTGTACTTGTTCTGAGTTGCGAGGGGCCGCCGGCAGAGTTGCCTGCACTTCCCGTGACAGCTTGAAGACATGCAATTGTTGCCTATTCCGCTGTTAAATTCAATCCAGATCCACTGGATTTCAGCTTTCACTCCGGCTCCCTCTCTCAGGATTACCTTCACAAACCTCTGCCCTCTGTGCTACTTTCCAGTGTACTCCTTCTTTGAGACGGGATGAAACACTTGTTTATCTGGGCCAGCTCTGTGTTATCGTATTGCAGTAGTTTTGTTTTTTTCCCCTGTGTCTAAAACAGAAGAGCAGATCTTCACCAACTATTTCATTTTTATATGCCACTTTACAGTCCTTTGCAAGAAGAACTTTTTATCTCTGCCCTCCATTTTATCTTTTTTTTCCCTGGTGATTATTCAGTCCTGGTGTGCTTGGTTTGAAAGCAACGTGACAGAAAGGAGACATTTCGCGGAGTGAATCCAGACGAGGGGAGAGCACGCAGACAAAGAAGGAGGTGAAAAGACTGAAAATCTGAAGAAAAGACAGGGCTAACACTATCAAGAGCTCTTTTCTTTTTAGGGCCGATTGAATCTGTGGCGCCAGGCATTCTGGGTACCCATAGGGGTCAGGAGAACCAAGTGTGAGCAACATTTGTACAGATGTTGTGTTATTTTTATAGCTCTACTCCATTTGCTGGGTGGCATTTCCTTCAGTGTTAACAACCAGGTTAACTGCACACAGACGCGCCCAGGGACTCCAGCCAATTTTTTTTATTGTTACGCTAACTCAAGCAATTTTTCTCTCGCTAACCCCCTCCACCACCGCCACGAAATGTGAGGAGAAAAAATAAAAAATAAAAAATCCAAAACCTTTCTTCATATATGTAACCCGGTGAGTCCAACTGGACCCCTGAAAGCTCTCCCAGCCTCTGTGAAAGATAGATTTATGGTTCCTAGAAGGCAGAGTGGCGGAACTGTACAGTAATGGTTTTACCTCTCAGGAGGTAGCGATTCTAGGCCACGCTCCTTTGCTTCCCCATATGAGGGCTAAATTAGCAACCTTAAGTGACAGAGTTATTCATGTACTGGAAACAGCTAAATGAAATAACAGTTGAAGCCATCACAAAAAGAAAACAACAACAAAAAAACTAAATAAACAGTTTGTACTTCTGGTTCATAATGGATGAATGCCAGGTTGTGTGATTCTCCCCTAAGAGAAGCTTAGAGTCGCAATTTTGCATGACGAATTTTAAGGATTAGTTTTATTTGCTCAATTCTGATGTTCTGCAGACATAGCAATTATTCAGAGTATAAACTTTGTTTCATTGTTTTGCACAGCAAGAAAAATAAATGCATTTGAAAAATACAAAGAAGAAATTTTATGTGCTGTTTTTTAAAAGCACTTTTTAAAGCTTTTGTATAAGGACTGTTAGTACCAAGTTATGCTGATTTTAAAAAAAAAGAAGTAGATGTTTCAAATGTGGCCCAGGCAGTCCAAGCTACAACTTCTTGGAGCCAGCAGTATTTTATTCTAACGTCCACACATCATCCAAATCCTCAGATTTTATGTTTCTGCTAATGCAACTGCACTGGCTCCCAGTTTACTTTAGAGCACATTTCAAGATTCTTGTTTTATCATGGAGAGCTCTTCACGGGCAGACACCAGGTTATCGTAGAGCACTGCTGCACCCGTACATCCTCAGTCCCCTGAAATCGGTGCATGCTAATAGTACTAAACTGAAAATAAAGGGAGACGGAGCCTTTTTGTCAGTGGCTCCAATACTCTGGAACTCCTTTCCTTGGGCGCTGAGTTAAGCAGACTCTGTGGCTTTCTTTAAAAGCCATTTAAAAACCTATCTTTTTGAATCTGCTTTTGTTTAACAAGTCTTGTAAAACACTTTGTGATCATTAAATCTCGAAAGGTGCTATATAAGTAAAGTTTTTACTTACTCACTTACATATGCTGGGGGCTTGTATACATGACAGCCATTATTTTCTTAAATACATTTATCAGTTTAGACAGAAACACTCAAGACAGAGACATAAAATATGAGCGGTGTTTGAAGGAATAACCGTGACAAGTCGTGTAAAACTGTTTTGCAGTAAAATTGACACCTAATTTTCTTTTCACCAATAACTACAAAAGTCCTTCCACATTTTATGTCTATAAAGACTCAGTGTTAATTCTTCCTTAGCAGCCCGAAGCTCTTGGTATGAGAGTGCTCCAAAGTTACTTTTAGACGTTTATTCAGAGTGGTCAGGACATATGGCCTGAGGTAGACCAGCCAGTATCTGCTGTATATGAAGGGAGAGGCTGATTCAACATTTTCCATGTTTTAATGTGGCATGATAATTCTGGGAAGCTGTGATCAGAAATACAGGAATTTCCAGAGAAGGTAACCAGTGTTTGACTTGTTGATTTTTCTTTGGTTGGAAATGGAGAGAGAGCGGGGCTAATATTTGCCTCCTGCTTTTGAATGGAGTTTCGTTCTCTTGCACTCATCCATGTGTAAAAGGAAACATTTCTGCGGTCTGCTCACCTGTAGAATGTTATGGTAAAACATGGTTGATTTCCACAGAATCGTGGCAAAACAGCTGCAGCACCACAATCTTTACTAAATGTTAAAATCGTTTTTTTTTGTTGTTTTTTTTTTTTCTTATTTCTAAAGGCTAATTACTCCAGTTCAGACTACAGTTTTCAGCCCAACGTAAATGAAAATAACGTCCAAGTGCATGTACGTTTTAATGAAAGGCCTTTCAGCAGACCATACTGTTAAGTGTGTATAAGCAATGGTTGCTGTCATTAATCCATCCCTTTCTGTGGGTTTTGTAGCTGACTCGACAGAGACTCGTGGATGCAGATGGGATCATCAATCCTGGGGCTTTTTACATCTACCTAACCGCCTGGGTCAGCAACGATCCCGTCGCTTATGCCGCCTCACAAGCCAACATCCGTCCGCACCCTCCTGAGTGGCTCAACGACCGGACTGACTCCATGCCAGAGACGCGTCTCAGCAGTAAGTCAACACACAGGACGGCCTTGCGGTGCAGTGTAGCGTTGTCTCAACACTAGCGTTTGCTGGTACCGTGCTGAGGCCACCACGCTCCGAGTTGTGTTTACCTCTTGTGGTCTGACTTATTGCTTTGTGTCCGTCTCTAAGCTCAAAATGAGGTAATAGACTTTGCTGGACCAGAGCAGAGTGTGCACTTGCATGAGCTCAGGTTGCAAAGCTGAGAGCTGGGACACAACTCAGTGTTGTGCCTGTGGTTCAGTGGTATAATCCTGGCTACCCTGGGGCTCTTGCGAGCACACTCACACACACTTTATTAAAACTCAGTGACCCTCATCATGCCACACAACCTGCTCTCATTTCTTTACCACAAACAGACTGCAAATCACATAAAACTACAGTCTGCTCTTGTTTGAGTTTAGGAGAACCTGAGTTTGGATGGGATGAATGACTGGAGAAGTTGTAGGAAGTTTGGGACTGCGATAATGTTATTGGGTTAGGTTCTTTACGGTGTGATCCACCAGTGTAGATTTACGCTGCTAAGTGTTTTGAATTTCTTGCTGCAATTACAATTTCAGGATTTGACCCAGACTCTCAGTTGGGTTTAGTTTTGGACTTTGACTGGGCTATTCCACGGTCTAAACCATGCCGTTGTAGCTCTGGCTATATGTTTAGTGTTTTACTTCTGGAACATGTGACTTCTGCTCAGGTTTTCATCCAGGATTACTATGTATTTAGCTTCACCCTTGTTCTCATCAACTCTGACCATCCTAACCTTGTTCCCACTCCTTGATGCTGCCAATAATTTGTGCCACCTCAGGGATGATGTATGTGTGTTTTTGAAAAAACTTCCCCTGAAGAAATGGAAAACCAGTTTATTGTTTTCCTTCCATTTTACAGTTTAAACAAAAATGTAGTTTTGTAGTTATAACATGACAAAATGTGAAAATGTAGAACGGATGTATCAATACTATTAAAAGGCACTGTATATAGACATGCAGCTGCTGCGTATTCCTTTAAATAAATCCTTTAAAACTGCCATGTGCAGCAAAGACATGACAGCATGAATCTGAATTAAAAACTGTTTTTCAGCAAGTATTACTTCATTGCCGAGTGACAGGCAGCTATACGTGTTTGTGCATTTATATTATTCTTTATGTGGTGGTGCTGTGTTTAGGGTGTGGTAATGGCAATGATCCTGACATTGTAATTGCTGTGAATCAACCTTAGTTCTGACAGTCTGCTGTGTCTGGAACTGATAGGCCCTCATTAGGCAGACTTGGCTTCAGTCTGGCCAGGTTCGAGTCAATGGAGCTCTGTTTAACGCACCTCTACACCCCACCTCCACATAAGCACAAACACACTCACCCACAGATGTAACTACTCCTTGAATGAAGTTGAATTTAGAATAGCTAGACCACGACGTGGTATAGATGAACTGTCTTAAATTATCACTGTGGATTTATTAAATAGTTACCAGAGCCTAAACAGGACATATTTGTGTTATCTGCAAAGGTTATTCTTCCCACTGTTGTTTTAGCTGATATTTCCCCCTTTACTATCCAGCAGCACTCGGTTCCTCAATTAAAATGTATCCATGTTGTTATCACCAAATTAAAACCAAGATCGGTGCAAGTAAATGAATCTTCCTCTCACTTCTTCTCCGTTCAGTTCCCGCTGCCGAGCCCATCGAATACGCACAGTTCCCCTTCTACCTCAACGGGCTCCGAGAGACCCCGCAGTTTGTGGAGGCCATCGAGAGCGTGCGAGCAATCTGCAACAACTACAGCCGACAAGACCTGCCCTCCTACCCCAACGGCTACCCTTTCCTCTTCTGGGAGCAGTACGTCAGTCTGCGGCACTGGCTTCTCCTTTCCATCAGTGTTGTGCTTGCCTGCACCTTTCTAGTCTGTGCCCTGTTTCTGCTCAACCCATGGACCGCTGGCATCATAGTAAGTGTTAATAAAAATTAAAAAAAAAATTAAAAAAATAAAGCAAGTATTGACTAAAAAAAGTGCTTTTGTTATCTTTTAAAATCTGTTTAGCATTTTATATTGGCACTTATTGCAACTAGTGCAGGCAGTTTTGCTAAAACAACATTGTCTAAATGAGTTGCAAATTGTCTTAACATGCAGAAAATTCTATTTCCTTTTTTAATAGCCTCCTTCATTGCTGTGCTTTCTCTGACTTCATTTTTTCACACCTAACAGACTGTGAGATTTGGACCCTTTGAGTCCTGTACTCTGACTAATAACTTCCACACCGAAGACCATTATTGGTGTTACAACAGCTTGTCATCACTTAGACAATGGCCAGTCAGAAAGAATCAGTTAAGCTGAAAATCTTTCAATTTCCCGGTGCACAGTAATGAATGAATCCATTTTTTTTTCAATAAGTGAAAAAAAAAAAACATTTTGAAAATAAAACTGCTTTGAGAGTATGATGATAACAAAGTTTCAAAAAGAAGGGATGCTGTGCGATATCACGGGCCCCTCACCAGTGTTTATCTTGTGCTGTTTTGTTGGGCCACTGTGTTTAGTCTAGTCTGACACTCCCAGACATCAATGCTGAAATAAATGTTGACAGAACTCTAAGTTTCTCCAGCAGCTAGTTTCCACTCTGACCCTCATAAAAAGCAGTCTTTGTCCTGTTTTTTTCCATCCTCTGCTCTTGTCTTTTACTAATTGTCTCACCCATGAAGTTTCCATGGACACAGGCAAGCAAATAGGGTGCATTTATACAATGTACAATGTATAAACGTCCAGGTACTTGATTCACAGAGAAACACACATACAGATCACTCTGGTTATTCTCCTCTCTGCTGCGTTGTACTTTATAACAGGCAGTTGCTAGGCCACCTGAGGCATTAAAACGAGGTAGGAGGGGAGTTCATGGTCATCTGTCAGGCTTTACTAGCAACATCAAAAGGTTCGTTACAGAGAGGCGTCAAGAAACAAACAACTGGCTCTACAAGCTTATAGCTAGTTGCTTCACATTGCATTGTCTCCATATACAGATTATATTCGATCGACTTAATGTTGCCGTTATAGTAATCATCAAATATGATTTGCGTTCTGTATTTCCATTTTGTCATTTTGCATTTCCTCAGGCATTTAGACAAAGAATCCAAGCCTTTGATACCATTGTTTTAGTCTATATAACAAATGGCATAAATCTGATCATTCTTAAGATTCAAAATGAGACCTGAATTTCATCTTGAGGTAATGTTTTCTTAGTATTTTTGTCCACTTGTTAGCAGATTTCCTTCATGGAAATGCATCTTAGACCATGGCACGGCCACAAAAATTACCTCTGGACACTCGTGCACAGAGCTCCATCCCCTGCCCACACTGGGCCTCTTCAAAGGATTTAGGTCTCACGTAACCTGACACCTGTCAGCTGATAATGGTATTTACTCTCAGCTCCCGTCCTGTCCTGCTTTGCCCGGGAAAATCCACTCTCCACACAGAGTTACACACATTTTGCTCACATTCTGATGTCTTGCTGCCTGCTGAGCACAGTCAGAGTTTAGATCAACTGTAAATCTCAAGGTCATCCACCCAGAAGACCTGATTTGGGTGGGTGTGGATGTTTGATTTTCTCCATGTGTTCTCCAACCACCAATCCAACCTTCCATTGCAAAGACATCTGTGATAAATTCATAGCAAGCCTTAAATGTAGACGTTCTCAGCAATGTGTACATTCGAGTGTGTTCATTTACTGAACTCCAACATGAAATGTTTGTAAAATCACACAGCTCGTGTCTGAAGTACTGATGCACTGTACATTTAGTTTTATGACTTAGTAAGTTGAGTAAAATTTCCTCTTACCTTTTCAGTATTATAACTGTGCCCATGTTGCTTTTGTCATAAAAAATACAAAATAAACAAATTTACAGCTAAGTTGCTTAGGAAAATTGCATTGTAACGCTGTTTGGGAACACGTTGCACTTTAATGCACTAGGGCATACGTTATTTCTCTCAGTTTGTGCATAAGATAATTAATGTGATAGTTCTGCTATCTTGTATTTCTGATGCTTCCTGCAAACTAGTTTCCCCTTGGGATATGTATAAAACTGAACTGAACTGTTTCCAGACCATCCAGCTGACCATTCTTCATTTTATTTTCGACATATTGATGTATTATTGTAAGCAACTTAAGCACATATGAGGTGTATTTTGAAACTTTGGACCAGATTAGAACTTGTTTTTTTCCCCCTGAACCGTATGTTGAATGTTTCTTTTTAAGTAAACCCACATTCCTGTCTGACAGAAAGCTCTTTTTCATCCTCAGGTGCTTGTGCTCTCTCTCATGACTGTGGAGCTTTTTGGCTTCATGGGACTGATGGCAATCAAGCTGAGCGCCGTCCCTGTGGTCATTCTCATCGCTTCGGTGGGCATTGGAGTGGAGTTTACAGTCCATGTAGCTCTGGTAGGCCAATGAAAGCATACTCTTTTCAACACCAGTTCTGCTATGCTTCTGTTTTGCTTTTTGTGACACTTAGGTTTTTAGGGAAAATTGCTGTCCAAACTAACACGGCATGATGCAAAAAAGCAGTTCCTTCCTAAACCTCATAAATGATTGTGCCGCAACATCTGCTGTCTATTTATAATTTAAAATGTATTTGAACAGGGACAAGATATGAAACAGTGTTACCTTTAAAATAAACTCTTGTCCTGTCTAAAGGCATCTTAGTCAAAGACTAAAAGCTCCCACATACTTCATCCGAAGTCCCAAAATCAACATTCATTAACATAGAGGCGTGACAAAACTTGCGTCAAAGTTGACACCAGGCCTGAGTCAACCTATTTTGACAGAGTTGTGGTGAGGAATTATGTACATTTGTCCATAATTCTGACCTGTAGTTTTGAGTCGTTCTTTTCACAAGAGATATGAAAGCACTAATACTAATTGTTTGATTACTGACTATTTCAAATCTGGGGTCCTTTAAATGAGAGATGATTGTTCAAAACATGTTATGTTTCCTACTGCATTGGAATGTCTTTCTACAGTCATTATTATTATTATTATTATTATTATTATTATTATTATTCCCCCTTTATTACCCCTCCCCCCCAAAAAAGATTTGAACTGTATCTTTATCTCTATTTTAGGCATTCCTTACAGCTATTGGGGATCGTCACAAACGGGCAGTGCTGGCACTAGAGCACATGTTTGCTCCGGTTCTAGATGGCGCCTTCTCCACTTTACTGGGTGTCTTAATGCTCGCAGGCTCCGAGTTTGACTTTATCGTCAGGTGAGTACAAGACTTTGTCATAGGATTGCACTTAAAGGTTATCATATGGCAGTTGTGTGGCGTCCATAGTCTGTTGAGACCATGTCTAAACCTGCATTTTGCAGGAATGTCCCTGAGCCACCACTCATGCATGAAGGCCTTTCTCTTTCTGCATCTTCCTCCATCGGTCTTTTTGTTTTACACCCCCTATATCTGCACTGCATGCTCTGTTTCTATAAACATATATTTTTTTTCCTGGCATGAGATAACTTTTTATCTTTATTGTTGAAAGACGATCCTTCTCCAGGCCCATGTTCAGTATTTCCTTGTGTTGAAACAATTGAAAGATGGACTTTCACATACCGGGACTCATTGCCCGGTATGTGGGCTGCATGCATCCATATGTATCTGTTCGTATTACTTTTGCCTGAAAGTCAAAAGTAATGAGAACAGATATAGCTTCAGTTTTTTTATTGCTTGTTTGTTTGGGGTGCCAAGGGAGATGACTGTAGAGAAGGATATTAAAATAAACTACAACTGTTGAGTCTCTGTCGGACGCCAGGTTTTAAGTAATGTGTACGTTCCTCTCTGGACTATTATAGGAATTTTCCTCTAAGCAAATAGGCTCAGTGCATGCATTCTTCTTTGCACTTAACTGTACAAATTTGTTGACCTGTTCCTTTAAGAACTGGGAGCAATGAACTCCATCTGATCTGCAATTACACAAACTGTGCTCATGTATGTACATGCCAACAGTTACACGCAGTCCCTACATATAGACACACGCGTACACACACTGTCATGCTCCCTGACCCTGTAATCATTGGGGTCAATGATGGCATGCCTGCACGTCCACGCGCTCGCACACACACACACACACACGCACACACACGCGTATCCAAACACACAAACTCTGGAGGCCAATGGACCTTCGCTCCTCACCTCCAGCGGTGTGCTGCGCCTCTGGCTTCTGCCTCGGTCTGGGAGCCTCCATTTAAAGGTCCTGCTGTTGTCAGAGCAAACAAAGCAGCGCCCCAAGACGGTGCAATAACAACAGGGCCTGGCTCGTATTTTTCTGCATGCGCTGAAAGAAATGTTTCCCTAGCTTTCGCTGTCAGCCCTGTGAATGTTTTCACTCTAAACAGTCCGGCGGGACTCACTGCCCGGTATGTGGGCTGCATGCATCCGTATGTACAGTAGATGTAATTCGAGCAATGACATAGCATTAACCAGTGCTGGTGTTTTAGATTGATTTACAAGAACGGTTTTGATGTGTACTAAAAGTACGAGATGGATGCTTTGAAGCAGTAAAAGTGCATGTGTGTGGTCAGAGCTTCACCAGAAAGAAGTGAAAGTAGGTGGACTCAGGGCATGATAAATCAGCTCAGATTTTCTACCTCATACTGGCTCTCGGGACACTCATAAGTTAACTAATTGGACAAGAATTTGAATGAACTAATCCATCCAGGTTCCTGTTTCAGTAAAATAAATCATAGTAGCAAGTCCCTTGACACAGCTTATTTATTGTTTTTATGCAATTCAATTGAATCGCCTGTTATTCATTTTTATAAGCCAAAAATTACATCAAATGTTTAATCATTTGGACCTTTCCTTCCCAATTAACTTCAAGCTAAAGGTTTGCAAACAGTATGTTCAAGCTAAGCGGCTTAATGTGGTTCCGATGCTGTCATGAACAGTCTGGAGTCTGATCCGAGTTCTTTTCTCCATTAGTATGAAAAGTATTTTAATGTCGGACTTCATTACCTATTCTACTGTGTAAATGTTTCCTTTCCTCTGTCCTTCCATTCTGTATTGTCTCTATCATTCCTACCTCCTTTTTTCTTTTTCCCTCTGTTTTTTTCTTCTCTCTTTCCTTCTGTCAAACCGCCATTCGTTGTGTCCTTCTGGCCTTCCTTTCTTTGTGGTGTCCTATCTGTTATACTGGTAACTTTCTTTATTTCCTTGAGTCCTTACTCCATTCCTTTCTTATGTATTTCCTTCAGTTCGTTCTTATGTCCTCTTTAACATTCTTGGGCCCTTTCTTCCTTCCTTGTGTGTGCACCCTGCCTCCTATCCTTCTTTCCTTATTTGTGTTCTTTCATCTTTACTTCCTTGTGTGATTCGTTCTTTTCTTGTTTCCTTCCTCCTACCTTCCCTTCTTGCCTCATCCATCCATCTATTTTCTTTACCTGCTTCTCCTTGCAGGGCTCTTAGGAGGGCTGGTGCCTATCTCATACGGGTAACAGCTGGGTTACATCCTGGATAGGTTGCCAGTCCATCACAAGGCCCCTCTGGCCTCATGACTTTCCTTATTGTCTTTCATTCTAAGTGTACTGCAGTCCATGTATCGACCACTCTTCCTATGTTTTCTCCTTTCGTCTTCTCTCTATCTTCCTTGTGTCTTTCTTGTGTTCTACATACATTTCTTCCATGTGTCCTTAAGTCTGTCTCTCCTTCCTTCCTCCCTTACAATTTTTTTTGATGGTGCCATATGTAAATATGTACCTTAAATTCACAGTGAATGTTTGTTTCTTATAATTTGAAATGACTGAGAAATCTGGAAAAAGGAGTCAGAAAAAGTATGGGATTTCTACATGAAAAATGTGTAACCTTACTTTTATAACAAAAGGCAACGCAGTGCATACAGCCAAGACATGAAAAACATGAACAGCCATCAAGTGCTCCTTTCTCCATTGATTAAAATATATCCAAAATATAACCCTATAAATGTAGAGCAAATATCCTAACTGGATAGCTATGCAATGCAAATTTTATTGAAATAGTCCTGATTAACTAAATGCAGGACTTCACTTAATAGTCGGCAGCCCCGTCTAACCTACAAAGACTACTGTAGCAGAACACTACAGTATCATCTGTATAGCGCACAAACAAGTCAGAACCTCAAGTGATCCAGCCTCACTCAAAAGTCACAAATTGCACAGATAGGCTAGCTGCTGTGTATATGGGTGTCCTGACAGTGTCCCTTCACATGGCTGGTGGCAAGGAGAGCTCTTTCTCATGTAGGTGACTTGATTTGAGCGAGGGCGAGATTCAGAGCAGAGAGTGTGGAGTCTTACCTGATACATACAGATTTAATTAGGTGGAGGGGACTGTGCAGTGGCCGGGAATTTCACAGGAGCTTAGCTGGAAGGAAGGGAGTGAAGAAGATGGAGAGAAAAATAAAAAAGATTGAGGGAGGAGAGAGGCCAGGGAAGGGTGGTGCTCTCGGGCTTTCCTTCTTTTCGTCCCTAGACTAAATTGTTTAAATTCTATACCCTTCACTTCATTTGTTTGCCCCTCTCTCTTTTTTAAACCAGAGAGGAAAGAGAGGCCCCTGTCCTTTTGTACCCCCCCTCACTTTATACCCCAATGTCCTCCCTCTTCAACCTCCTTTACCCCCTCCGTTCGCATTCCACTCTGCTTTGTTTTCCCCATGTTTGCTTATACACTGCACACCCAAGAGAGAGTGCCCTCACCCCAATAGCCCCACCTCCCCCTCTTCTTTTTTCCCCCCCTTTTATTCCTGTGCCTTTGAATTAACCAGCTCTTGCTAATTATGCTTCCCCTTTCTTTTATTTCTGTGGCTTCTTTAAGACTAACCCTCTTTGGCAGGACTTAGACACACACAAGGTACCTTTCTGTTCTGCTCCTCAGAACCACAGTGCACGCATCAGCTATCTGTGGGGGGTTTGTATATGTGTGTTTTGTTTGGGGAGTGGCTGGTGTCAGTGTGGAAGTATTATTTTGGGCATGTGTGGTGAATGAACCTGCGCATTTCTCTCCACGTGTAAACATCTGTGGTCTTTGGGGGTATTTTCTTTGTTTCCTCATGTCTGTCTTTGTTAGTCTTAGCAACCCTATGCCCATGCTTTTTGGCAGTGTCATCCACTTTGCTCCTTGTTTGTTTTACTGTATTTTTAGAAAATGTTTTAAACAGCCAAATAAATAGTAAATGCTGTTTTTCAGCATTTACAATATGTTGACAGTTTTATTTACTCTTTTTAATCCTTTTCGTATATTTGTTTTTTTTTTTATTGCAGGTATTTCTTTGCAGTGTTAGCCATCCTGACAGTTCTTGGAGTGCTGAATGGATTGGTCCTTCTCCCAGTATTATTGTCATACTTTGGACCTTATCCAGAGGTACAATTTAAAAAACTGAAACCTCAACCTGAATGCAGTCTTAATCAACCAGGGCAATTGTGTTTTTATTAATAGAAAATAGGGATATAATTTAATTCACTCCAGGGAAGAATATTGAGTGGCAGTTTCGAGAGGAGCGGCCACTTCGTCACTAAGTCAGTTACTTAGTCCTTAGCATACCAAAACATTAAATTGTTCCAATATCATGCCAACATCCGATTACCATGACAATTTTAATTTTGTTGTTTAGTCGGTTCCTGTATTCTGAAGTGTCAAGGGCTTTTTTTTCTAATGTGATTGAGTGCTTTCAGCCAATTTGTTTGTATTCTCCTCCTTAGTTGGAGGTTATGCTGATAGATTACCATACATCACAATTTTAACCTTACCAGATGAAGTTAAATGCAAGCATTGATTGGATGATGCATTGCAGAACAAACTTAATATTTATGAGAAATATTGTGAAAACATTGCGCTGAGATCTTGAGAGTAGAATCTTTATTGAACATTACAGTTGTGATTTTGTCAATAGAAAGTGACTTACAGGTGTCCAAAAATTGATTGCCTTTCTCTCATTGGTCAGGTTTCACCCACTGATGGCCGAAGTCGGCTACCCACCCCCTGCCCAGAGGCCCCTCCTCGAGTGGTCCATTTCTCGGTCCGTCCACGCCAAACCTCTGGACCCGTCACGAACTCTGGTACAGCCACAGACTCGTCAGACTCGGAGTACAGCTCTAATGCCACAGTGTCTGGAATAAGCCAAGAGGTGCAGAACTACAACCTTTACCCTCACAGAGGACAAACTCAACCAGAGGAGCAGCACCACCACTTCCGGACCAGCAGGGGCAGAGTGGCCCAGCCAGAGGAGGAAAGAAGAGCGGGGTCAGGGCAACGGCGTTCACCGAGACAGCAGCCTGACCCCCCAGCCTATACTGTGTCTTCGGTAGGGAACTATCACAGATGGATTTTTCTTTGCATGTGTCATATTTAAATGAGTGTCTTATTGTGGTTCTCTACAGTTTGTTCCCTCTCAGGGTTGTGATTCTGGTATCCAGCATGGCAATACTCAGCGAAACTGCAGCAGGGACCCCAGGGGCCAGCAGCACTGGCAGGCCTCGCCCCCGGCCCAACCGCGCATGGACGCTTTTGAAACTGCAACCGAGGCTGGGGGCCATCACAGCTCTCGCAGCTACAGAGAACACTCAGCAGGCCACAGCGGCCACTCTTCCCACAACTCGCAGCCTCATCATCACCAACAGCATCATCACCACCTCCCGCACCAACACACCAACAACGCTCCTTTTTGTCAGCCCATCACCACAGTAACGGCATCGGCCTCGGTCACTGTAGCCGTTCACCCTGTGCCATTCTCCGCCCAAGGTCCAGCTTCCTCCTTCCCAGAATACACGGGAACAGACAGTTACTGCCCATCGGGGCCAGAGGAGTCAGAATCGGCTTTCCAAGACCCCCACGTGCCTTTGTACACCCACACAGGGGGTAGGGAGGCTAAGGTGGAATCTGTGGAGCTTCAGGATTTGGAATTAGAGGCAGCTGACAGGAACCATGGCCAACAGGCTAGCTGAGGTGAGAGTTTGGTTCCTTTAGCAGATTCATAGGTAGATTTGTTTCATACACATAACTGGCTTAACCACAGACAATGCATAAAGCAATAATACTGGCTATTATTGTTTTATGCAATAATAGCCCTATTATTATTATAAAAGAAAAGCTGGATGTTTTTTGTCTTTTTTTTTTGGGTGGGAGGTGAGGCGAAGAGGTGGGGAGGAGGACGTTCTGAAACCTGTGCAATGTGGTGTTGGAGTCAGATTTGTGTTGATTTCTCTGTGCGTTGGCACAGAGAAATCAACAAGTCACCAGAATCAGTTTAATTCCATGACTTAGTGCTACTAAGTTGAACTAACAAGAAAATTATTAAGTGTGGAAGTTGTTCCTGAAGGAAGAAGATTTAAAGGTATAATGCATGCATCAAATCATCAAATTAAAGTACTTACTGGGCAAGATTCTGAAATACAATTTGTTCATTGGCCCTTTAGGTGAATGTTAACTTTCTGATTCAGTCCCTGGTAAAGGCTTAAAAGGCTCCATTTTTTAAAAACTAAGGAATAAAAAAAACTATTACTCAGAACTTTTTATCTTTTAAGAGCAAGACTTAAAATTTAAAAAGAACACACACATTTATCAAAATTCAAAATAATAGTTTAAAAGGTTTACAAGTGCTAAACAATATAGAGTGAACCAGTATACAACAGTGGGAGTTCAAAAACAATGCAAATCTGTGGAGCTTTAAATTTAGAAAAGATTAACCTATAGATAGGGTGCATGTTGATAAAATACCGTACAAATGAAAACATCTCCTTGTTCTAAGATCAAACTTTTACTAATTACCTCTGAAACATGGCCATTAACACATTTTAACATTAATTCTTTAGAGCTTTTTCTTATTTAAAACTCAGCACAAAAAGCACTTTTAATAAAAAAAAAAAGATCTTTTCTGTTGAAATTGTTTGTTATAGTTTTAGAGGGGTTTTTAATATGGGATTCAAATTACTGATTCTAAAAAAGGTCTAATTTTTTTGTTTTTGAGCAGCCGATCACCAGCTGGAAACTGATCTAGATGAAAATCATCTTGATTACAGTCACCAGCCTGTCTCTCTGTGCATCTCTAACAATAAAATTACTTACTTAGTGCCTGAATGTAAAACGTCTGACCATTCATCTTAATGTATATACTGTTTTTTTTCCAGATCCGGAGAAGAGAAGCACTATGGCCAAAGATGGACTCCCCTGTCTTGCTAAGCAGTTGACCAGCTTGGCACAACCCCACCTCTGACCCCATGTAGCGTAAAAGCTTGCCAGTGTTGCCATAATGGTGCTCAATGTTACTGTAACACAGTGGACTCTTGTTTTAGATATTTCTATCTATATTTAAAAGATGTATACATATGTAAATATAAACAAATAGGTATAATTTTTTGAGGAGCTGTACAACTCCTACTTGTTAATAGACTGGGGCTGTATATGTTGTAGGTGTGTATGTGTGCATGAATGCAGTGTGTATTTTGATTACTGTTCACTTCTCTGTGGATCTGTGCCAATAGGAAGCTCAATGTAGGACAAACATGCCTGTCAGCATTCACAGTTGCTGCTCAGAACTTTATTTTTTTTATACTAATGTACATTTTTAACACTATGCAAATCTCTCTTCAAACAGAACCAGTGATCTGTCAAGGTATATGAATGTGTGTATGTGTATGCGTGCGTGTGTGTGTGTCAGGTTGTGTAATGTGAAACAGCTCCTTTTGCCAGATGCATCCTCAGTTCAGACTAACATTTACACTCATTTAAAACATGAGGGAAACTGTTAGAATCATCCAACAAAGCTATGGTATATCTGTTTGTGTGTGTTTTTATTATTGTATAAAGGTACGCTTGTAAAACTATTAATTTTTTATCACAAACCTGTGGTAGATATGAAAGAATTACTGTTTTAACTCGACACGCTATGCGTGCTATTTAAAATGAGTTGGTATGAAGACATTTTAAGATTTTTTTTTTTTTTGCCTTATTTTTATTTTAGTTACGGCCTTGAAACCTGTTTCTGCACTCAGCTTTGTATCACTGTCTGTTAGGCTGGTTGTATTTTACTGTAAGAGGTTTTGTGATGTTAAACAACCCTAGCAGGCTCAAACAGGTTCTGAGCAGCCTCAGAACCCACCTCAGAAATTAACTCTTACCTTTTTACAGGGACCTTCACGTTACTGATTCTGGAACAGGGCCAAAACAACAAGGTGCTACCTCTGCACCTTATAAAGTGGCTTTGTCTTGTGGATAAGCTAAAGCTCAAACTATAATACTGTATGACCCGACTCAAAATGGCACTTGACTGCTTTTCATTCACAGGAATATATCTCGCTTGAAGTAGCTCTTTCTGTCCATCCAATAAGCTAGACCATGCAGCCTTCGAAGGGCTAAGACCAATAAGGCCTCATATTTTGCTGTGTGTGTTTGTGTGTGTAGTGGTTTTCTTCACAACTCCTGTCCTCTGCCTGGATCTGAGGCCCCCCTTTATTTCATGACAATAAAGACAACTGGTCATAGTTTGGCCACAGCTGTCCCCACTGACCTCAGCTCTTAAAAATCCACAACATAAGGCCATGACACTAATTGGACGTCTCCACTCAGCTGCTAAATTGCACAAGCCTGAGCCTTATGGGGGTGGAAGGTGGAAGAGGAAGAGTCGGGTCAGTTTTTTTTTTTTGTACCCCACCTTCACCAGATATGGCCGGTTTATGCCTGCTGGTGTCAGTGCCAGCAGCCGTACCTGTACACTTCTTGGGCCCCTTTGGTCTCCTTCCACAACAACCTTTTCTTACACTCCGACTCATTCTCGAACATTCATAGTTTTTTTTTTTCTCCTGTTCACTGAGCTGTTGTGGTTCTCAAAACCCTACACACCCCTGTTAAAATATCTGGTTTGTTGATGTAAAAATATTGGTCATAATAAATGTTTCAAAACCTTTTCCTCATTCAATGTGACATTTCAGCTAATAAAGAATTTAATCTGTATGTAGGGAAACGGCACTCCAATAACCTGGTTGTATAAACCAATACTTCATTTTTAGTACTTAGTCTTCATTGGCAGGAGTCTGTAACCGTCCCCACATCTCAACCTGGCAATTGTGGTACATTCTGCTTGACAAAAGTTCCCCAAATTTATCACAATAAGCAGAAAATTTCTCCCCCTTCAGATGATCCCACAGATTTTCTGTCAGATTTAGTTCTGAACTATAATGAGGCAATTCCAGTGCTTTAATTTTTCTCTTATATAATAAAATAAAATCATTCTGTCACTGATTCAAATATGTGCGTGGACTCAATAAAAGAAAAAGAAAAAAAAAGAAAATTTCACTCTCATCTTTTCATTAGTTTTGGAGAAATGAGCAGTTATTGTAAATTCCCAGCTGTGCCATATTTTATACAGCTTTTTGCTGTAGTGTGCTCTGGTGCATATTTAATGCTGTGGGAATTGTTTATAGCCTTCCCCTGAGTGATACCTTTTAATGTTGAGAACATTTGAATTTTCTAACCTCCCCTGTGCAAACTGTGGCTTTCGTTAAAGTTGGCAAATGAACAGGCAATCCTTCAAGGACCTCTAAAATGTAACTTTGTGTAAATAGATTCACTGTAATTTAAGGGAAGTGAGATGTGAAAACAAACTAAATGCTAAAACTGAATTAAAACCGGCTTTAAGAAAGTATTAGTTTAAGAATGTTCACATTTTTACAAACAAGTCGGTGCAGCTTTGTATTTTTCATATTTTTTTATTTAAATAAAATTTTTGTTCCCTTGCAAATATATTATGCAATTTTAAATAAGGAAACCATTTTGAAAGGATTTATTAGAGTCTCACTTTTTTACATCACAAAAAATAGGCATTTTAATGGGGTGTGTACTATTTGAGAGCCACTGTACATCAGCTGCTTGCCTGAAATGGGTTACTTTCTTTGTTGTTTTAGTTGGTTTTTTTTTTGTTTTGTTTTGTTTTTCCTCCCATTTGTCACATTGGCAGCAGCGGAGAGAATCATAGCTGGCAACTATTTTATTCATTTTTCTGTTTGTACTTTGTTAAATTTCTATATTTATATTTTTGTAATATAAAAATATGTCGATTTTTATTGTTAAAATGCCAGTGGATAACAAAATGCAGGGATTTTATGTCTATTGAAAAAAACACTATTACAGTAATGTTTTTTACATTAATGGAGTTGATCTGTATAAAGTGCTTACTAATGTTAAATAGGAAGAGAAGAGTATATAACGTTTTGTTTTGTACACAACAGGTCTCATCATAGCTCTTAGAGGATTTTAAAAGGAAAAAAATCAGACTTTTTCAGACTGCCATTCTTTTTTTTTTTTGGTCACTGTTGGCGTGGATTTATGCTGTTTTCAGTTACAAAGATAAATGTATGCCATATAATTTATTTATATGAAAATTTATTTTTGTAGTGTACATAGTAGTTGTCAAGGTATTTGACAGAAGTATATTTCTAAAGAGTTTATATGTAATGATATACCATAAGAAAGAAAGAAAAAAAAGAGAGAAAAAGCCTTAAGGTGCACACTTTCATTGCTAACTGTTGTGTGAGACAACATGGCCGCCTCCCCTTCAGTATTATGTTCCGATCCTTGGAGAGAGACAGCTGTTTCTATGGGTTTATCAGAAGCTAGCCATGAAAGTAGGAATTTTGTACTAGCTCTCTAAATATTAATGTTCAAACACTGATAGAATTCTAACAAATGAAAATATAACTTATTTGTCTCTTTTGTTCATAACTTTAATAAATGGAAATTTAAAAAGAAAGCTTTGGTCTTAATGTTGCTTCATGAACACCCCCTTCTGACCCCTGCTTACTACCTCTATCCTCTTTCTTGACATCTGGTCTCCTGCCCCCACAGCCCTCCCTCAAAGCCCACCCAGCTCCACCCCTGCAGCTCCCTCCTCCACTCCCTGTTCTGTATGATTTTGATTGACAGCTTTATAGACTGCAAGGAAATTGGTTGTAGTTACAATACAGCTGGCCTGTTCAGAGTAATGAAAAAGGGCATGTGGTCCTGAGCTCACTGCGCTGATGGTGGAGCAAGGAGGGCTTTGTCAGCTGCATGGGTGGCAAAGAAGAGGTTTTGGGAAGGAAGCCTTAGCTGAATTTCAACAAAGTGTCACGATCAAGACAAAAAATATGCAATAGATTTTGAAACTTGCTTGCATGGGGAAAATTGCTGACCCTGGATCAGCTGTAAGAGGAAGGCAGTAGGCATGTAATTATCTTTTAAAGCCAATAAAAGCACCAAATTCTGCTTGCTGTCTTGGAAACGACCGCACATGTTTGCAGACCTCAGCGCTCGGATGTTGTGCATCATGTTTTGATCTTCTCTAACAAGACTTGACTTTTTTATGCTGTGGTTTCATGAGAGCACAGAGCTAAGGTAGAAGACTAATGCGGAGTTTGTCATGCAGCAGTCAGGATACAAATACAGACAGCTGTGAATAATACAGACCAGAAGGATGTTTACATGCTGCTTCCTCCACCCCTAGTATCTATAGAGCCTTTCCAAAGTATTCCTAATCTCTGAAGTTTCTCATATTTTGTCATGTTGGTACCATATCACAAACTCTATTGTATTTCATTGGGATTTAGATATACCAACTTAAAGTAGTGCATGTTTGTAAAGTGGATGCTAAAATGCTTCATGTGCCATGAATTTGTTGTCAGCCTCATAAGTCAGTACTTTGTAGAGCCACCTTTTGTTGCAATTACAGCTGCAGGTCTTTCAGGATATACCTCTACCAGCTTTAGAGGTGGAATTGTTTACCCATCATCTTCCTGCAAAATAGCTTAAGCTCAGTAAGATGGGGCTGAGAGCCTGCAGAGACATCAGTGCTCTAGTCTTTCCACAGCTTCTCAGTTGGATTTAGGTCTGGACTTTGACTGAACCACTCCCTTGTCTGTCTGGGTGTATGCTGAGGGTTGTCCTGTTTGAAGGCGAACCTCAACCACAGCCCCAAGTTTTTCCTGCAATCTCTAATAGGTTTTCTTCAGGAATTTTCCTGTATTTAATTGCATTCCATTTACTTTGGCCAACTTCCTAACTTCCTTGCGTCTGCAGAAGAAAACCTCCCCACAGCATGATGACGCCACCTCCATGATTTTCCATTGCAATAGTGACTTCAGGCTGATGTGATCATGTAGTGTTTTGCTTGGCAGCTAATTTTGTGTTGGTCTGCTACATAAAATCTCGACATTTTGAAGTTGGTGCTTTTAACAAAAAGACTGGACAAAATGTGAAAGTGCTTTAACAGAGTAGTAATGCTTTACCAGAACACATACTTTTCTAAAAGTGCAAGACATCCTAAAAATGAATGTGCCCACCCAAAGCTTGCTTCTAAGGGACATGGTTCATTGAGTTGCAATGTTGTTAAGATTTCTTTCACCAGAACTCCCCTCATCTGTTCGAGGACCCCAGGTCACCAAACCAAGACACCCCCCTCTAAATGGCCCTGCCTTACCCTTTAACCCCCCCTTACCTCTTGTTTCCTCACAAACACATCTGCACACTCATACACACACTCTTAAACTCCCCTCCCACTCTGAAGAGTGCTTCACTGAGGCTAACAAGCTCAAGGTTGTTAATGAATAAGTGTTTCCGGTACCTGTCCTTAAAGCCGACAGAAAGGGGGTTGGAAAGATGGGGGAAGCATAAAAGTGGCGGCAATTAGGAAGTTTATTCCCTTCTGGACTAGTGGAGTGTTAGCCATGGCTTTCTGCCCAGCTCGCCTTGACAACAGAGTAGATATTCAGCTAAGCTTATCTTTCTTTATGTAACTTTTTTTTTTTTTTGCTTTCTTATCTGCAACCTACATTTGTAAATGCAATTACAGAAAGGGATTTCCTGGTTTTTGTGTTTAGCTCCCTCTTTTCCATCTATCCATCCCCCACCTCCCAACCCCTCCTTCTCTCCATCGCTCACTTATTCCCTGAAAGGCTTGTCCATCATCACATGCCGGCAGAGCTAAGCCCTCCAAGTGTATACTTTGCTCCACATGAATGATTGCTCTGTTGACATGACTGCACGGGACACACACATGCATGCGCGATCGCTCCTGCCAAATCCAGGGCCTGGTTTGCACATTCTTTATGAACAGGGGAGTTTAAGAATAAATCTGCAGGAAACATCACATGGTGTGTTGATATGACTCCAGATCCAAACTAATAGGGGTTTTGCCTTTGGGGGCCTTAGAGACACCTTGAAAAGCATTCAACCATGAACCTGCTTTTGTGTCTGTGCCTGCTCGTCTGTGGGCGACAACAAACTTCAGAACAAGTACTTTTAGCATGATTGACGTCAAAGCCATGGGAGCTTTGTAAGCGTTCGACCTTAAGTTGCAGAATTTGACTGCACTAAGGTCAAAAACTGTGTATTGCAGCTGCCAGAGGGTTTACAGATTTTATATTCTACACAGAAATAGACAGAGAAAATCAAATATTTACATCCTGATATTACCTACACTGTAAGAATGGAGAGACATTTTTTTTTTCATATTTTTTGGCATTAGATGAGATTAAGCTTCCCTCCTTTAGGATAGTTTTGATTACTTCAACTCAAATAGCTGTAGAAGGATTGTTCAGTCTTCTGTAACCTATCTTTGATGAACCAAAACATCATGTCTTGCTGCCCTAAGTTGGTTCTTAGAAAAGTCAACACCCATTTAAAAATTTTGAAGAGGAAAGATTGCTCATCGATGAAGAAAAATGAGCGAGGAACGGAAAAGTATCATTCTAAAAATATTCTAAAATATTTCCAACCTGAAGTGTTTTCAATATGATTTAAGTAATTAACATCTTCTATATTTGTTTCACCTTGTCACGTCCAAAAGTAATTTCTATGCAACACACAGTTCCTTGAAAAGGTGTTGAATTTGTTTTTTGTTTTTTTGTTTTTCACATATTAATGTGACTTAATGTGCTGCACAAACATAAGGCAGATCATTACCATGAAATGGAATGAAAAGGATGCATTATTTCAACTGTTTTTACAAACGAAAAAAATCTGGAAAAACATGGCATGTATTTAGTATGCAGCTTTCTTTAGTGTGAAATTACTAAATTAAATCCAGTGTAAATAAATTAAATTGAATGAAATTCAAATTCAAAAATACTTTATTGATCCCAAAGGTGCAGGTAAACTACTTTTGTAGGTGGTGATGGCTGCGGGGAGGTACAATCTCCTGTAGTGGTTTGGGTCACATGAATTTAAAGAAGCCTTTAAATTTGACTGTCTTTGCAAAATCTTTATTGTGAAATTCATTCAATTTGAAAGATGCTGTAGAATGTATTGCATTCTCAGAATCAGTTTTATTGCATGAAAGCAAGAAATCTTACTTTGGTTCAGAGATTCAGGTAGTCTTTGTGTGTTTTTTCTAGCTTTTTAAATCCTGCATTAACAGCATTCACTGACAACGTTCAAATCTCCCACACAATTATGCTGCTGCACTATCAGTGCTGTTTTACAAAGGTGATCCTCATCTAGTTTAAGTGAACATGTTTTTACCTACTCACAGTTGGTAGAATTGTTGGTTCAGAAACCTTATTTTTCCTCAATAACTCTGTAAACGGTTATGAAGTATTTGCTAAACACAGTTTTTGAATACACCATTTGAGCTTTCCAGGAACTGTTTGATGAATAGGACAAAACTTTGGAAGCAAAGCACCATTCAGATCTGGGAGACCAAGGGAAGCACTTCCAACTTTAAGAAAGAACCGACATGATTCACTGCGCACTGCACAGCATTCAGAATCATCAAGTATGCGAGACAATCAGCTGCAGAGCCAACAGTTGGATTATTCTCACTGCCTTCATCTGGGAAAATGAAAGACATAAATCCAGCTGTATAATAAATTAAAGAATTTTGTTGGTTGTTTCTTTCCAAACAGTGCCTTGCAGAAGTATTCGGCTTGCATTTTTCTACATTCTCACAAAATACAGCCACAAAACTTCTATGTATTTCATTTTGATTTTATGAGATAGACCAACGTAAAATAGTCCGTAAATACGCCATGAAATAGAAGGAAAAAAGAATAAGAAGCAAAACTTTTCTTCAGCTTTATACATCTATGTCCTGACAAACTCAAAGACATCATGATCATCTGACCAGAACTCCTTCTTTCACTTTTGCTGTGTCCTCTAGGAGGCTTTTGGAAAGCTTTAAAGGAGATGTCTCACTGTTTTCTTTTAACAATTGCTTTCCACTTGCTACTTTCAACTGTTGGGCCAATGAATTAATCCACCTATAGAGCTCTGTGACTCTTCTGGAGATCCTTGAGGCTTCATGACTGCTTCATTGATGAAAGTTCTCCTTGTTTGGCTTGTCAATCAACCACACCTCACTTCTCAGATTATTTTCTTTTAAATGTTTTCATCCATCTTCATAATAATGTGATTCTTTGAGTTAGTCTCCCACTTGAAACAACTCATGACACAAAATGTGGAAATGTTTAATTAGGCTGGACCTAACCACTCTGCTCAGAGATAGAACACTTTGATTTTCAAACAGCCAGAGATTAAGAAGGGACGTATAGAAATAGCCAACGAGTTGTAGGTAATTAAGCATAAGGTGTAACCTAGCCATAGGGAACGACCAGAGAAAAGACTGAGAGTTAAGACGAATGGAAAAATGGAGGAGGAAGAGGGGTAAAACGAGAAGGGTTGGTGGGTGGGTGCCGGTTTGTGCAGGGAGTAGCCGTATGAGAATAATTATAATGACTGATGTTGTTTACTCCCATTTCCCTTCGCATCATTTATTCTGTTGAGGTAGAAAACCCACCCAGCCCCCTTTGCATTTTCTTTTTGCATTACAGACGAGCACTCCAGAGTGGTGCCAAGCCAATGTCACAATCTCCCCCTCATCCATTTACACTGGAAACATTTATCCTGCCCTCAGCTTTCTGCACTCCTTTACTTCTGTTCTGCTTCCATCTGCCTTTGCCTTTATCCATCTTGTTCCATTCCCTTTCTCTTCGTTACTGCTACGGGTGCGAATGTGCTCCGCGCACATGTGAGATGTTAGCATGATGTACGTCCATTTACACTGAGGAAGACAAACTGAGGTTGGATGGTGTCACGCTTTCTTCCTTTTGTTTAATGTAGTCCTGGTGGGCACTCACACACTGAACCAGATGAGCACCCCACCACCTTCTTCCTTGTTTAAACTGTGCTGTTTGTCTTTGCCAGGAAACATGCAACATTGTATGGAAACAGATGTGTCATTCTAAACACCATGTAGGGGGGAGAGTCAGTCCGGGAATAAGGGAGATAGAAAGAAACCCACAACTAAATATTTTCATGTGTGACTGAGATTGTTGAGCAAATTTACAATTTTCTCAAAGTCAAAGTAGATGCCTTAAACATTTTTTGCAGCCCTAAGCTAGGGGTCATAAGGAATAAAAATAAGGCTGAAATTTTTCTAAAATAGAAAAAAAAAGAGAAAAAAAAAAGAAAAGAAAAGAAAGCCGTATATTTGAGGAGGGTCTTTTCCAGGGTGATGATGGTATTCACTTTGGAATTTACTAATGATCTGCCCATTCACAAAGAGGCGAGGAGAGGAGAAATATTTTTTTTTCCTTCCATCTGTGCTTATTGATTCTGGCACCATGACAGACACCTAATGAGGAACAGGACATGGAGAAAAGCTCTGAAGACCCTTAGAGGGAGACTTCACTTATGTGTTGAGACAGACTAGCAGAAAATATGTAGCACTGCACTGATATACATCAACGTTGTTGAGCTTCCATCAGAGGACACGGAGAAGGACAACAATGGACATGAAAACTAGTAACAAAACCACTGACATGCACTGCTGTTATTTTCTGAATGACTCTCAAATTGTTAAGAGATTTTGACCATTTTTCTTTACTATATTTTGTTAGTTCATTACAGTTTGCAGATATTTATTCACAGTGCCTTGCAAAAGTATTCATAGCTCCAGAGCATTCTTACATCTTGTCAAGCTATAATAAGTGTATATTATGGGGACTTCATGTGATTCTTCTTAGATTATAAATAACCCAATCTCAGGCACATCAGATCACCTAAAAGCCAAATTGTTTCCCCCGACTAAAAGTGCTTGATTGCCTCCTTTGGGCTATGTCCCTCAACAGTGATGTCTTTCATATTTCTCTGTGTGTTTTATATTTGATCAAAATATATCTGTAGCCTTTGGTGACCAGTTGTGAGACTCCCAGAGACACATGCTCTCAGTTGAATACCTACATGTGCACACTTGAGCTTAAACAAAGACTCAATTAGAGTAAAAGCTATCAGAGAAGCATTTTAGAGCAGGAAGTGTGTAATTATTGCAGACAGAGGGGCAGATAGATGGATGTGTTTGTGTTTAACACTCCCACTCAATTTCCCTGCAATCTACTGGACTAATAGAAAGCAGGTGTCTCACTCTCCGTCCCTCCTTCTCTCCCTTGAATTTGCTCTCTCGTGTGTTGGTGTGAGTGTAAGATATGTCATAGTGAAAATGGATAAAAAGCTCTGGTATCAGGTTGTTGAACTCGTGGGATAAAGTGAACATTCAAACAAGTTCCTGTTAGTTTTTGAATGACTTTCATTTCAGATTTAGTCTTTTCAAATTCCACAGGTTCAAAAACTAAAAAGATAGTTTGAGTTAAACACAGTCTCAGACTGTGCAGGTTTTAGTGTGGTAGTTGCAAAAGTTTAAATGAAACAACGTAATATCAATCAGTCGAGCATAATAGTAAAGTCGATTTGCTGCAATTTAGATTTTCTGAACCTTCAAGACGAACTTTGAAGTTGAATTGACTTGGCTACTGAAAAAACAGAGCTTAAACATGACAACTGCAATGCATTAACAAAGATGAAATGTTACGTCATTGCATAATATCATAACTTAAAAATATGAAATAAACAAATAAAATCTATGAATATTTAAGAAAAAAGCAAGATATTGAAATTGACAAGTAAAAAATTTAATTCAATATGAAAAAAATCTATTAAAGTTATAAATAACCTTATTTTGAAAGAACAAAAAAACATAAATATTGAAATTATGATGCATAGGCAATTATCATCTGCCATTGTTTTGTGACATAATCTTTACTCATAATCAATAAACTAAAATATCAATTTTGTTTGTCACATTAGAAGTGTCTTTAGTATATAATTACCTTTAAGCAGGCATTAAACATGGTTTTCACAAATCCCTCATATTTGTACCAAAACTGTTTTAGTGGTCTGATGCAACAGTCTGATTCAAAATGGGAAATGATCAAATTTAATGGAAATATAAACTTGAAGACATCAGTCTCTGTAATTTATTAATGGAATTCTATTAATGAATTTGCTTACTGAAATATATGAAGTTGTCATTAATATTCTAATTTAATGTAATTTATTGACTGTATATATGTCTCCTATGTTTCAGTGCATGATGAAATACTATAAACTGTCCACTATCTGTGCCATATTAGTGTTTTCACCACCTACTAATGCACCAACGGGTAGACCTTTGAAGCAAAACACTAGTATGTAAAAATTAAAGAGTTAAATGAATGTGTATGCAGCTGGTTTTTGGTAGTACTGTTGCCTTGCAGCCAGAGGGCACTGGGTTCAAACGCTGATCTGACGTTTTGGACATTTTCTTCCTGCATGTATGGGTTGTCTTCTGGTACTCCAACTTCCTCCCATGGTCCAAAAACATGACTGTCACACGTGGTGTCTTCCTATGGTCCTCTATGTCTCTGTGTTTCTCTGTAATGGACTGGTAATCTGTTTGCTGAGCGCTCTGCCTCTTGCCCAATGACTGCTGGAAATAGGCACTTAATCCTGCAAGGGTTACCAAGCAAAGACAATAGGTGGGTTAAGTATGCTTTTTTTTAAACAACTGAAATATTTTTTAATCAGTGACAAATATATTTTGTCCTTTGCTTTCTACTTCAGATTCTATTGGTAATCATTTAACATTCAATAATTTGCTGAATCTTGTCACTTTTGGACATCCGCAGTGGTAGTTGGAAATGTGAACTCTCAGCAGCTTGCTGAGTGCCAAACAGAGCAGAGAGAGCGCTAATTACTATGCAGGACACAAAAATAGCTAAAGTAGGCAGAGTTGGCTTGAAAATTCAGTAAAGCTGAACTCTAATTAAACAAGATTTCAACCAATTGTGAGATTATTGATCACTTGGTAAATCAGTTGTGTATATCAAAGTGCAGCTCTCACTATGCAGAGAATGTTGCAGTGCAGGTTTGGTGCACATTGTACTTGTGTCTTGTGGACGCAGTGCTGTTTCACATTGGTCACAGCATCACTCGCCTTTTCTCCACCAATCCTCAGCTTCCTCCCCTAGCAATAAAGAAGGATGCCTGGAAACATAAACAGTGAATCCATGTGACTACATTTGTTTGTTCTTAAAATATTAGATGGAATGCAGTAGGCACATGTTTGTGTTTTCATTATATGTCCATGTGGATTTTGTCCTCAGAAGCAGAAGACAGTGTAAGATGCAATGTCATAAGTCTTATGTAAGAGATGATTGTTTTCCTCAAGGCAGAATATTGCACACGTTTTGTGTCTTGCCCACACCAGCAGAGGAGGCTCCCCAGATTTGTATGTCCTTTTTGAAGTGCTTTGTGCGAGGCATTTCTTTTCATCTTCTGCACTTTTGTGCAGTGAAACACAAAGTCAGGGATTGATGTATGTTACCACTATTTTAAACCATCTTTATTCCAGATGTCTTATATCTTTTTTTCCATCTACAGATGTAATACAATTACAGTACTTTTATTGCAGTTTTGTTATGTATGAGGGGTGTGGTAAGTGGGTTGCTACAGAGGACAACAACGTAACACAGCGATAAATAAATGATGCAACCCATTGAGATTCATCTTGTCCTTTGCTACTTACATAAAAATATATATAGGTACTATACATACAACATTGTCTGGCTAAATATGCAGTTTAATTGTTTAGTTAAATTTGCTTAGTGTCTAATGTGGGAAGTTTGAACATGAAGTTACACAATGCATTTTGTTGCAATTGTTGTTTGATACCAAAAACCCATATTACTTTGTAGTTGGCCGGCATAATAGTGTCCTTTTGCCAGCTGCTCCTTTTAGACTTCAACAAAATGGGGCACTATGAAGAATTAAAATAGCTTTTTTGTTCAAAACAGATTTTTTGTTAGCACATCCCAGTCTGACACATAGACAGGATTCATGTAGATCAAATTTAGATAGTTAAAAACTGGTAAATGCATATTTATACATCCATTTTAACTGGATCAGGATCACAGGGACTCTGGCAAATTTCTCCAGACGTCAGCATGCAATCAAGGTACAACCTGATTCATTCATTCATTCATTCATAGAGTTGGTTTAAATTTAAATGAAATAAAAAAACAAACATTTTTAGAACAGTAATCAGATCACCAAGTAAAGAACAGCATTTGATAGAACAAATAGGTGAATTCTTGAACAAATTTGATGATTTTTGTGTGTTTTCTAAGTAAAAAAAAATAAAGAAACAAAACAGGGAAAAATAATGTATTGTATAATCTGCATTATACAGTAATACAGATTACTGTATGAGGAAAAGTATTTTGGTACCAAGAAGACAAAATGAAAACAAAAACAAGCAACTACTATAAAAAGACTAAAAGAAATTACTAAGGAACTGGTCATACTGCACAGATGACCATTTACACATTAGGATGGTTCTACATGGGTGGCATACTAAAAAGACCATGTGTTTGAAGACGTTTTAATGAAAAACCAAGAAAAATGCCTTTTTTTTAGTACATCCCAAACACTTCAAATACTAATGTTTTTTTTTTTATTAAAAGAAAAAGACAACACACACAAAATAGATCAACACTTACACACACCACATGTTCACAAATCTGTGCACACACTTCTGCTTGCTCACATGCACCACAGAACTTCTGGAGTTTGCTCTAGAGGCAAAAAAAAAAAAAAACGTGCTATACTTATTCTTTATCTATGAAACGAAACTGTACTGCTGTTACTCAAGGTGAGCACACACATATAGCACAGACCAGGGCCTGTCCTGAAATGCTCTGCAGAATTCAAGTAGCAATATGATTTAAAAAATATTTGACCGCACATAGACACAAGGACTGCATTCACCAGAACAGAAAAAATGAGTAAATCCACTTCTACAACTACGTGTGTATAATCTCTTTCTCATGCAAGCCTGCTGTGCACTTATGCACACACATGTGCATGCTCAAACCAACACATGGGGCGTTACGTATTTTAAACAATTCGTTTCCTGCTGCTGCAAGTTTCTTGGGGTCTGGCAAAAGCTTAGGTGATTTGTCACTTTGAGCCATGCTTGCTGGGAACCCCTCAGAAGTCCCTGTGGGACACACTCTGGAACCTTTAAGTTCCTGCCCCTGGAATGCACTCTACTTCACCCGTTTGATGTTTAAACCTAAAATGTTTGACACTGAAATGAATGAATGAACCCACTCACCCACTTACATCTGCACACAGATACCAATAATAGGCACAGTTTCAGAGTTGGTTGTGTACATTCCAGTGACACACCAAAGTTATTGATTAATGTATTCCTTAAACCCATGCATAACTTTTGCTGCTTATAATAAAATTGTTTGTCTTAAAACAATTTCTGGCATGCAAACAAACAACAACAACAACAACAACAACAACAGCAACAACAACAAAATGTAGGGCTGTGAAGCAAATTAAGAAAGCAGTAATCCTAATTCTAATTCATCTGCTTTAAGAATATCGTATTTATAATTACTCCAAATTACTTTCAAGTTTAGATCTTTAGATCTAATTTAGTGGCAAAAGAAAACACAATCAAGTCAGTTATTTATAAAAGTCTGGTGTATAAATATGCTTGAATAAAATATGCTTGACTTTATAATCAATACAACTAAAAAAATTATAATTTGAGTTGTAAGACTTCATTTCCCAGGAGTCTTTCCAAGGGGAAGTCCGCGTACGTCATAGCTCTTAGCAAATAGGATCCTTCCCTACCCGGAACTCACTATAGAAGAGGGAAGTTCAGTTTCTTCTTTTCGCGGAAAGAAAAAGGTTTTTGTCCTTTGAGGCTGTAAAGAATATTTTCGTATGACCAGCTTCTGCTTTGGAAATACATCAGTTTGAGTGCTGCGCATATTTGAAAGTAAGTTCACCTTTGAATAATCTCTAGTCGACGGGTAATGACTGTCAAGTATGTATGTTGCTGATAACATTCTAAAAGATTAAAAACAACCCATGAAAGAGAGTTTTAAAACGTTTAAATGTATTCCTTTAACTTAACTTTGAAGCCGACTGACATACAACAGCAGTGGTTTGAGGCTGAGTTGGGTTTTTATTGATAGTTTTCCTTTATAAAACTGTCTCCTGTAGAGGAGGAAATACTGCCATCCTGTGGTCTGATGTTGGTACGGCACATATGCGCTCTAGGCCTCCGTCTTTCTATTTGTCCATTAATCCAGACATCCATCTATCTACCTGTCCAGTCTTTGATCCTTTCCGGTTCTATGTCCACAGCCACTGTATATACATCAATGGAAATAAAATAGGTTAGGTACTATTATTAGGCAAAATATAAAATTTTGGTGATCTGTGATGGGTTAGGGTAGGGATGGAAATAATGGCTACATTTTTGTAGGAAGCAGTGACATTTATTCTTACACAGCATGTAACTAGACCTGTCACAGTAACAAATTTTGTTGGATGATAAATTGTCCTAGAAGTTATTATGATAAATGACAACATTGTCGTTTTGGGACCTTATTCAAGTAATATTATGCTATTGGCATAACAATGCACGAACTCATTCTCAAAGGTTGATAAACATTAAATTCTAATGGACATTTAACACTTTAACTGAAATACATTTTAAATATTCCAAATAAACGATAAACCAATGCATCAGACTTGCACATTGCTGACCCACTGCAGTGGGGCATGGTCAGAATCAAACTGTATACATTTTTCATCTGATTAAACCTTGTTGAACCTAAGGAAATCATATGCAGGTAAATTTGCAGAAAGTGATGCTTAACTGATTTTGGTTGTGCTAAAATAATGTCAACAATCTCATAATTACATCAGCAAACTCAGCAAAACCCAAAGTCCACAAACTTAGCTTAACACATCCTCAAAGATAATATTTGACCAGTCACATCTCGTTCCTCCTCCAAAATGTGCATAACTGATTCCAGAGCTGCTGCTGAGTCTGTTTGTACATGAGATTAATTTTTTTTTTTTTTTTTTTTTGTAACCTGAGTTTTAGAAGTTTTTTTTGTAACTGTATTTTATTCTGTCTGTGCCTATATGTACTTGTAACTATGGACAGGACAGAGATGTTGATGAAACTCTGCTAAGGTTGTTTTTCTTTTAGGCTCACCCTCAGTTTTTCTGAAAATGGAGACCCTAAGAGACAAGTCAACAAGAGGCGTTTGTTCCTAATTTGGTTTGGCATTTTTCCTCCCTGAAATGAGTATTTATATATTCATTTCAGCGTGCCATAGGGGCTTTCCAGCCGAGCTGATGGCAAGACATTAAACAAATCGTGTGTTACGAGGTGATCATAAAATACAAGCCTGTGGTGTCCCACATAGACCTGTCATTATGGCAAAACACAACAAACACGCACACACACGATTCTCGAGCTATATGCAGACATGAAACGCATCCTCATACACACCCTTGGGGCCCTCCTATGCTTTTTTTCCCATCTTCATGAAAGGTGAAGAATGTACTGTTTATTTCTCGGTAGGCAGTCTTGGATGTGTAGAAGATATTGCCTGGATCACAGGAATGTGATCATTAAATTGTGGTAATAAGAGGGTAGAATAACTAGATCAAAACAATTTATTTCCTCTTTTTTATTCATTCCACTTATTCTATTAACCTCCTATGAGAGCAAGGGTGGCTATGGAGGATGTAGGCCACATATGCAGATATTGACGTAATTGTCAAAAGCATCTGTTTTTAACTATTTATTTAATACTAGCCTTTGTAAAAACCAGCCGCTTGTTCTACGCTTTCTACGTACGGACGATTGGGACCCTTGGCGATTGCTTGCGGGAGGCATGGACTCTGTTGAATTTTTAAACATTTGGCTGGGACATGTGTAAAGCACCAGCTCAATAAAACTTACCGGAAATTGCGTGAGCTGTAAACATTCCAGTGGGGAGAAGGTTCATCGTTGCCAGCAATAAAATATCTTAAATATTCCTCCAACTTTAATTGCTCAGTATTTTGAAGCGTGTCCAACACGGACTGAATAGCTTCTTTCACTTCCTCCGCTGCCATTGCCAAACTGCAAAGGCATACTTCAATTCTGAAATGGCGCAGGAAATCAGTGTCAAACCATTCATAACTCTTCTTTCTGTTTGCTGATTGGTCAGGTTGAAAATCAAGCTCAATGAGAATAAACAAGATGGAGCACTGAGGGGAGATTAATGCTAAGTCTGCACAAATCCATCATCATCACAATATTCAAATTGCAAAGAACTGTTTGGAGCACAATAATTGTTGAGTAATATATTCCAAGTGTTATCAACTTGGATTTTACATCCTAGCGTAATGTTTAGCCAGTTGCGCAGGCAGAATCTTGATGACATCAGATATTCACACCGGGCACAAGTGACTGGAGAAAATGCTTAAGATCACAGACTGAAGGAAGCACATATGAGAGTTGAATGATGAAATAAGCATATATAATATCATGAAAGCAATATTTACCAATGATTTTCTAATATCATACATCCCCATCTAATAACTTTCTCTCTGTATCTCTAATTGTGACAATGTCTTTGTTGATGGTTGTCTACTTTCTATTAATGAACATTATCAGCAATATTCTCTCTATTTAATAAATGTTATGACGGTGCTATCATTTTCAAGTTAGGATCTTATGCTGTTCTTTATGTCATTGAGCAGCCAACTAGAGACTGTTGGTTTATGTTTTTATTATTTCCTACTTTGTACCAAGTGTAGACAAATCATGATTTTATTTAATAATAAATTTTTTTCTAGAAAAAGTTCCCTTATAAATATTTTTCACTGTTTAAAAGAAGTGAACCTCAGTTTTTATTTGTCATTGTAACAGTAAATCTGGAGTTTTTCTGTAAACAAAGTTTCCCTTATTTTTCAATCTTGTTCTCACCAAATGCAATTTGTGTTTTCTTCAGGTTAAACAAATTGGTTTATTGTCTTTTCTCATTTATTTATAAATGCTTAGTGCTGCATAACATCTGAAGCCAATGAAACTGGATAGTGGGAAACGAAGAGATGTCAAAATAAATCAAACATCTATATCCACAAATATGCTAACAGAAAAATGGTATACCGCCAAGATCCCATTCGCCGTGATTCTGTCTTGATACTTACAAAATATGATGGTAAAGTTCAAGTTTCATGACAATTTCTGTGTAATTCTTGACTTTAATGGCACATTTATTGCTGTTTCCTAGGATTTCTTTAAGCTCAAAAGTAAATTTGCCTGTGGAAAACGTCAAATGACTGAGCTGCAGGTCCAGCAAACAACAGCACACTGGCCAAATGTTCAGGAGATGCCCTTCTGGCTTGAAAAAGCCATCGCTTGGGGCCAAACTGACACTCCACACACATGGAAAGACATTTCCCTGCACTTGAAGAGACTGAGAGATTTCCTCCAGCAGCTTCTCACAGAAATCAGCAGTGTGGTGAGTAAATGTGTTTGATTGATTATAGTGCTACAGGAATAATGTAGATAAGTTGGCTCTCAGAGATATTGCTGTCAGGCATAACATCATACCAACCTAATTGTGTTGTGGTCCTCCTTACTGCCAATACATCTCTGATGCATCTGCACATGGACTCCACTGATTCCTTAAAGGTTTTCCATGGTATCGGCCACCATTGTGTTGGCAGTGGATCCTTTATGTCTTGTAAGCTGTGACTTGTGGATTTCATAGATTAGATTTTTTTGGAGCACATTCTACAGATGTTGGATTTGATTGATATCCAGGGAATTAGACCAATTCGACATTCTTGTACTCTTCTTTGTCTTTTGTACTTCAGACACTTCTGACCCATTTCTGCTGTGTGGCAGGGGCACTAAAAAGACTACAGGAAGTACTGATTAACATCTTTAACAAAGCTTAGGTAGCTGTTGTGTGTAAAATGAACATTTCCATGAATGGGAGAAGCCAGGGTTTCCTCACAGAATGATGTCCAAAGTAACAAACTGCCTTTAACTTCTCTTCTTGTTTTCCCTTGGTGAGTGTTTTGGTTGTTTTTTTTCTACAGCATAGGATGCATTGTAATTGCATGTTTTACCATTATTTATGTGGACTTTTGTCTGCCATCAAAACTTAAAACTAATCCACAATAATACGGCGAGGGGAGTGCAACAGGCTGTTTTTCCGTCTTTACAGGTTAACATTGTACTATATTGATTTTAAAGTCTTCACCTATTAGGCAGAACAGCAGCCATTTGATTAATGAAACTTTGAGTAAATTAATGCAGAAATAAGACTATCGGGTTTGCTCAAACATGCGCCCACACCTTCTGAGTTTTTAGCCAGGGCTTGAACGGTAATTCATTCAATGGAAGGGTCCTGCTAACAGACGGTGTTCTGTGTGTTGCTGAGGCAGTGTATGCCTGGCTGGCAGCACTGCAGTGTTGAGTTAGTCAGGTAATAGCCGCAGTGGGACCTTGAGTGCTAACCTGATGTATCCCCATATCAGATCCAGCAAATCTGGGAAGAGGGCCGAGGACAGGAGGTCTGCTGTTCTTTGGGATTCCTGAAATTTTCTGATCAAATCTTCTTTTTTTTTTCTACAACTCGCCAACTCACAGCATTTAAGATTATTCCTTATATTTTAGACTAACTTTCCAGCTAAATCATTTTCTGTTTATCGTTATTAAATTGCCCTTGGAAATTATGTTTGGAATTTCCCAACGTTTTACTGAAACATTTAGTGAGTTGTTAAAAATCAGTTTTCGGTTTATATTTGACTTATTACTTCAACTTCGACTTTTGAATCTACCAGTATATTTTTATAGATCAAGCCTCGCTTTTTTTCCTGCAGGTCTCTTTCTGTCAGCATAATTCTGGCTCTGCGTAATGCAGATGAGTCAGAATGAGCAGAGTTATGGAGCACATGCAAAGAAACAGTATGGTAAAGCTTAATTGCATTGAAATCTTTTTTTTTCCTCGCAATGGGCTCATAAAAGACCAGCTGAGGATAGCCCACTTTTTGGCAACGATATGAATCCTTTGATATCTTTACAGCTTTCCTGTGGCTTATGACCCAATATGTGAAATAATCCTATTGTTCATGAACAGGTGAGGATGATTGACAGACACCAACACTTACAAAAGCCAATGCTTAAAATGAACTTCTCAGAGTTACTCTTTTTTCTTTCTTTGTTAGATGTAGCGGTCTCCATTTTCACAGTGATGGTCTCAACAATATTATCGTGGAAAAATGTATCGTCCAGAAAAATCTGTTATCGTGACAGGTTTAGTTTGTGGTCCACTTCGCTTTACAACAGTTTTGAGTTGTGAGAATGGATTGATACTGTTTCAAGCTGATGCCAGTGCACATTTTACCTGCACAGTCAGAGAAAGAGATAGAACTTCCATAATGCATTTCTTGTAATATTAACTAATTATTGCTGCTACTGAAAGAATCTACTTACCAGAGACACACAGAGTTGTGTAAAACCCCTTAACTATCATGAGGATACTCATTGTGTTTTGAGGGTGACAGTTAAGGGGTTAATCACCGTTATGTCCAATTGCGCCTAAATAAATGCACGTCTATGTGGTATATTCAAATAAACAATTTGTAATTGATTTAATATTTTCTTAACCCTTTTTGAAGAAGAATTAATCTTTTTTATGTAGTTGTAAAAAGGGAAGCTGTTGGTGTGTAGAACAGGATTAGCATGTCTAGTTACTATGAATTACACACACACACAAACATGCTAATGCTTGATTTGTTTGGGTCCATTGCTGTGGGGTAATGTCTCTAAAGTTTTATTGGAGTGATTGGCTGGTTCTCATTCTTTCAGTCTGTGTACTACCCTCCCCCGCATGCTGGGAAGAAGCTCTCTTTCCGTCAATTAAACTTGAACACAGTTATTGTGTAGGTGCAGCTCTCAGAGGAGCCTCGAGGTAAATCCAGGGCTTTTCTCCAGCTGCTTATCAGACACATCCTTCTGCAAATTCTGAAACTGGTAAACCAACTTCTCATTGGATTGCTTTCCTTTGCTCTTTTAGTAGAAACAAACATGGATGTAATTTGTGCATGCATTAGAACCATTAACTTCCACGTGTACCTTAAAATGACAAAAGTTTACATTTTCATAGTTTTTCTTGTCAAACTTGTCTCAGTTTAGAGCTTCACATATTAGATAAACCCTAAAATACATATGCATGATTTATACATATTTTGCGTCTTTGGTGTCTTTCTTCACCATCTATTTCATTCTAATCTATAAAATGTCTCCTTAGGCTCCTTGGCCAGTATGTAATCAGTCACTTCTGTCAAAGAATGTCTGGTTGTAATCACAACAAGATACATGGTCATAATTAGAGACAGTGCTAGTGAGGCTTTGATGCCAATTGTGCCCTGGTAGTCGGTCGTAATTGCTTTCTTTTGTGATGGCTTATTCTTATGGGCATTCCTTCAGTCACAGAGCATTCAACAGTTTGTATTGTAAATGAGCATTCCTTCTCTGTTGCATCAGCAACACACACACACACACACACACACACACACACACACACACACACACACGTTTACCGTACAGCATTTACCATAGACTATTCAGCAATCGGGAGGCCAAATGTGAGGGCTGAGCAACACACAGAAACTGTGTTGTTGCAGACAATAGCTGGGGTATTTATGTTCTATTTAAACTCTGCTTGACCTACCATTATGATTCCCATTAGTAGTGATCTCATCCTCTCAAATTAGTCGTTAGTCTTTCTCCATGACACACTGCTGTTTAAATATAAAGGCCTGAATTTGTTTTTTTGTTTTTTTTACGTTGATATCGTTTCTTTTTAAAACTGCTTAAATGTTAATTTGTCTTTTTTTTCTTTCCTTTTTATTCTGTTTCTCTTAGAGCTCCACAACAGAAACCTTGAATAGGCTTCCCTTATTAGGTCAGCTTTTAGGCCGGCTGTGCTGGAACCCTCATGTCACTGCAGAAGGTGAATCTATGCTTTGGGCATTACTTTATCTGTCTTTTTAAAACCCACTGACAAACAGAAACAACAGACATGAAAATTAACCTGAGAAAATTGGTAAATCTTGTGTGTGTCTTGCAGGTGCAAGTAGAGGACTTCTCCTCCAGTGTTTGTTGGCTCTGTATTCTGAGCATCCAAGCAATGCAGTGGAAGGAAAAGCCAACCAGTGGATACAGGTAGAAACTGATCTGTTAAAATAAACTGCTTGACAAATTAGCCATTGTTTAATAATTTTATTGACCGATATTAGTTTTGCAGCTCTAGCCTGCAAAACTAGATGTATCTAGACACGACACATGTCAAGATACATCGCCAGTGATGAAATTCATTATATAAATACAGATGGGCTGCGACAGACTGGCGACCTGTCCAGGGTGTACCCTGCCTCTTGCCCAAAACGTTTGCTGGAGATAGGCACCGGCAACCCTCCTGACACCACTACGGACAAGGGTGTGCAGAAAATGGATGAATGGATGGAAATACAGAAAGAAAAATGATATGACATGAAGCGATTCATCCATCAATCACAATATAGATCGACTTAATTATTTTAGGGAAAACAGTTACATTTGATGCATTTCAGCTAGATTCAGCATGACAAAGCAAAAGAAAAAGAAATGTAATCATTAAAAAAAAAAAAAAAACAAGAAAGAGACACTGAGACCCAAGTGAATACTAATACTATTAGCCTGGGTGTTTTTAAAGTAGGCATCTGTAATTATCTCTGAATGAGCAGAGCTATTATAGAAACCACAGGAAGATAGTTACTGATTGCTTCTGGATCTCCTCACCCATGACGAGTCCAAACTTGAGGCAGATAAAGTTGGGATGTAGCAGGCGGTTTTCCACATTCACAGCAAGTTGATCTCATGAGTATTACTTTAAGTAGTGCTAATTTATAGTTACCTAGTTCTGTGCGTTTTAATTGCCGCCTCCATTTTTATCCTCCTGTTGTCTGTGGCATACACATTCACCAGGCTCTGCCTTCTTAGTGGCTTTGATCATCTGCTTTCTAACTAACAGTTAAAAAGAGGAGTAATACTCGAAATCAAATGATGGGTTGCAGTATTTTTCTAAATAAAAGGATAAAGTTTCTCATTATTAAATGTTTCTGGTTTTATGGTGCAATAAAATAAGACAATACATCCAAACTGAAATCCCAAAATTGCATTCTTTAACAGCTGCTTTAGCAATGCACTCGCTACTATTTACCATAGTGGCAGCTTCTTTGGGTTCTGTGTGGAGTGTGGAGGAGTCTCAAGCAGCAGTTTAGTAAGTTATCCAGGTGTTGTTCCTTACACAAACCTGTGTGGCTTGGTCAATGGAGATTTAGAAGGAGGAATGACCACACTATTTTTGTGTCAATCTTAAAACCCACACTGGGCTGGCAGTAGTTTAATTTATTGCTAGTGTTTGGCACTGTATATCTACCACTTGCGCTGCATTTTACCATGGGATATTGCTCATATCAGGGAGAAGTGGTGTTTACTCAGACAATCAGGCAGGCTGAAATTGATGGTGGAGGTGTGGAAACCACCCATATTTTTAAGGATTTTGCTTTGATGGGGAGGACACAACAAGGTGCAAGAGAGCAGGAGACTGAACATCTATACCCTCTTAGAGATCCTGGAAACTGTACTAGAATTTTAATCTTGTGTAAAGAGGATGTAAGCAAAGGTTTAACAGAATTACACAACTGATGGCCACTGCACAGCAAAGTTGGAAAAAATTGTGACAAAATCTCCTGTGTTTCCAGCCTTTATTGATATTGAATTACTTGTGGTAAATTGTGCGTAACAGTGTATTCTTCCAGATCTTTTTCATATGCCAGTTTTCATCACACTGGGCTGGGTCATTTTATTGTTTGTGTTCTGGATGACTTGACATAAAGATTACTTGGCAATAAAACACTTTTTTTTTTTTTAAAACAAAAGCTCTTTAAATAATTCTTCTTTGACAGTCTCTGGACTGCTGAAGAGATTTTCTATTTCATTTATTTTAATAGGGATGTGCTTTCCATCTCTGTCTTTCCAATCCAATTGAATAGTCATAATGAAGTGAGTAGATTGTGTCTCTATTCGTCTTAGTCTGCATAGTCTCCAACTATGTTTCACATTTTAAAGTCAAATTAAAAGTGACTGTTTCACAGCCTCTGATTATCATTTAAGAATCCGCCTTTATATTAGGGCTAGCCAGCAAAGCGCCCTGTGTGTTCTGTAGGCGAGCGCAAAGAGGAGGGAAAGAGAAGAGGGGGAAGAAAAGCTTCTGCCATTTTCAACTTTGAGAGGGTTCACACAGATGGCTTATGATAAACAATGTGAAACCTTCACATTTCTGCCAGATTAACTGTGTGTTTGTATTCTTTTGATTAATTTCTCATCTAAAAAAAACATCTTGCTAATTAAAACAGAGCCTAGAAAGTAAACTTTGAATTTTGCCAGATGTTCTTTGACCTGTCGGAGGGGAAGCTGAGTGCAAGTGACCACAGCGGTGTCTGCATCTGTGTCAAGATGTTTCTATGTGTGGCAATATTGTATGTTTTGTGCAGGATATACTGGCCAAATGTTCAGTAGTGTAGAAGGTAAAATAATAGTTACAATAATTGAAATTGTGATGTATTGAGGCTGTAAATAGATTACAGGCTTACAAGGTTCCCCATTTTTCCTCCAAATGTAAAAGTGGTCATTGTGGCCTAATAGTTCTACTTTAGTTTCATCAGACAACAGGACATGTCTCCAAAAATGAAGGTCTTTGTCCTTATCTGCATTAGAAAACTGCAAATTATTTATTTATTTATTTATGGCTTTTGTTCTGGGGTCGATTTGCATATTTCAGACCAAAACACATCCATCTCTGGGACACAGAACTAACCTCCATCCTGAGTGGTAGGATGGTTAGACATTCCCACCACATCTGTACTTGTGTGTAATTGCTTGGACAGATTAACTTTCAACTTTCAAGCATCTTCAAATTGTCTAAAGACTTCCCCCATTGTTCCCAGTGTTTCCTTGAAATACATCCATCTACCTCCAATTAACTCAAGTGTGTCAGTAAAAGTTTGCAAAACCATGATACCGTAATCTGGGTTTCCCTCGTATTTCAAAGAGATTCTACTCATTCTCTAGGTAAACTTATATTTTTGAAGGTATTAATAAATAAATCTGACATATTCTTCCTGTTATTGTTCAGCAAATGGAAACAATTTTAGTAATTCTGACCAAAAACAAGATAAGTGTGGTTGCATCGAATTTTATAAAAGGGTATTGGAGTAAAAGAGGTTGAATACGAATGTATGGCACATTTTGTTATATTGCTGTGATCTTGAAAATTATTTTTTTTTCTACTTTATAGTTATAGAGCAAGATTTTCAATGATCCAAAAGCGTCTTGTACAACAGTCATTGTCAGCTTTTCTACATTCCCTCCTTTTATTTTTTTGAAGAATCTTCCATTTACCACCAGTGATGCGAATGACGAGAAGCACAGCAAAGTCCTTTCGCAACAACTTAGCTTGTCTGTCGGGAAGAGCAGAGCAGATAATCTGTTTTAGGTCAGAGATGCTCCTTCTTTGTCTCTGTGTCTGCACAGCGCTGCCTGTCTTGGAATGTGAGGCAAAGCCTGTTTTTTGTTATCCTTGACTGATTGTTCTCCTTAACATTGTTTTCTTATTTCCTTCTTGAGAAACTGACTGTCAGCTGCTATGTGGCATCCAAATGCTTTGTTCATGTACATTTAGGTGATTTTGAGAATTTAATGAAATGTTTTTGTTTCTTTGCTGTTGCATGTTTGCAGCGGCATGTTTCCCCCAATTGATGCATATAGTGTGTACAGTATTTCTCTCTCTTTGCTTCAGCTCCCTGTCTGTCTCTCTTCTCCACATCTGAGCTTTCACATAGGGTTTGATGCATTCTGGGGTATAGCCACAAAGCTCCAGGCTGATAGTCATTAACTCTGTTGGTCTGTTTCTCAACATCCTGCACATGTAAAAGGACCTCACAGTGCTGCAGTAAAATGATCTTTGAGAAGATGACAGTAATGCAAGTAAGAGTGTAAGTAGTGAGGGTGTAATTTTAGATAGCCAAACAATCAGCTGAATGGTAGCTTAATCTGGTCTTTAGCTGCTCAAGGAACCACAAATATTCCCTGCAGCAACTGTAGCCACTTTATATATTTGCAGCTGTTTGCTCATACTAAGTTTTCATTTTATTATTAAAAATAAAAACATTCCCTCTTCTTATTAGGTTCATTTTAAATGTCATTGTATGAATAAAATTCACTTCATGGTTCCAATCACCTGGATGATTGCCTTCATTCATTCTCTTCCTTTTTGCTTAGTTTGTGATTTTCTTTCTCTCCTTCTTTGTAAACAACAAAAGTAAAAAAAATAAAATAAATCCCACCTGCATTAAATTATAGATTTTAATAAATGGACAGTTATCTAACTAAAACTTTTCAAAAATGCTAAAAGAATGTGCAAAAAAAAACAAAACCTCATGACTCCGTGGTTGGTTGTCTGTAAGGTCTTAATTTTTTTGGAGTCTCTAAATGTAAACTATTTGCAGTTTATTTGTATTTTGGAAATATGCTTTATATTACTTTGTTTTGTGATTTGTATTTGTGGCTGAGTGATGTACTTACAACATTTTTGTTAAATTATCCACTTCCAGCTCCTTAGTAATGCACATTTAAACAGGTTCTGTGTGTTTACAGAAATTTTTGTAATAGTTAACTAAAATCCATCCTCAATGCTTTTTGCTGAGCTTATAATAAACTGTAAGGACTGATGCTGGGTATTTTTATTTGGGTATTCATTATTTGACCAGTAAAATATCTGAAAATAAAACAGTAGCACAGTAACACTTCTGCTCAATATGTAGTACAAAAGCCAAAACATGACATTACAGTATTATAATTTTAATAAAGTATGTAAACATAAGCAATTTGGCTTGTGGAAAGTGAGATAACTCGCATAGGTTTTGAATCATAATTTTTAAGCATTTCTGGACAGCATTGACACTCTGAAACCAAACTCCACATTAAATTGAGTGGTTCCTAAATTTAAATTATAATGATATTAAAAGTCTAAAAAAGTAAAGTCTTTGCTTTTAGCTTTAATAACACATTGTTTTGCCATGTCACATAAAATCCATTGAATTTTGTGGGTGTGTTGGTCAAAATGTGAACATGTTGCTTTGGTATGAACACTTTTGAAAGGAAAAGTGTGTTAACTGTGCATAAAGAGAAATATACAAGAGAGCTGGATTTTTTTTTTTTATAAAAGTAACTAACACTTAACATTTTTTTTGGATACCATCAACTATGTGGGCTAACCCTTTATAGCCCCTCGACTGTTAGTGGGTGTTGTACAAATACTGGATGGGCATACAGATTTATTACTCCAAGTTTGAGGTTGGGTTGGTTCTAAATCAGTGCTTTTAGAGATCCAAATTCTTTATTTGTGCTCTTCCAGTGGATTTCATCTCCCCTTTTTTGTCTCTGCTGTTTTGACCATCTGAGGCTATACTTAAGTCTGTCATTGGTTTTTCAATCATGGTGTAGTAATTGTTAACAGACACCCATCCAAAGCACGTCTTTGCCTCATGCCTTTTTTCTTACATCCTCTGTTTTAATTTTAGATTTATGGGGGGATCATTGCTATGGCAGTAACTTGTCCCCAAAGCCAATTCAAGTTGCTTTTTTCTGTGTGAGAAAGATGGCTTTTGACCTAAAGTATTTGCCACCCATCTATCTTTCTGTTCTTTATCCCATTCCTCTGGTGACCACACACTTTTTCCCCCCGTTCAGAATACAGACATCACAGTGACTTTCAGTCTCTGATACTTATTCTAACCAAACCTTCCTTACTTCTCATTCCCCGTCCCCACTGTGCCTCCTTTCTAACTGTGGGTTGAGTGTGATTGGCTTTGTATGTACTATATGTGCTGGGTTTGAGGGCTCTCAGATGGTAGTGATTGGGGTGGTTTTGTGAGACTATGTGGAGGGTAAGCATCCTAGCGTGCTGCACAGCCAGGCCGGAAAAACCACAGGGCTGCACCAACAGCTCTGCAGTACTACTTTTCCTCAGATTTAGGTTTCACTGCTCTCTTCTTTTTATACATACTCAACATCCCACAGTGTCTTTCTCTTCTTATTTCCTTTTGTCTTTTATCCTGGTGTTTCAAAGCGGTTTGTATTTTTTCACTACTTGGTGAGCCATATGCCTTGGTTTTGCTGTGTAGACAAGATGTCAAGTTTTAGGTATTCAGCTTGTATTAATAAGTCGATTTCTTGTGGTTAAATTAAAAGGGTTGTTTCAAAGGCTTGAACAAGCTTTTGATTTGGTATCCTTGGGTTACACACAAGAACACACGCGCACACACACACACACACACACACACATGCATACAAGCACAACACAACCACAAAGTTGTATAAAAAGCATTCAGACACTGCTTTGAATCCAGTCAGAGGTATAATGAGTAAACAGCTGACCTTAACAATTATACTGCCAATATCCTTCAATGACTTTTGTGATTCTTATTTTGCAATAGCATAAGCAATTAGCAATTACCTCTAATTTAAATTTGATGTCTTGAGGTTTATCTCAAGACCCTTCACTTTTGGCTGGGGTATAGACCCCATCTTTGGGAGCCACTCTAAGGTGTGTTTAGATGTTACCAGATCTAATCTAAAATGTAGAGGTGATTGTGGCTTTTCAGGTGGTTCTTCTATTTTGGTAAATCTCTTTGCCTTCCAATAGAAACTTCTAAGATGCTTTTAAAATTAGTCCTGTGACCCGGTTGGAAATTAACATAATTTTATTTTTATATTTCTTTCCTGTATTTTTTAAATTATTTTCTTCTGCTACATTACAACTTTTAGTTTTATTCTGTTTTGATTTCTATGAAGTTATTATATTTCCCACAGATTTGCTTCAACGTTATTGCTGTGCAGCTTTCAAAAAAATTACTATATTAATAAAGTTGGCATTGTCCAGTTTATGTTCTTACCATATACTTTGAGTGGATTCCTTTGCTTCATTTCACCCAACATTGTTCGCAGCTGATTATGGGTTGGGTTCATTATTCTTGTGTATCATGAGGCCCGGTTGTAAAATGGCAAGGGTCTGTTACAAAGAATGCTCGTTTCTACTTCTACTTGTATGCTGCCCCTTACATTCATACTTAATTATTGGAATACCTTTTCTCCAATCGTGTGTTTCAAATGATGTGATGCTGACATAGTCATCTGGTTTTCCAGCAACCAATTAGATTTGCTGTATTGAAACTTTTGGTTTTGGTAAATTGTTGCATTCATGAGGTGCCAAACCTCTGCTGCATATTGTTTCTTCTGCTCCACCACAGAAAGTCCTGTGTCATCTGGCTACAGACGAAGAAGATGGTGCAGCCGTGGCACTGATGAAGCATTTAGCAGTGCCAACCAAAGAGTACCATCTTAACGTGCTGAAAAAGGTATTTTGTTCTTACAGCTTCTCTTTACAAGCATACTTGCATTTCATTTTGATTTCTTACATTTCAGATGGTGACAAGAATACAGGAAAGCATTGGGAATAGTCAGTGTTCTGTGAGCAGCACAAATAAGGGGTAAATATAATTCACATTCAAACAAGCTGTACTCATGGTAGATTGGTTTCTGTTCTGTTGACTGAAATTGCAAGAAATTTGATCAATAAAACAAAAAAATGCATAAATAAAATAAATACAAAAAGACTTTCATGTATCTGTTCAGTTACACACAGCAGTAGTGCATCACATTCCCACAATTAAAATGTTTCACAAATTTGTGAGTTTTATAATGTTAGTAAATTAATTTAACATCATTTGAGTTCAAAAAGATACAATTAGTTTTTTTTAATTTTTAGCTTGTTCTGTTCTTGTGGTCTGAATCTTAAGGTTAGGATCTAATGTCTGCCTCATTAATGTACAGTACTTTATTTACAAAAAAACAAACAAGCAAAGAAATAAACACTATAAATAGTTGCAATAAAAAGTTCTGTTAAGAACATTACAACTGTGTCTGTGCTTTTTAGGGGAACTATGAAGAAGTTGATTTTAAATGAAAAACAAAGCTATGCAGGAAACATAAGCAAACATTAAGTCTAATCTTCACCTCCTATTGTTCTGTCTGCACAGTAATATAAATGTCTTTAACATTTCTCAAACTCCACATAGGTGTTCATGTGGCAGTGTTTGGGCTGCATCAGAGGCTTGTGTGCCTCTCATCACATGTCCTGAAGCGTCTCCTCTTATTGGTGCTTTGCTGCAGCAGCAGATGACTTGCATCAGAGAAGGTCTGAGTGAAAACTTCCTTGGTGCTCTACACTCTGCCTACTCCAGGTACAGCAAATGTTTCTACTGCATTTTTAGCTTGTGCTGCCATATTTGAGAAAAATATGCTAAGTGTCTCAGTAGAGTGCAGTGTTGTACTCATTAAGGACTATTTCATACCACAGTTGTAAAAAGGATGTAAAGTCTTCATTACTAGAAAAGTTGGGAGGTTTTCAGAAATGCTGTAAAATCTAACTGAATACAGTTTTCAAGTATTTATTCATAAATCTTAATATATTCATTTCCAATTTGGAGATGAAAGGGATTTAATTCTACTTAAATGATTACAACTGAGGAAAAAAACGTTAGAACACCCTCCTACCTAAGAGGTGGCTTTACCCCCTTTTGACTGAAATAGCTGCAGGGAAACACTTCTGGTAGCCATCTACCCGTCACTGACATCACGTCTGAGTAAGGTTTTTCCTACTCCTCACTTTCAGCTGCAAGATATTTTAGTGGTTCTTCTACTGCCTGCTTCAATTCTCCTGAAAATGCCAAAAAAAGGATCAAGTTACCATTAGCATATGTGCTAATAGTATCTAGTATAATATAGTATAGTATAATATAATATAGTGTCAAAAATATAAAATTTTATTTTAAAATACAGCCCTTCAAATATTTCCAGATGCGACCTGCTACTGGACGAGCAGGCAGTTGTTTCCCTGTGGTATCAGAGCTTACCCAGCCTGGAGGAAGCTGTGCTCAATCTGTTGGCGTCTGCTACTGCAGCAGGATCAACACCAAGCAAGGTGGAGGAGCAAGTGTCGAAGTCGTTATTGGTGAGTCCTCTTTTCGTGATTATAGAAACATGTCCGACTGCCCACATCTGACAGTGGGACGTGACAAACAACTGTCGACGCACTATTGTATACGCTACCGTGTTTGACCAAGTAGAACAGGTTGAGTGATTAGTGAGGTGGGATGTTAAAGAGACAGAATACAAAATGAATGTTTTTAAACAGATTTTGTCCCTGCGTTTAAGGGTGTTAACAAAAACAAACTTGTATTTTACACTTTTTAAATTAATATAAAGATGTTTTAGATGTTAGACACACTCGAGTGTAAAAAA
>NW_006799964.1:3278949-3348975 GCF_000485575.1 Poecilia formosa | reverse complement strand
ATATAAAGTCCTAGGAAGGAAAAATGTGAAACTGTTGAATTGTTATAACTTCTAATTTGCCTATCAATGAGTTGAAGAGAAATTTCTTTACTTTTGTGCTGTAGCATTTTTGTGATTTTCTCTGCTTCCTGATTTGATAACACTTGATCCCTTTGATAAGCTTCTGATAAATATGTTGCTCCTGTTAAATTAGCTTTTTGGTACACCGCGTCTCATCTGCCTCAAATTAAAGAGTCACACAAGAGAAACCATTGCACACATCCATATGTGTTCAGTTTCCCTTTGAAGCACTTTGTAAACTGAAACCAAACCATTTTAATAAGTGAGGATCTTAGGAATGTTCCATTGTATTTTTTTTGGGGTGGGTCATTATCGAGCTCTTTGCCTGTCAGATCTATTTGGCTTTTGTTCTGCTTGCCTCTCACATAATTTGGCAAGCTCCAGACCACATCTCACATCATTTGGCTGTGTGATATCATACTCACTATCACTTCAATGGCTCAGTGCTCGTCACTTCATATGGCTTCATATATGTTCTTTTTTTTATTATTATTATTTTAGAATTGCCGTTACTGAACTTCATCTCGGCAATACAGTGATATGTTTACCATTTGTTGCCCAAAGAGAGGCTAACTTTTAGATGCAAGTTGTTTTCCAGATTTACTTTTTAGTCACTGGGAGATTAGGATCAGTGTGAAGGAATTTAATTCGTCACAGAAACTACGCTAGCAGAAATTTGATAAAGCAAATTCTGAATCTTGCCAAAGCGTGCTTTCTGTATGTCGTCGCTGCCAAATTTCTGTACACATCCATAAAATTACTCACACAAAGGTTATTATTGACATCTTGCTTACCTCACTTTCTGATTGCAATTTTTTTGGCAATTAGGAATGTCAGTAAAATTTAAGTGGGAAAGACAAACTTACCTACCTTTTGTTTTGAACTAATCAGGCTTGTGAGGCGGTGCTGCTTGTTTTATTCAGTAGTGATGGTCCACTTAACCTGTGTATATGTCAAGGGGAACTGCACACTCTTTGTGTATAGAGATACTTCTCACAAATTAAGAGATGGCAGTGCACACTAGTGCATATTCATTTGGCTTACTATTACATATATATAAATTAAACCTGCCAGATAAATCTGATTAAATCTGTCATTTTGAGTAACTGTTCTGTCATAAAATTAGTTTCAAGTGTGCCTGAACTAAAGGTCAGGCATGGTGGCTGGCCACTCTCCTTTAGATTTTTCTCCTAAAGATCAGAATAATGGTGCCATTGCCCAAGTCTGAACATGCAAAGGGGGCATCAGATCGTCAAACTATTTATTCCTGAAGCCCTTACATATGGCTGATCAAGCTGAAATGCTTGTATTTATCAACAAATACCGTTGCAGATTTTTGCAATACAATTGTTTCGAGTTGTTTTTCCAATTACTGATGCCTAAAATGATCATGTGATATTTTATAAATACTGCAGAATTCTTAAGACTATTTGATCGTTCACAATATTTTATGGATATTCCAAAGCATATGGAATATCCACAAAATATTCCAAAGCTTGTGCTCAGCATTGTTCAGTACTCCTGGTTGTAAGTGAACTAATCAGCTTTGAACTAATCAGCGAAAACCTAATCTATTCAGATTAGGTTTTCGCTCTGCGTCTCCAAATGGAATCAACTGACCAGTAACAAAGCGGTTGTTGATACCTGAAGGATGAATTTTTCCTTTTCTAGTGTCTTGGGGCCCCATGTATTCTCTTAATTATGTGCCCTTGTGTTAATCCAGTCCATCATCTACTCGCATTGTATTGATTATTACATTACATCTGGCATTGTGTTTTTATTAAGAAAAAGGGAGGTTCAGGTTTCATGTGTCTGTTTATATGACTGTGTGGGATACTTCTACACAAAAATAAAAAGTAAGGAAATCTGAGATGTCTGGGCTCCGTCCATCCCCTCGCTTGCCTGCCTTTCTCGAACTTGTTTATACTACAGTCAAAAATAGGAAACATAAAAATGTGTTCGCATTCCTCATTCTGGCTTTTCCTACCGCCTTCTGACCCAGGCAGAGGGCCCAATAACAATAAACACTCACTTCCTGCCCCAGACTGCTAAAAAGAAACAGGATGTTTGTTGTGTGCTGTAATTGACTCTCCGTGAAGTGTTAGTCGTAAGGTATGGAGGAGGATGCTAAAAACGCAGCTGTCGGGATCCTTGATGCTTCACACACATCCATGAATGAAAGTGAGGATGTACAATTTTATGCTAGCCATTTGGTAACTAATCTCTGATGTGCATACAAGCAGAGACATGCAATGGGCAATTGCTTGGTCTTGTTTTATAAGACGAAGGTAAAAACTAGTTTGGAGTATTTTGTGGTTGTAATTACAGTGTATGGACACTTGGTGGAACTATTTGTTGTTTAATTCTGTTATAATTTGACTCATACCCTGGTCTTTTGTCCATTTCATTTAATAACTCTGTTACTGATACTATGTCCGGTTTTATTCCCTCTATTTAATCAGGTTACTCCTCATTTGTTCATATATGGACATAGAGTCCATTATATATTTTACCTGCACTATATGAAGTCCCAACTCTTAAGGCTTTCTAAACCACAAATCGCTGCTTTTCCACCAGCTGCCAGTAAATCAAGCGAAAACAAACAAACAAACAATAAAAAAGGAGGAAGCACAACATTAAGAAGCATTCATCTCTTCTTATTGTACTGCTCTGCTGGGGTAAAGCCTGTGAGGTATATGACATGTGAACCACATGGTATTATATGTGTTGCGTATTAAGCGCCAGATAATTAGGGACTCGGCGACATGCACGGTACAGCTGTTAAATGTTTGCACTGGGGCGTTTTAGAATGTATTAAATCTGAAACACATGATGAGTGTGGATTAAGAGGAGATGAGAAAATGAGTATGTGGGAGTGTTAGGGAGGCTTGACAGAGTGGGAAACTGAGTGTTTAATGAGGAGAAAGTGAGAACAGAGAAACTATGATTTCAAATGTAATCATTTAGATGGTCCAACAGTGCCACCTGGTGGTTAAGCACTCTTGTTAAAAAGTGATTTATTGTTGCCATTGTTTTCTGACACCTGCTGATATTGTAGATGCATTTTAACATGTCTGGCCATAGCTTGTGAAGTTTGCCCCTTTTGTGTGTTTTAGCCTAAAGCTTGTGCTCAACATTGTTCAGTATTCCTGGTTGTAAATGACATCTTCAGGTAAGTGCAGTGGATTTAATTTGAATTTAAGACGTCATTTAACAATAGTCTATTTCTTTGTTTCTTGCTGAATATTTTAGTTATATGTTGGGTTTTTTTTCCACTTTTGGCAGGACTGTTCTTAAACAGACTGAAAGGAATGAGCGTGTTAAGAATGTTTTTCAAACATTTACCAAATGCTTCTTCATGGAGCTTTCACGGTTGCAGCCTCAGGTAAGACAATTTTTATTTATTTTTTATTTATTTCTCCTTTTTAAAGAGACTCACATTGTTACTTATTATATGGCTTAATATTAGAGTCAGTAAAGCACTTTATTTTTTCTCATAGTGACAAAGATGGAAGAAAAATTAAAAAGGGGAAAGAGTAAAAAAGATTGATATTGCATTATGACAAACTAATAAGTGCAATCAGAATGAACACAAAAATCAACAATATCTGTAGATCTAAACTTCTCTGCTAAAGAAAATAATGTGCAGAAGGAAATTAAATGTCCATATTTTCTTGATACTACATTCTATTTTCCCTACATGCTAGAGAATGAAGTCTTTGGTTGTGTGATGAAAGCCACACTATATGTTAAGCGGAAAGATTTTGGACATAATCTGTTGTAGCTAAAGCCTAGAAAAACTCAAAAATAACAGACAACAAAGCCTTGCATAATCATTGTGCAGAAGACTGTTTTTGTGAGGACGCTGCAGTTTAAGCTCCTTTTCATAATTGAAGCAAAAAATCATCTTCAGTATCTAGTAACTTGAGAGAAGAGAATCTCTACAAAATTCAGAATGTAAGTGAAGATGATTCATTATTAAAGTAAATGAAAAAAAAAGCTTATTTTTACACCACAGGGTTAGCTGAACACCTAAGGTGAAGAACAATTTCCTGCACTCAGCAGGAAAATTCACTGCTGATGAATCTTCACCATCATTATCACTTCATCTCCAACTGAGAGCTCCACTATTCACACTACACTCCCATAGCCGACACCTCTACTCGACTGACAATGAATTCAAATGATTAATTTACACGTAAAACCTTTGTCCAGATAATCACCTGGAGTGATTGGCGAATATGCTGCCCTGGTGTGTCACTGTGTGCTTTAGCTTGAAACTTTCAGCCCTTAGCATGGTTCTGTTGCTTTATCATCCAATTAGAAGTCACGTATGACCATATTGTAATTATTTGGCACCTGCATATCATACATAAATATTAAGAGGCAGTCAGTAAATGCGGTACTCTGAAAATCCATGTACTATCTACGAAACAATTAGGTGAATGCTGTATATTTTCCATAACTTTTATCTAAGTACAAGGGTGATGCACAGTTTTAAAAAGTTATTAAAAAAATATGGAAATAGCTTATTTGTTTTCGTAGGTTTGACTAAGTATGGTAAATGTAACCATGTAGTATAGATAACTGTTTCTTTTCATATTTAATGCCTTTGTTTTTCCAGAAGCAAAAACTAAAACTGAGTTCCTAAATACTCGCTTTATTTTCTGATGCCATTCTTGTTCCTTAAATCACTTCTACACAATTTGAGTTTCAAGTTTCTGGCATTAACAATTTTGGTTTCAGTTAAATTCTATCATTGGATTTGTTTTGTTTGTTTGTTTCTAGTCAACTTCAATTTCGAGTTTTGAAGTGGGTCTGAAATAGGTGCCAAAACTGTCTTATTTTTATTTTTTTTATGTGTAAATGTTACAAAATTCACAATTGAAATAATCTGAAACAGGAAAATATCAACCCTGACATGGTATGTCTGTTAATGATTTTTAATTTGAGCCCATCTAAGTTTGTGGCATTGGAAGAAAAGATGTGAAATAATCTTTTTTTTTTCTTTTTCAGACACTGTCTTTGTCACTTTTTGTGGTTTATGGAAGATACAGTTATTGGAACACAAAACTGAACTGATTATGTTTCCAATTAGTTTTTTATTACTTTTTAAAGCCTCAATAGTATTTTTTTCAACAAAACTTTTTTAAGTTTTGCCTTACAGGACATTCAAACCTCCATTCATTGTCGTCTGACTTGAAGTATTTCCATACTTTGGATTATTTTAGCCTGTGTGAATTTAAAAACCTGGCTTAATCAAGAGTGAAACAGAAATTATCTGTAGCACGCAGAAATGTTTGAAACTCTCAATGACCAACTGCATCAAGTGTCTTTTCTTTACACACACAGCAGTTTTTAGACATTTTTTATATTTTTTTTTATTAAAAAGATACATTTATTTTTTAAAGATATGTTCAGTTTACATGATTGTGTCTACTAAACATATCAGAGGCGATTGATTAGTCTTAGAGATTCCATGGACTACGAGGATAGACTGCAGCAGTTCAAATACAATGTGTTATGTGCATTTTCAAAATAAATGTATACAATTTGATTCAACTTATACAAAAAAAAATCTAAAAATGTGTAAGTGGAAAAGCCTAGATTTTTAATATTGATATTTGCGGTAGGAGCAATCAGAGCCGATGGAAGACTTATGGTGTTTGTATAGACCTCTGTTTCATTTGTTGTTGTCCAAATTTCTATTTGGAGCAATGTGACGACACATTGCTCCAACATTTGCTCCAGCATTATCACCCTACCTTTCAGGATGTCATTTGAAGGGTGCAGAAAGTGACGTGAAGTCTTATCTCCACTATTCAGTTAAAACATTTTTCCCTCTATTTCAGCCATCTGCATCTTTAAAAGCCTTCTTCCCACAGTCCCCTCCAAGTCTTCTGATTCCTCTCTTTACCATGCCTTCAGGTCAGTGTGCTCATACATCCTCACTGAGTTTGTCTGCCTTAGCTCCTGGGAAAAATGCACAAAACTCTCCAGTGTGACTAATAGTGTAATAAAGTGTTATTTGGCAGTGCGTAAACAGCTTTTCTTCAAGTTTGTGTCTTTATATGTCACATGCTTATACAGTAACTATTTTTGTCAGACATCGAAGTTACTATGACGTGAGGTGTCATTACTTCTCCAAGATCGATACACAGGTTTAATCATTTGCTTTGCCAGCTCATGGGCTTGATAATAGTTACACAGAGAGGCTTAACTGCATTGAGTAAGTGTTGGAGTTTGAACAGCTCGATGTGGGGGAATGTGTACGGTTGAAGAGATGCAGAGTAGGTGAGTGCAGGAGTGCTGCTTATCAGTGTATGCCCAGACTGGCCCACAGGCAGGAATTATTTACATGAATGGAGCCATTTAGGGACACACTGAAGCCCTGCCAGAAATCACAGTTAATTATTACTCTGTGTGTGTGTGCGCGCGTGTGTGTGTGTTTGTGGTGAAAGGTAATATTTCACTAGGGACTGAATAGTAATGATATTGTAAAAAGGTGAAGGATCCAAGTTTCACGCATCCTGTGTAAGTCATAAATACACAAATAGCATTGCATTCTTAATACTTACCCCAAGGAGTCCCTCAGATATTTGTTAGTTTGTTTGTCGAGCTGAAATGTCATCTTGTTGTGGGAAGATGTCCTTGTTACAGGAAAAGCATTTTCCCAAAATGCAGTTCCTAACTCTACTCTGGTCATCAACACAACTTGATAGCTGTTTTCTTTTCTTCTTTTTAATAACAACAGAAAAAACAATGAAACAACAAAACAAGCTGAAGACATAACATTCAAGTATCCTTGAATTTAGAGTCTCCTTAGATATGTTCAATAACAGTTCCTTCCACTACACCGTGGTAAGAAGCATCAGCTTCATTTTTAATTTTTTTTTTTTGTCGTTTTAGCCATGTTTTATTTTTTTTTGCTCAGTCTTTGCAAACTACTTTGTGAATTTTCACTGTGAAAGCAGCAATATAAGTAATTTACTTACAATAATGAAAGAGTTGCAACTTAAAAACAAGAGAAATAGCATTAATTAGTCCTTTGCCACTTTATACTCCCATTTATTACCAAGCCATTGCTATTTTGTCCATTTTCAATCTGTAAACAAGTTGCAGGTTGTGTTGTAGTTAAGTTTATTCCTGTAATTGGATATAAATTGTCTTTACAATGTTCAATAACAATTCCTGTCACTAGACCGTGGTAAGAAGCATCAGCTTCATTTTGTACTCAGAGGTGGGATACAAAGGATGTATAAATTGTAATTAAAAGTAGAAAAAAATAGCATTTCCTTTCATAATGCAATGTGAGGGCTGTAAGCTGAATATGTTAAGTGAAAACTACAGAAGCATTTGAAGTCAACTGCAGAGGATGTGCCGAAATGTAAGAAATGGGAAGAACCAGCAGAATAAGGCAAAAGCCTGCGAAATGCAAATAAAGAAAACTGTAAAAGAGAAGGGAAAACTTTCAGTCAATGCAAAAATCCCAGCCAAAGACTATTAGAAATATGTGCAGAACATTGTTTGTAAGCAGGGTTGGAAGGAGGGTTTGAATTAGCTTTGGAAAAAGGGATGGATTTAAGTTTGTACTGAGATGTGGAAGGAGGGAAGGAATGAGGGATAGAATGAGGTTGTAGCAGATTTTTAAAAAGAAATTATGGGATGTTCTGTGCACTTCAAAGAGGCCAAAAATGATTGCAAAAAGCTGAATATTTCATAAAACACAGAAGATGTCAGTTATAAATACATAGTCTGAACGATCGGAATAAGGTAATAGTTGAATGGTTGAAATAACACATAGTATGCAGAAGTAGTTAAGTGGCAAAAAGTGTACTGGAAATAAAAAAAAATTTAGAACATTCACACTAATCGTGATCTTAGAGTAAAATTTAGTTAGACGTATTTCTCTCCTTTTTTTAAAAACACAAATAGCAATTGCATCAGTTTAATGTACGTTTTTTTTTTTCTTTCAGAGATGCCTCAGGAGAGTTTGAAAAACCACTTGATGTGGGTCAGCAGCTCATTACAGAGGCTGACTGAGGAGGAAGAAGACGAGGAAGACTCAGATAGTGGCAACATCAGGTGAGAAAGAGAGACTCGACAGTGAAATGTCCTAATGTGCGTCTGCTTCCAGCAACATGTTGGAACCCTGTTCAGCATGGTGCTCCTATTTCCATTAGTTGCCATTGAGATGGTGGTTAGTCAGTAATTTCCCGTTGCATCATAGCAGAGCGGTCCTGGAGCACAGTGTGGCTTCTCCAAGCATTCATTAGAGGCCATTAGCTTTGGGGGGGAAAAAGCACATTGGAAAAAAAACAGACGTTATGAAGTCCAATAAATAGTGAGAGGAGTAGTTCAGGACAAGAAGCAGGAAGAAGGTGCACACATTAAATAACATCGCCATGGAAAAAAGAAAACATGTACAGTTGTCTTGAATGAACTTTTTTTTTTTTAAAGGAAGATTGGGGGGCAGGAAGGAGAGGGAACATGCTTTAAAAAAAAACAAAAAGAAAAACAGATGATGTCGTAAAGATGGAGACGGGTGACTTGATACCCTCAGGATGCGGTTTTTGAACGGGGCCTATTATCCCGCCGCCGCCGCTGCTTGAATCTGAAGCTCCATTCAAAAGTCTCTAAGCGAGCCAGCAGTGGTAAATAGTGCCTTACTGCTGCCAAGGCCCTGCAGAGGGCTGCTGCTGTTGGTATGCTGCAGCCAAGTGGAAGGGAGGATGAGGAGACAAATGATGGTATTAGAGGAAATGTGAGAATCATCTTTACTCCTCACATTGCCTTCAATGTTACAGCTGTGCAGCTCGGTGTAGTCTGCTGCAGCATTCTTAATTTCCAAATTGTTTACAATCTATTTTTGTCACAGCAGTCCATAATTACCACAGTTTTTATATTCACTCCAGCTCTGTAAATGATTTCCTCTTTTTAAAAGTCATGCATATTTAGGACACTAATATGACTGAAGAGACTTTTCTGTCTTTGAAGTTTATCAGGTTTATTGCAGAGTTAGGACGCGGACCCATCCCTATGTCTGTTGAACAAAATGTTGTTTTAGCAATTTCAGTTGCATTGCCTGTGTTAACCATGACAGAGAATATGTCTGTCGCAGTGAACAAAGCAGGATGTTGTCATCATAGAAGAAGATAACATCCTGGCAGGAAGATAGTTGCAGTGGAGGTGGGTTTAATTAATTTATTTTTTGCTTGGATCCCTTTTTAGCTTATTTTTAGATTTTAAATGAAGAAAAATGGTATCGTTTACTGCTGAATCAATGTCAAAGGCTTGAATGTCATAAATTTCAGATTTTGTAACTTGAACTCTTCTTTTTTTTTTATGAGTTACTTAATATAGGCTGAGGTTAAGGAAGGCTGCCTCAAAACTGTTATTAGCCTGCGGTATCCGTTCTAAAGCCAATTCTGATTAGTTTCAATTGATTTTCTAGTTGGGACACTCAAAATTTTAATCATTTAACTGTTGATTTGAAGTGAAGTTGACACAGATTTGTTCACAGTACTTTTTCTTTACTCGGCCAATCACTTTTTGTGCTGCACTACCAACATTTTAAATATACATATGTTCTTATGTTAAATAATATTTAAAATATGTTAAAATAAATACAACATGGGGGCTGCACAGTGGCGTAGTTGGTAGCACTGTTGCCTTGCAGCAAGAAAGTCCTGGGTTTGATTCCCAGTCCAGGGTCTTTCTGCATGGGATTTGTATATTTCCGGTTGTCGCTGGGTACTCCGGCTTCCTCCCACAGTCCAAAAACATGACTGTTAGGTTAATCACAGCTGGTGAGAGTGAGTGTGTGTGCGTGTGCGCGCATGGTTGTTTGTCCTGTCTGTCTCTGTGTTGCCTTGCAACAGACTGGCGACCTGTCCAGGGTGACCCCGTCTCTCCCAAAACGTTCGCTGGAGATAGGCACCAGTAACCCTCAGGACCCCACTAAGGACAAGAGTGTACAAAAAAATGAATGAATGGATGGATGTATAAAAAGAGCATAGTGTCTTGTATTTGATCAGCTGTCCATTGAACAACATGTCAGTCAACCGTTTTAGAAAAAAAATAAAATAAATTTCAGAAGCCAAAAAGCTTGTCTAAATCTGCAATGCATTTAAAGCTTATATATATTTTTTATTTTTATTATGCTTATCTTGATTTTATTATTTTTTTCAGTTAGAGCAACACTGACTTTTAGTAAATTGTCCCAACAGTGACAATAATTGTAATAATTTGTTATATGACAGTTTCTTTGGAAGTTGGGTTTATTTCTACTGCTAGAAACACTTAGTGTTGTCATTCATTTATGAAACTAATATGATTTAATAGCTTCAGACTAATCAGATTGATTGTTATTAAGCTTTATCTTAGCTTTAGTTCACGAGGTTGTGTGAAAACTATTGGGCTAAAAATTATGACTTCACAGTGGGTTTTTATGAAAGTGGGAGATGCATAGCATAGTGGAAAAACTGAGACTTGGGTGGGTTCAGTGCCAGGGTGTTAAAAGAATTAAACCAGACCACCCAAACCACTTGAGTAAATGAGCTGTTTACTGCTCTGTTTGCATTGCACCGTGGTCTAATTTCTCTAGGATTCTTTGGTTTTACACAGCCATCGCACCCTGCTTACTCATTTATTTCAGAAAGGAAATATTTTCACTTTTCACGATTTTCATCTTGACAAGGTGAAAGTAAGTAGACATTGCTGATGACTTTTACAATTAAATAATTACAGGTGATTTCCTCTACCACCAAACTGTTTTTACCCAAATGTTCATGAAAGATTTAATTACCTGTTAACCTGTGGTCGCTGCTCTTCCTCCTACAGAGGGAACCATAAAGTGTTTGAGGCGTGGTTCCTGCTGGTTCAGTGTGCCTACTGGGTGCAGGTGGCGGTCCAGCTGCTAGTCACATCAGGTCCCGAAGACTGTGGTCCCCTCCTCTGGTTACTGACCTTTTATCATCATCCCACCAACAGGTGGCACCACAGAGCTTCACAGCTGGTGAGAGTTTTTCTCATAAATGGCTGTTTGCAGTACCTTGCAAAAATTTTTCTTCACAACCACAGATTTCAATGTATTTTATGTGATAGACTAATACAAAATAACTCTTAATTATGAAGTAGAAAATATGATGCATGTTTTTCACACCTGTGTTCAAATAAGAATCTGAAAAGTGTATATGTTTTCCAAACCTTTGTGCTGTTATAGCCTGAGAATTTGGCACAACGGCAAACCCGGCGAGACATTGGCTGTCTACTTAAATGTGAAGGTCCATGATAACTTTGGATGAGCTGTGGCCTTTTGATGGTTTGAAAGACCAGATTATAGACCAGGGGTGGGCAATCCTGATCCTGGAGTGCTTAGACGTCTCCCTGGTCGAACACGGTTGAATCCAACAGCTGAATCACCTCCTCAGTGCAGTCATGTTCTCCAGAGTCCTGCTAACGACCTCATTATTTGACTCCGGTGTGTTGAAGTAGAGATGCATCCAAAAGTTGCAGGAGACCGGCTCTCGAGGCCTGGAGTTGCCCACCCCTGATATAGACGGCTCATAATAAATAAATTTAGGTCATTCTTAAAATTACATCCACATACACACCCTGACCACTTCAATATATTAAGGGTAAAAAAAAAATGTATCGCCTGTTTCAGAATGATGCTCACGTCTAAAATAGTCTCAAATTAGATTCTGAAATCTTTGATAAATTATTTTTCATTCATGAGTCAAATTTACCAGTAGTGCTCTCTAAGTTTAACAGATGTTGTTGTTTGTTTTATATATAGAGAATATAAACAAAAGTTTTTGCTAAATCATAGAATATATTATAAATATAACGTCTTTGTCACTCTTGAACTGAACTAAAAGGACGTTACTTAACTTTCAACATCTGGGCCGCAACAACCAAATTTATGTGCAGATCTATGAACCACTCTTTAGGGTTAAAAAAGTGGTTTTTAACTCGGTCTTTGATTTAATTTGTATAATACTTATTATTTCTCACCTAACTTATTGGTTTTATTCTTGTTTTTGGGGATTTTTGTATCTGGACAACCATAGTGAAAGGAACCTCTTCTCTTTCAGGTGGTTTTATACTCTGTGATGGAATGCTAATGTTGCTTTCATTTTTTTTTTTTTTTTACCGTCACCAAGCAAGTTAAATCAGCCCGTCAAATGGAGACCATCGTTGACATTTTGGGCTACCTGCCAACTCGTGGCAGTCCTTAAATGTGACTGCTCACACTCACTTAATATAATCTGACTGAGCTTGAGCTATTTTTTTTCACTTTGCATTCATTTTCTTCTTTTGTTGGTCAATTGCCTTAAATCCCAAAGTCCATTGAAGGTTGAGTTGCAAAGTGAAAATGTTAAGGCATATGAATACTTCTGCGAGGTGCTGTATTCCTGTACGATATTGTCCTTTTTGCGCATCCTTTTGCTTCCAACTGTCACTGACTAGATGGAAGTGCTTTGAAATGTGATGCAGACGTCTGTTTTCGCCTGTCTGAGGAGTTATGAGGTGCTGTGAACTTCAGTTGCGTTGTGTTGCTCTGCCAGAGCTAAATTGTGAAGAACAGAGTTATAAGGTGCTGACATTTGTTTTGTGAGCTGAGTGGACACAGTGTGGATAAAATCTCATCAAGTCTGCGCAGCATCATAACTCAACCGGGCAACGGTGTGGAAGGCCTGTTATTTTCCTGCAGACAGGTGTGGTGTTGCTGAAAGCCAAAGAGCCAACACAGAGAAGGGAGACACATTAAAGAATAAATAATGGATGACAACACCACCCTCCCCATCCCCTCTCCCATGTGAGAGGTAGTGGAGAGCTGAAGAGGAGGCGGTGCAGATGAGCGAGGGGAGCTGGGTGAAAAGGGGAATGCAGTATTGATTTCTCAGTGAGCGTCTGGCCAGCTGGCCTGAGGTTTGTCTCCATGTCTCCAGTTTGTCCGCCTCCTCTCATAACCATCGGAGACTCACCGCCCCTTACGATGACACGCTCATCTCGTAATAGGCTTACCTTCTCTATCTCTTCTAATTAATAAGTGTGTTGATCTTTGTTTGCAGGAAGGTCACAGTTAGTCACATGACCTTTCTGTCCCCAGGTCCAAGCCAAAGCAGCGTGGGACCACCTGTACAGTCTTTTCTCCACTGTAGCTCATCCTCTGCCTGCTGACCACCTGCAGTCTTTTATCAGTCTGCTGGCACCGAAACCCCAGCAGCCGTCACTTGCCCCATCGTTGACCCTTAACCTTTTGGTTAACTTTGCTACTTTTGGTCAACTTCCACAGAGTACATCAGCAGAGATTACACAGAAGGTGAGGAAACAATCTTCCCTTAAACCTCTTCATACCACATCACATTTGTCCTGTTACCACAAAATCTAGTGTATTTTGTTGGGATTTCATATGACAGACCAACACAAAGAAGACCCTAACTATGCAAGAAATCAAAAGTACATGGTTTTCGGGCCTGATTTCAACTAAATAAGTCTATGTTGAGAAAGACTAGTTTTATATTCAACCTGTTCTACTGTAGTCTGGTAAAGACCAGCCCCTCGTACTAGATCCAGCTGGTCTGGGCTCTCGGCTGTTGAGAAACAATTGCTTCTTAGAGGTATGGACTGTGTTGAGGTTTTAAATTTTACCCAATTACTAATATTCTCCACTGCAAAGAGGGAAGTGCTGCTCCGAACAAGGCGGCTGTTAATGTTAATTCAATATTTGGAAGGGTTTCCAACACTTGGTCCGCTGCTGTTGGTAAAACTACAGGCAGACAACAATTCTAAAACAGTGCAGAAAATCGACATCATCGTTTACAACTTCTCCTTCTGTTCGCTGATTGGCCCATTTAAAATTGACCGGAGACAACCCGAGTCAAGGGTAGAAAGCCTTGACTCGGCTTGGTCAGGGATACAGTTGCGAAAAGTTCAAGACAGGCAGGCTCACAGAGCTTTGTTCAATCCATCATTCAAAAATGGAAAGACCATCGCTTTCTCTCTAGTCAAATTTACAGAGTAAAGAGAACATTATTTAGAGAAACTGCCTAGATGGCTATTGTGACTTTGAGGAGCTTGAGCTCAAGTGGGAGATTCTGCTAAACAAATATTAGTCATAGACTCCAGAAAACAGGTTGTTTTGGAAGAGCAAAGAAGAAGCCATGTACAGGACACAGAAAGCATGTAAACAAAGTGCTGTGGTCAGATGAGACCAAAGCTGAATGTTTTGGAAAAAAAAAATTACAATATCACTCTAACACCATGTCCAGCGTGACCTTCTGGAGGCTGCAAGAGACCTGCAGCGAGATTGGAGGTTTACCCTCCAGCTGGAAAACGTCCCCAGACTTAAACTTAGACCTACGGTGGCAGATGAAAGCAAACAGAATCATCTTGTTCTAAGGTGCAGATCAAGACAAAAGAGAGGGGGAAACCATGCCACACATTTCAGTTTTCTCATGTTTAAAAATTGACTTAAGAATTATTCACTTCTGGTTGGTTCATCATTTTTAGAACTTCTATAAAACACATCAAGATTTGTGGTGACAAGATAGAAAAAAATCTGAAGTTTATGAATACTTATGCAAGGCACTGTTATGTGTCTTTTTCCTTTGTATTCCACGCATCGCTGTGGGATGCGTGGAATATATTTCATAACCAACTAGTTGATTTTTGCAATAAAATGTTCAGTAACTTTAACAGATGAGCAGTAGGAGGCCTAAATTCCCCAAGCAGAAGAAAACTAAGCAATGCAGTCTATTAAAAGACCCTCTGTTAATATAGCGAACAAGTTTGGTAGTAGGGAACAACACAGCTGAAGGTTTAGTAGTACTGATGAAAACATGTCATGAAAACACTTGATTTACACACTGTTTATACTCTCAGTAATGTGGTTTCTAGCAGTTTATTGATTACTATTACTCTTTGTCAAATCCTCTTTTTTCTTTAATAAACATTTGGTACAGAACCCAAGAAAACATTCACAATCACAAAAAAATATCTAAAACACAGATTTTTTTTTTCATTTTTCTTTATGTCCTTTACATAGTCGCTCCTGATTGTTCAGCTTTAACTTTGTAAAAAAGAACCTATCCAGAATTTAAATATCTGTAGAAAAACTGAAACATATATTGTTTATTTCATGAGAAAAAGGGTTAATAGAAAGTAAGTGCATAAAAGGTTTAAAAATAATTATTTGGTTCTTATAAGTAGGTAAAAAAGCCCTTAAGGGAATAAGGGAGTACTTCTAAAGAAAGGACAGTTTAATTCAATACCTCATTTTTTGGATGTAAAGAACTAACACTCTCTTTCTTTCATCTTATCTTGTACTTATTACAAGGGGATGATAAAGGCTGAACTTCTTTCTTCAATCCGAAACTGGTCTAGGGTTCAGCTTCTTTCCTGCCCAAGCAGTTTGAAATGATGAAAGAAAAAGAACATCTGCTTAAAATAAAATCTAACCATCATCTTGGTTATTTAATAGTTGCAGTACACCCTAAATTCTGTTATATTTTGCTTCCAAGAAGCCAGACTTTATTCAGATTACCTAAATTGGTTTTCAACAATATTTCCTCAGGGTCTCCAAAAACTTTTGGAAACTGGCTCCTTTTTAAATTCATTTTCCGTCCAGTCTTTATACCTAACTATTTTAAGATTCTTTTTCATTAATTGTGAAACCACTTGAAAGTAAGCTATGAATCATTCAGGCACAAATACATGCTTGTAACTTAAGGAAAGGGTTACCAGAGGGAAAAGATGCTTTCTGAGTTACTCAGAGGTAATTGTGGGTTTTCAGAATTATTTCTGTCAAATGAAATCCCACCTTTTTTCCTACACCAGTTTGATGAGGCCAGATCATTTTCTTTTCAGCCTTTCATGGGCGACGACTTGTTGATTGTGTGTGTCACTCCAGGTGGTCCATCAGTCTGGTCTGCAGGATGAAGCAGCACGTGTTCTCAGCTCGCTGCGTCTCAGACTGAATGACCGAGGCAGCTTTGCAAACGACAGAGTTCATCTCAGGATCGAGGAACTTCACAACACAATAAAAAAACCAATGTAAGCCAGATGCACGCTCACAAACTGACACATAGCTGTGTTGTCCTGCGTTGGCGGGAGGTTGTTGAAAACGGCACAGTGAGGACAGATTACAGGACATGTGGAGGACAGAGTTATAAACACATACGTAAGACAGTTACATGTCCCACAAGCACTGCTGAGCAGCGATAGATGCCCGTGTTAGGAAGCATCTGCGTGTACGTGTCAGAGTCTGCCCGCTCACTAAATTCCTGCAATACAAGTCCCATCAAACTGCACAGGCTGAACGCAAGACAACAGTAAGAAATACCCAACAGTACCAGTGATTGTGCTTTGCCTGTGCAAACCTACTGTGCATGGAGAGTAGATTATTGTGAGTATGCTATAAACTGTAAATAGTTCTGTTCATTTGTGTATTGTGTATTTCTTTGTAATTGGGAAGAATCACATTTACTATAACAAACTCACAAATGTAAATGCAAATATACTTAATATTTCAGATTTCTATGAAGAATGTAGACATTTCCTTGATATTTAGTTTTAATTTGTAAATTTACAGTGGAATTGTATTTATTTTATTTACACCTGAAAAAAGAAAAGATAAAAATCTATCTACCTTCCTGTATGTGTTCAGACAAGAGATGCATTTATGTCAAAACACAGGATTTCAACTATTTTGTTTGATTAATTTGTGAATATGGTTTCTAGCTCATTCACCTCAGAAAATTTGTGTAGAATCTTAGAGCATTTTCTGAACTGAGTTATTGACAAAAATAGATTTTCCTATGGTATTGTGATTTGTATCAATGTGCTTGTAGAAAGAGAAACACTGACTTGCTTTGTTCTCTTACAGGATAAACTTATATTTAAATTTCACTCATGCCAGATTTTGAATTTAGTTGCTTCTGTTTGCTTTCATTTTTTGTTGTTTAAACAGATGTAATCTTTCAAAGTAGCTTGTATTCCATCTGTCTGGACTAGATGGAAACTTTGCCACGGGGAGCAGGCGTTGGCTAGTTATGCACCATTTTAACTTCTTTATTTTCAAGTTGTCCCACAAATTTGGATGAAATGTTATAAGTAGATTCCTGCAACTTTAAAAACAAAAACAGCAATGCATTTCTTACATTAGACTTAGCTGAGTTTACTTTATTTTAACCTACTTGGCTAAAGTTCTTTAAATTTGGTTTATACTGGTTTTGTCATTTTCTCATTAATAGACCCCTGTGTGATATAAAAAAACAAACAAACTTTGGGATAAAGGAATTTGAGTTTAGGATAAACAGAAAACACAAGAAGCAACTCATTTATTTTTGTGGAAATGTTTATTTACTAAAAAATATTACTTTTCTAAAATTCATTAAACCAACACAGAAAAATGCCCTGAGCTGTCTGGGGTCAGTCTTATTGCAGTCAAGAGTAAAGTAGGAATAACGTTTGTGAAATTTACCTTCCCTTAAAGAATGTCCAGTCTAAACTTCAGAGAATCAGATCATGATTTAAGACTAAACAGATGTGAACTCATTCCTAAACACACCTATGGCAACTGCATCAACTCAAGCTCACAGTGTTAAACATGTCTGATCTGTAAAATCCCCATTTTTCCTCCATTATCGTTCAAAAACGATGAAGAATGATGGTTTTTATTTTGCCTGACAAAGCTGTTCCGCTATTGACAGCTTGTGTAGTCTCATTGTAATCGAATACGCTGGAGCTTTCCAGTTGGCTGTAGAGCACAAAGGCAGCCTTCTGGTGTTCCTGCAGAGTCCCAGAGAAATACGGCGCGAATGCTGGATCCTCGTACATCCTCCAGGCCAAACTCTTGTCTCTGTCCACATTCTGCAAACCTACAAAAAAAAACATAAAAGACACACGCATTGGAACATTGTGTAACATTTGGTCATAGTTTCAAGCAGATCAGTAAATAATTTTAGAGTCCATAGCAATCTGGGCCACGACGCATTAAACTGTAGTTTATTTGTCCAAATATTTATCAGTGATGAAGATTTAATATGTATGGCTTACTGGCAGTTAGTGGCACTAATATGTATGAACTTTTCTCTTTTGCTGCCATTAACTCTATTCTCCTGCTTTTTCCATTTTTCTTTCGGTAGTAAGTAGTCTTGGCGCTTCCGATATGAAGCCATTGACAGATCTATTGCTGCCATAAACGGTGTACTTTGTTTTATTTTTCATGGAGCGTAACCCTGGCCCAGTGTGTGATGTGCAGTTTACAGATCAGTTGGTTTTCTTCAAAAACAAGTATTAAACAAAGCTTAAACTTATTTCCTGATAATTGCATCAAATTAAAGTTTTAACAGTTCAACTGAATGAAGCATCGGCTGTTTGTTTGACGTGCCAGATGGAACCGGTTTTTGCTCCTGCTGTTAGTGGACTGGACTCCTGTTCCTGCTGAACTGAGCCAGTGGTTCTATAGGACTGATTATCAGCTCAGTAGGCACAGGAATCCCAGCCCAAATGTCTTTCTCATCCAAAGTTGGCTGTGAACAGATTATTTTGTACTTTGTCTTCAATGACACCAATGCAAACCTACCAGAAACCCGATTCACCTGACTGTTCAATTTCTGTAGCCGTCAGCATAGTTGGAAGCTCTTGGCTGAATGGTCAGAGTGGTTCGAGAATACTGATGCAAAGCTGGCACAGAAAGAACACTGCTGTTATACCTCTGACTCTCCAAGCAAAGATAGTTTTTCACCTGCCTATCAGCCGACTTGTATAAGGGCAAGCCAGCTCTACCTGAGTTAGTGCTGACAAATGTTTTGAGCAACCAGACCGCCGCAGGGTTGAAAAGCATGAGCATTTGAAGTATTTACTCAGGCAAAAACAATATTGCTAAGCTGAGTTAATCCGACATTATTGTACTGAAAGAAATGCATGGAGAGATGTCTGACGCAGATTTTATACCATTCGCTAATGACGACACCGCACCACAACTGCCGTTATCCTGCATCTTCCGCTTAAGGTATATAAATGGTGAGAACTAGCTTAGAAGTGGTTCATCCAGGCAAATTTATGACACAAATGTTTTGTGAAAGAGACCACTGTCCTGACAGAAGGTGAACCTTCACTGCAATGTCAACTTTTCTTCCAGGACTGGCCTGTACCAGATCTGTCTGCCATGTTCCTTGTTCTTCCTGGTGCCTCTAAGGCCTTTACAGCTGAATTTATGCTGACTTGAAACTACACACTCTACTACCAGTCAGGTGTTATCTGAAGTCAGCTGGTTGCACTCGGTTTTATTAAGGGACACCAGAGTAAAGAGGCAAAACAATAATCAGGTTTCCTTCCACTTTGTAAATTCTCACCACTTTGTATCAATCCGTCATATAAAATCCACACAGAGTTGTGGTTGTGTTGTGATGTGAATATCTGTGTGACGCCGTGTAAAATGCAAAATGGTCACATCTCATCACCTTCTCTGATGCCCACACACTGCCTCATTTCAGACTAAAGAATTTTCCAATGCGCTCTTTGAAATGCAATCCAATGCATTTCAGCTTTTTGAAATGCACTTGACATAAAAGAGACAATCAGTTTAAACACACATGAGGAGAAGATGTGGGCTTTTTGTGGGGCAAATCAGTTTATTTTCGGAAGCTTTATACAGCGTTGCTTGATCCTTTGATGTGCAGAGAACCATTTCCCTTCCCATTAGAGAGTAATAAATCACCCTTTAGATTCAGGCTCTGATGGTAATTCCTCTTTTTTTTTTCTTTCTTTTTTTATAGGTCTTTGATGGTCATTACTCTTTTAACAGGCCCTAAATATAGGTCTAAAAATGGCAAGCTCCACATGGCCCTCATTGCTAATTCACACATCTGTCCTCGTTTAGTCGTCATTTTGTCGTCGCCAATGTAGAGCGCTGTAATACCTCCTCACTCCATATATATTCTAGCAGAAGATGTAAAAAAGGAACCAAGACTGACCAGTTTGAAATTCATTTTCAGCCATCTGTCACGGACGGCTTAGATCAAGGAGCAGAGTGATCTAGAAATGCATCACAATTAGCCTGTTACACATCAGACTCTTCGCAGACTGCACACACATACGATGCAGCTGAAGTTAATGCTTTAAGATGGAATTTTACACTCTTTAGCAAACATCCCAGCTTCAGATATCAACAGATTGGCTGTCAGAAGATTAGCTGGAAGGAGATTTCTTTTTCTTTTTTTTCTTTTTTTTGATTAGTTAGAACATGCAAATATTGCGCAGCTAGTAATGTGACTAATTTCATGGTGATTCCCTTTTGACCTCAACATGTGAAGACAGTTATTGATCCAATGGGTTTGCTAAAGAAACAAGCACCTTCTTGCACAGCACCTTTATGTTTTTATCTATTTTTTCCGCTAATTTGGGAGTCTTCTCTCAGTAGGATCTCCAAACGAAGCATGTCGCATGACCAAGCTACAAATTCCAGCGGGTGCTTTACAAGGTCTCAGAGTCTGAGACTAAACAAAAGACGCTTACGTAATGCAAATTAAATCTACTGTATAAAAACACTTAATGGACCCAATAAAGTTAGAATGACATCTAACCCGCTGAAGAACCTTGAAAATGTTATCAGGAGATTCATCTTTGAGGTCTTGGCCTTGTTTTCCCTCTCTGAGTGGGAATGTGTGAGAATTTGCCTCTCTGTATCTGGGCTGCCTCAGGCTCAGATTAGATCAGAAATCAATGCACATCAGCCAGGGACGCCTCAGCAGCACTTTTCACCACCAACGTCATTTTAAGCCTAAACCTCCAGATTCTTTAAGCAACAAAAAGATTTTTTTTTATTTTTTTGGGGGGGAGGAGGGGGGTTAAAGTGATTTAAATGTCTTAATCAGGTTTGTTTTTAAATCTTACATCTGTTTCCCAGTTTGACTGCAAAGTCGAAGGACTGTTTGCATTTTTTTCTGTGAGGATGTGAGTAAGTTGACTTGGCCAACATTAAAGACTCAAACCTTAAATCTTGGAACAGTAAGGCAGTAAAAATGAACTGCAACAAGCCAAGAAAGAGCTTCACACAAAGTTTCCCCAGTAAATTCAGAAAGTTGTAGTTCAGCCTTCAGTTTTTGTAATACAGCTATGAATTAAGAGGCCTGAGAGATATTGAATGGTACATTTTAAATATTTTTGCCAAGATTTGGTGCATATTTGAGGGAGAAAACTAATTTCTCAAAAAAGACAGTCAGTGTTTCTTTCCCCTAATAGATAACAAGCTTAGCATTTAGAGTTCTCATTAAAAGCATACATGCACTCATTTGCATGAATAAATGTATTTTGGGCTTTTGATGATTTATTTGGACCACATTTTTGGTAATAATGAAAAAATGTAATGCTATACATAATAAATTTGAAAAACAGTGACTGAGTGGACAATTTTGAATTTAGTGTAGATTTTTTTTTCTAATAAATTGAGTCAAAATTATATATACAGGAGAAAACAAAGTTAATAAAAATATATTTACATACAAACTTGTATATCTGCAAATAAAATAAATTTAGCTTAGCAAGTTGCAAAAAAAAAAAAAAATAAAACATTTTGTGTTGACCATACTTTTTAAATTCCAAAAGAAGTTTTGATGTGTGTTATGGATCATAGTTCTCTTAGAACACCCTAATGTTTACTTTGTTGTTGATTGTGAAGTTAAACAATATGGGAGTTTGGAGCTCCACCTATTTTGTGCAAAACAAACCCATGGGATAAATTGGGGGCATATCTTTCAAGAAAAGGTGATTTAGCTGAAAAAATGTCGTGAAAGTCTCTTATAGCAATTTATCTATCTGAATATCCATCCATGGATGGATGGATGAACCTTTTTGCACTTTGAAAACCATGTCATTTCCTCTTCCTTCACAGTTATGCTGCGCTTTGCATTAATCTATACTATAAATGTATATTATTTTGTACAATGCTGTGATTAATCTCTTTAAAATGTGGGATAACAGCTTTGCTTTTATGTAATTGCATTTTACATCCCATTTGTTGCATTTTTATTAATATTCAATTTAAAATATTTTTTTTATTGAATCTTGCATATAGTTTTGATGGTATGGACACTGACAGAATGAATAAGAAATAAGATACAAGGTATATAATAAAGCATATAAAATAAAATAACCCCTCGTCTAGGCCAAAGTTGTGTTATTACTGCGTCCAACCAAAGATCTGTCCTTATATTACAACACGTTACTACAAGTTTCAGCTGCAGTAAATATTGAATTTTTTATAGTGTTATAAAGAGATTAACCCCATCATTATCCTAACGTTATACCCTGAGGTTTGTGGTTGCAACTTTACAAAATGTAAAAAGAGGGAAAAAAAGTTTTTTTTCTTCTTCTGCAAGGCACTGTAACTTGAGTTTAACTATATTGCATCAGTGGGAAGCACTGCTATATTTTGCTGGCAGGTCTAACTTTTACTTTGACTGACAGAATGCCTTGAAAAGAGACTGTCGTGCAGAATAAGAACTATGATGACGAGTCAGACTGTGGTCGCTGCTTTGTATTTGATTAAATCTATGTCAGCGTCGGTAAGCAGAGTCAGGGTCTCAGTAGGCCTCTTTAGTACACAGCAAGTAGACCCACCAAGGTGCTTGGCTCTCCACCTTTGCCAGGATTACAGAGCCCGATAAAGGCATCATGTGCAGAATCATCCTGGATATATGGATCAAAGCGGAGGCGGAGATGTGTGTGGGGAGGTTTTACATGCAGGCTCTGGAAAACGATGACTGGGATAAGAGCTCGAAAGAAAGAGGTGAAAAACGATCCAGAAACGGCAAAGAAGCGGAAGATAAAGAGATTCTGGGACTTTGAAGAGGCTGAAAAATACGGCTCCACTGTCTCTACACACATTTCTTTTCTTCCCATTGTCTCCCTGTCTGGGTCAAGCTCTCCTCAGGTGCAGAACTTAGCCACTGTGAACAAAGAGGAAATCAATCACTGTTCACCAATCAGCTAAGCTCTGTATCTGGCTGGAGAGAGGCTTCAGAAGCTGGCCCAGGTGATTGACGTGTGGTCAAACCATCGTGCTGATGAGTCCCCCTCATCGTCGTCATTTCAAATCACCGTCTCCTCAAACGTAATCATGCAAACCCTTAAATAATCAGACCTTCTAGAGTTCTGGTTTCTTCAGTGTGTAAGTGCGTGAAGATGTTTGTGCACTGGAGGAGATCTGGTTGCCAGAGCAGCCGGCGGGGTCAGGACTGTGTGGTAATCCCTGGCAATGTGATTTTATCATAAGCCACAAATCAGCACGCCAGGAACCCTCACAGCCCAGACATGAAAGAACAAGATCTCCTCTCTGTCTCTCATTTCCCTCCCTCTCTCTCTCTCTCTACCTGCTGAATGAGACTCCAGTTCACTGCTAACACCCTGAAAGCAAAAACTTTCTCTGCTCTGGCCTCCTGTTTTTCTCCCCTCACGTCTGCCATAAGAACTCAGCCGTGAAAGACCACAACTGCAGACCATTCACTGCCTTACTCTCACCCGCTATTTCCTTGGTTACCCTTCTTCTCGTCTCCTATTCGCCACGCTTGGCTGACCTGGCGATATGCCCCTCATTAAGCGGATCAAGAGGGATTCCAAAGGCATGTACTGGGGGGAGGAAAATTACAAGACAGCGAGCAGGGAAGGATGGAAAAACGAAAAAAAAAGGTACAGAAAGACCACCCTAATACTCTAAAGAGTTGTGCTTTTCAGGTTCAAAAACAAAGTGGAGGAGAGAGCACGCCTTCATAGACATGTTGTTTTCAGTTAAAACCCACTCAGCCTGCCTCAGCAAAATCAACATAATCCACTGTGATTGAGACTGAATGTTTGGGGGAAAGGGTACAGGGAGGACTGTTCAAGTTAGGGTTCCTACACATTTTCTATGTAAATATCCAACGGTTTACCAGTTCAGCCTTCTTAAAATATCAAATACTAAAATTCACAGTGCATAAAATTATATTTCTGCAGTTGGCATAATGAGGGCTCCAAAAAAAAAAAATAGAAGAAAGGAGCAATGAAAGTAAGAAAACATGGCCATGAAGGGCTTGAGCAAGGAAGGGAGAGAAAGCAGAAGGAAAAAAGAAAGAGAGACGGTATGCAATAAATGACATGAAGGAAGGAAAAACAGAATGACAAAAACAAGAAAGGGAGGTAGGAAGAAGTAAAAGAAGAAAGTAAGAAGAGAATGATACATAGGACAGAAGGAAGTAAGGAACAAAGCAAGGAATGGAAACTGGGAACAAAGACATAAGAAAAGAGGTGTAAATGAAGGGACAGAAGAAGATAGGAAAACATGAGGACCTAAATAAGTAAGGGAGGATGAAAGTAAAGAAAGAAGAGCATAAGGAAGGAAGGTGGTTACAAGAAACAAGGAGCACAATGACATCTAGGAGCAAAGAAATAAAGGACACAATAAATTGCTTGAAGACAGAATGACGACATGACAGCAAGCGAGGTAGGACCCAAGGAGGAAGGACAACATTCCATGATCCATTGGAACATGGAATAAAGTCTGGAAATGTCATATTTCTTAATACTCTGCCTTCCTTTTTCAGGCTTATTCAAACTTTGAGAATGCTGAAATCAAGTTCCAGACTGTGGAGGAACCCTGTCAAAAAAAAAAGACGATTTAGGAACACAAACTGAGTAAGGAAACATAAATCCACCTCCCTACAGAGAGATATGAAAAGGCAGCAAGGAGGTCTGTTCATCCATCATTTTAATTGGAGTGAGATCTCGGATGACCAGTGGGATCCACTGATGTTTATGGGGGCTTGCTTGGGTCGGTCCGAGGGGAAGCCATAGTAAAAGTTGGAGTATTAATCTCTAAATGCTTCTTCTGCTCTTTTTGAGGTGACAGGAGGAGGAGGAATGGCAGAAGGATGTGGGAACGGTTGTGGCAGCGTGTCTGTGTCAGCGAGATTTATCAGGACAGAGCCGGATGCCAAACAATTGTAGAGAAATCCTTTCGCATCTAGAGCAAATGCAGGGGGAAAAAAAAAAAACTATCTGAAGATAAAAGCCTGCCGTGGCAGCTCGACGAAGCGGATTCAGAGCTGCGAGGTTTGATGCTGGACGAGTTTTTAGCAGCACCTTCTGGCAAAGTCTGAGCTAACCAAGGTCACGGATGCCTTCTCGAGTGTTATTAGGTGGAGGGAGGAGAAATAATAACACAGCTCCATTTGATCATTTGCTGTACCTGCTTATATTTTGGTGGGATTTTTTTTTTTTTTATGATCATGTAATTTTCATGTAAGTTTCAGACACGGCATCAGCCACATCTGGTGAAGATGTGTAAAAAGCCTTAAAATAAATTAGTCTTCTATAACAGCGTTCTAATCAAATCTTTTGAAAAACCTAATGTTTAATCTGAGTGTATTTGCTCAGTGTGTGGAAAAAAAATAAATGGCATTTTAAGAAATAATTGTTTTACCAAAATCCCTAGAAGCACATTTATTGCTGAGCACTTAGTCTGCTCTTGTAGAGAATAGATCCAGATCAGGGGCCTCTAACTCCTGTTCTCCAGAGCCACAATCCTGCAACTTTTAGGTGTATCCCTGCTCCAGCAAGCCTTTATCAAATGGCTGACTGACCTCCTCTGCATGTCCAGTGTTGCAGGGCTGGTAATGAGCCATTCATTTCATTCAGGTGTTTTGGAACAGGGAGGCATGTAAAATGTGCAGGACACTGGCTTTCCAGGAACGGAACTGAAAACATAATTTTGATCGCCCCGAATACTCTTTTATGTTCTTTACTTAAAGCGTAAGTTTACCGCACAGGTTTTCTATAGGATTTAGGTCTGGGGACTCTGATGGCCATGGATGAAAATTGAATTAGTCTTTGGTCAGTTAATGTTCCTGCAACTTCTGGATCATTATTATTTTTCAAGACCCTGTGGAATCCCATTTTCATTTTTACTGGCAAAGGCCACCAGATTCTTTAATTAATATTTAATTATGTCTGGTATTTTAAAGAATTCCTTACTCCACGCACTCTAATAAGGTTCCCAAGGCCTTTGAAGACAAACTTCCCTCATACTATGTAACAACTTTTGCACATATATTCTTCATAGCACGCCAGACGAACCTAAAATTTTAATTTTAGTCTTATTTGACCAGTGGTTCCAGTTACAGTCCCAGTGGAGTTTCGCCTTCTCCACATGGCTATGTTTGAGGACTGGAAAAGCTTTTTGTGGCATCAATAAAAATAACCAATTTATATATTAACATATGTGTTAAACTTTTTGACCCTAATATGTCATCATTGCTGCAGTTCTTTCACTGTAAACTGTGATTTTTCCTGTATACCTCCCTTACTATGTACCTTACTGTTCTTGGTGGCAAGACAGATGTAGATGCTCCTGGTAGGGCCACTGGCAAGAGAAATGGGCCTATGTGTTGCATCATATTTATATCCGATAAGAAGTTCCTTTCCTCTAGAAATGAGTAAACTGTACATTTTGTACAGTTATAGATATTTTGGGCAGATTACAAAGATTGCAAATAGTTAATATTTCTTATTGTGCCATTTTCCCCTCACTGAATAATTGCAATCAATTTAAAGGATAGATTTTTTTTTAATTATGTGGGATTATTATAAATTAAAGGTGAATCTATTTAAAATCTATTTACACATGTTTACCAGAATTGCAAAAAAAATACATCTGCAACAGCGTTTAAATATGACATTTTTGAAAGGGTAAACAATCTTCAGTATCAACATCAATCAAATTACAATTGATATTGCAACTTGAAAGTGCACAAACTTCCTACTGCAAAGAACTGCCAAGATATCATTTTTAGTGTGCTATAATATTTTAAGTGCCAGACATAAAGGTTCTGGGATGGGCAGTAATATATTTGAACTTCACTGTCCCTAATGCCCACACCCGATATAGATCTTGTGACCACAGAGCTCAGGATGAGTGTTTGGGACACTTTGCTAATAGAAAAGATAGGAAGCAGTAATTCATCTCAACAAATAGCTTCATCATAATATTCGCCAAAAACGTTGCGAGGTCGTGTTTTCCTTGTATCGCGCAAACCGTCGTGAGATGATGAGCTTTACTACCTGTCATCTGAAGCCTTAACCTGGTATTTATAAAACATTTGTAGAAATAGCTGTTCTTGCCTTTCATTTTCATTAACATTTAAGGTATTGCTGTAAAAGAATATCACAAATGAACTGTTATTCCTTTGAACTGGTTGGACCACAGTAAATAATAGTTAATTCTACTTTAAGTGCCAGGCCCTCAGGCTCTCTATAGCTTCATTNCTGGTGTTCCTGCAGAGTCCCAGAGAAATACGGCGCGAATGCTGGATCCTCGTACATCCTCCAGGCCAAACTCTTGTCTCTGTCCACATTCTGCAAACCTACAAAAAAAAAAAACATAAAAGACACACGCATTGGAACATTGTGTAACATTTGGTCATAGTTTCAAGCAGATCAGTAAATAATTTTAGAGTCCATAGCAATCTGGGCCACGACGCATTAAACTGTAGTTTATTTGTCCAAATATTTATCAGTGATGATTTAATATGTATGGCTTACTGGCAGTTAGTGGCACTAATATGTATGAACTTTTCTCTTTTGCTGCCATTAACTCTATTCTCCTGCTTTTTCCATTTTTCTTTCGGTAGTAAGTAGTCTTGGCGCTTCCGATATGAAGCCATTGACAGATCTATTGCTGCCATAAACGGTGTACTTTGTTTTATTTTTCATGGAGCGTAACCCTGGCCCAGTGTGTGATGTGCAGTTTACAGATCAGTTGGTTTCCTTCAAAAACAAGTATTAATTAAACAAAGCTTAAACTTATTTCCTGATAATTGCATCAAATTAAAGTTTTAACAGTTCAACTGAATGAAGCATCGGCTGTTTGTTTGACGTGCCAGATGGAACCGGTTTTTGCTCCTGCTGTTAGTGGACTGGACTCCTGTTCCTGCTGAACTGAGCCAGTGGTTCTATAGGACTGATTATCAGCTCAGTAGGCACAGGAATCCCAGCCCAAATGTCTTTCTCATCCAAAGTTGGCTGTGAACAGATTATTTTGTACTTTGTCTTCAATGACACCAATGCAAACCTACCAGAAACCCGATTCACCTGACTGTTCAATTTCTGTAGCCGTCAGCATAGTTGGAAGCTCTTGGCTGAATGGTCAGAGTGGTTCGAGAATACTGATGCAAAGCTGGCACAGAAAGAACACTGCTGTTATACCTCTGACTCTCCAAGCAAAGATAGTTTTTCACCTGCCTATCAGCCGACTTGTATAAGGGCAAGCCAGCTCTACCTGAGTTAGTGCTGACAAATGTTTTGAGCAACCAGACCGCCGCAGGGTTGAAAAGCATGAGCATTTGAAGTATTTACTCAGGCAAAAACAATATTGCTAAGCTGAGTTAATCCGACATTATTGTACTGAAAGAAATGCATGGAGAGATGTCTGACGCAGATTTTATACCATTCGCTAATGACGACACCGCACCACAACTGCCGTTATCCTGCATCTTCCGCTTAAGGTATATAAATGGTCAGAACTAGCTTAGAAGTGGTTCATCCAGGCAAATTTATGACACAAATGTTTTGTGAAAGAGACCACTGTCCTGACAGAAGGTGAACCTTCACTGCGGTGTCAACTTTTCTTCCAGGACTGGCCTGTACCAGATCTGTCTGCCATGTTCCTTGTTCTTCCTGGTGCCTCTAAGGCCTTTACAGCTGAATTTATGCTGACTTGAAACTACACACTCTACTACCAGTCAGGTGTTATCTGAAGTCAGCTGGTTGCACTCGGTTTTATTAAGGGACACCAGAGTAAAGAGGCAAAACAATAATCAGGTTTCCTTCCACTTTGTAAATTCTCACCACTTTGTATCAATCCGTCACATAAAATTCACACAGAGTTGTGGTTGTGTTGTGATGTGAATATCTGTGTGACGCCGTGTAAAATGCAAAATGGTCACATCTCATCACCTTCTCTGATGCCCACACACTGCCTCATTTCAGACTAAAGAATTTTCCAATGCGCTCTTTGAAATGCAATCCAATGCATTTCAGCTTTTTGAAATGCACTTGACATAAAAGAGACAATCAGTTTAAACACACATGAGGAGAAGATGTGGGCTTTTTGTGGGGCAAATCAGTTTATTTTCGGAAGCTTTATACAGCGTTGCTTGATCCTTTGATGTGCAGAGAACCATTTCCCTTCCCATTAGAGAGTAATAAATCACCCTTTAGATTCAGGCTCTGATGGTAATTCCTCTTTTTTTTTTCTTTCTTTTTTTATAGGTCTTTGATGGTCATTACTCTTTTAACAGGCCCTAAATATAGGTCTAAAAATGGCAAGCTCCACATGGCCCTCATTGCTAATTCACACATCTGTCCTCGTTTAGTCGTCATTTTGTCGTCGCCAATGTAGAGCGCTGTAATACCTCCTCACTCCATATATATTCTAGCAGAAGATGTAAAAAAGGAACCAAGACTGACCAGTTTGAAATTCATTTTCAGCCATCTGTCACGGACGGCTTAGATCAAGGAGCAGAGTGATCTAGAAATGCATCACAATTAGCCTGTTACACATCAGACTCTTCGCAGACTGCACACACATACGATGCAGCTGAAGTTAATGCTTTAAGATGGAATTTTACACTCTTTAGCAAACATCCCAGCTTCAGATATCAACAGATTGGCTGTCAGAAGATTAGCTGGAAGGAGATTTCTTTTTCTTTTTTTTCTTTTTTTTGATTAGTTAGAACATGCAAATATTGCGCAGCTAGTAATGTGACTAATTTCATGGTGATTCCCTTTTGACCTCAACATGTGAAGACAGTTATTGATCCAATGGGTTTGCTAAAGAAACAAGCACCTTCTTGCACAGCACCTTTATGTTTTTATCTATTTTTTCCGCTAATTTGGGAGTCTTCTCTCAGTAGGATCTCCAAACGAAGCATGTCGCATGACCAAGCTACAAATTCCAGCGGGTGCTTTACAAGGTCTCAGAGTCTGAGACTAAACAAAAGACGCTTACGTAATGCAAATTAAATCTACTGTATAAAAACACTTAATGGACCCAATAAAGTTAGAATGACATCTAACCCGCTGAAGAACCTTGAAAATGTTATCAGGAGATTCATCTTTGAGGTCTTGGCCTTGTTTTCCCTCTCTGAGTGGGAATGTGTGAGAATTTGCCTCTCTGTATCTGGGCTGCCTCAGGCTCAGATTAGATCAGAAATCAATGCACATCAGCCAGGGACGCCTCAGCAGCACTTTTCACCACCAACGTCATTTTAAGCCTAAACCTCCAGATTCTTTAAGCAACAAAAAGATTTTTTTTTATTTTTTTGGGGGGGAGGAGGGGGGTTAAAGTGATTTAAATGTCTTAATCAGGTTTGTTTTTAAATCTTACATCTGTTTCCCAGTTTGACTGCAAAGTCGAAGGACTGTTTGCATTTTTTTCTGTGAGGATGTGAGTAAGTTGACTTGGCCAACATTAAAGACTCAAACCTTAAATCTTGGAACAGTAAGGCAGTAAAAATGAACTGCAACAAGCCAAGAAAGAGCTTCACACAAAGTTTCCCCAGTAAATTCAGAAAGTTGTAGTTCAGCCTTCAGTTTTTGTAATACAGCTATGAATTAAGAGGCCTGAGAGATATTGAATGGTACATTTTAAATATTTTTGCCAAGATTTGGTGCATATTTGAGGGAGAAAACTAATTTCTCAAAAAAGACAGTCAGTGTTTCTTTCCCCTAATAGATAACAAGCTTAGCATTTAGAGTTCTCATTAAAAGCATACATGCACTCATTTGCATGAATAAATGTATTTTGGGCTTTTGATGATTTATTTGGACCACATTTTTGGTAATAATGAAAAAATGTAATGCTATACATAATAAATTTGAAAAACAGTGACTGAGTGGACAATTTTGAATTTAGTGTAGATTTTTTTTTCTAATAAATTGAGTCAAAATTATATATACAGGAGAAAACAAAGTTAATAAAAATATATTTACATACAAACTTGTATATCTGCAAATAAAATAAATTTAGCTTAGCAAGTTGCAAAAAAAAAAAAAAATAAAACATTTTGTGTTGACCATACTTTTTAAATTCCAAAAGAAGTTTTGATGTGTGTTATGGATCATAGTTCTCTTAGAACACCCTAATGTTTACTTTGTTGTTGATTGTGAAGTTAAACAATATGGGAGTTTGGAGCTCCACCTATTTTGTGCAAAACAAACCCATGGGATAAATTGGGGGCATATCTTTCAAGAAAAGGTGATTTAGCTGAAAAAATGTCGTGAAAGTCTCTTATAGCAATTTATCTATCTGAATATCCATCCATGGATGGATGGATGAACCTTTTTGCACTTTGAAAACCATGTCATTTCCTCTTCCTTCACAGTTATGCTGCGCTTTGCATTAATCTATACTATAAATGTATATTATTTTGTACAATGCTGTGATTAATCTCTTTAAAATGTGGGATAACAGCTTTGCTTTTATGTAATTGCATTTTACATCCCATTTGTTGCATTTTTATTAATATTCAATTTAAAATATTTTTTTTATTGAATCTTGCATATAGTTTTGATGGTATGGACACTGACAGAATGAATAAGAAATAAGATACAAGGTATATAATAAAGCATATAAAATAAAATAACCCCTCGTCTAGGCCAAAGTTGTGTTATTACTGCGTCCAACCAAAGATCTGTCCTTATATTACAACACGTTACTACAAGTTTCAGCTGCAGTAAATATTGAATTTTTTATAGTGTTATAAAGAGATTAACCCCATCATTATCCTAACGTTATACCCTGAGGTTTGTGGTTGCAACTTTACAAAATGTAAAAAGAGGGAAAAAAAGTTTTTTTTCTTCTTCTGCAAGGCACTGTAACTTGAGTTTAACTATATTGCATCAGTGGGAAGCACTGCTATATTTTGCTGGCAGGTCTAACTTTTACTTTGACTGACAGAATGCCTTGAAAAGAGACTGTCGTGCAGAATAAGAACTATGATGACGAGTCAGACTGTGGTCGCTGCTTTGTATTTGATTAAATCTATGTCAGCGTCGGTAAGCAGAGTCAGGGTCTCAGTAGGCCTCTTTAGTACACAGCAAGTAGACCCACCAAGGTGCTTGGCTCTCCACCTTTGCCAGGATTACAGAGCCCGATAAAGGCATCATGTGCAGAATCATCCTGGATATATGGATCAAAGCGGAGGCGGAGATGTGTGTGGGGAGGTTTTACATGCAGGCTCTGGAAAACGATGACTGGGATAAGAGCTCGAAAGAAAGAGGTGAAAAACGATCCAGAAACGGCAAAGAAGCGGAAGATAAAGAGATTCTGGGACTTTGAAGAGGCTGAAAAATACGGCTCCACTGTCTCTACACACATTTCTTTTCTTCCCATTGTCTCCCTGTCTGGGTCAAGCTCTCCTCAGGTGCAGAACTTAGCCACTGTGAACAAAGAGGAAATCAATCACTGTTCACCAATCAGCTAAGCTCTGTATCTGGCTGGAGAGAGGCTTCAGAAGCTGGCCCAGGTGATTGACGTGTGGTCAAACCATCGTGCTGATGAGTCCCCCTCATCGTCGTCATTTCAAATCACCGTCTCCTCAAACGTAATCATGCAAACCCTTAAATAATCAGACCTTCTAGAGTTCTGGTTTCTTCAGTGTGTAAGTGCGTGAAGATGTTTGTGCACTGGAGGAGATCTGGTTGCCAGAGCAGCCGGCGGGGTCAGGACTGTGTGGTAATCCCTGGCAATGTGATTTTATCATAAGCCACAAATCAGCACGCCAGGAACCCTCACAGCCCAGACATGAAAGAACAAGATCTCCTCTCTGTCTCTCATTTCCCTCCCTCTCTCTCTCTCTCTACCTGCTGAATGAGACTCCAGTTCACTGCTAACACCCTGAAAGCAAAAACTTTCTCTGCTCTGGCCTCCTGTTTTTCTCCCCTCACGTCTGCCATAAGAACTCAGCCGTGAAAGACCACAACTGCAGACCATTCACTGCCTTACTCTCACCCGCTATTTCCTTGGTTACCCTTCTTCTCGTCTCCTATTCGCCACGCTTGGCTGACCTGGCGATATGCCCCTCATTAAGCGGATCAAGAGGGATTCCAAAGGCATGTACTGGGGGGAGGAAAATTACAAGACAGCGAGCAGGGAAGGATGGAAAAACGAAAAAAAAAGGTACAGAAAGACCACCCTAATACTCTAAAGAGTTGTGCTTTTCAGGTTCAAAAACAAAGTGGAGGAGAGAGCACGCCTTCATAGACATGTTGTTTTCAGTTAAAACCCACTCAGCCTGCCTCAGCAAAATCAACATAATCCACTGTGATTGAGACTGAATGTTTGGGGGAAAGGGTACAGGGAGGACTGTTCAAGTTAGGGTTCCTACACATTTTCTATGTAAATATCCAACGGTTTACCAGTTCAGCCTTCTTAAAATATCAAATACTAAAATTCACAGTGCATAAAATTATATTTCTGCAGTTGGCATAATGAGGGCTCCAAAAAAAAAAAATAGAAGAAAGGAGCAATGAAAGTAAGAAAACATGGCCATGAAGGGCTTGAGCAAGGAAGGGAGAGAAAGCAGAAGGAAAAAAGAAAGAGAGACGGTATGCAATAAATGACATGAAGGAAGGAAAAACAGAATGACAAAAACAAGAAAGGGAGGTAGGAAGAAGTAAAAGAAGAAAGTAAGAAGAGAATGATACATAGGACAGAAGGAAGTAAGGAACAAAGCAAGGAATGGAAACTGGGAACAAAGACATAAGAAAAGAGGTGTAAATGAAGGGACAGAAGAAGATAGGAAAACATGAGGACCTAAATAAGTAAGGGAGGATGAAAGTAAAGAAAGAAGAGCATAAGGAAGGAAGGTGGTTACAAGAAACAAGGAGCACAATGACATCTAGGAGCAAAGAAATAAAGGACACAATAAATTGCTTGAAGACAGAATGACGACATGACAGCAAGCGAGGTAGGACCCAAGGAGGAAGGACAACATTCCATGATCCATTGGAACATGGAATAAAGTCTGGAAATGTCATATTTCTTAATACTCTGCCTTCCTTTTTCAGGCTTATTCAAACTTTGAGAATGCTGAAATCAAGTTCCAGACTGTGGAGGAACCCTGTCAAAAAAAAAAGACGATTTAGGAACACAAACTGAGTAAGGAAACATAAATCCACCTCCCTACAGAGAGATATGAAAAGGCAGCAAGGAGGTCTGTTCATCCATCATTTTAATTGGAGTGAGATCTCGGATGACCAGTGGGATCCACTGATGTTTATGGGGGCTTGCTTGGGTCGGTCCGAGGGGAAGCCATAGTAAAAGTTGGAGTATTAATCTCTAAATGCTTCTTCTGCTCTTTTTGAGGTGACAGGAGGAGGAGGAATGGCAGAAGGATGTGGGAACGGTTGTGGCAGCGTGTCTGTGTCAGCGAGATTTATCAGGACAGAGCCGGATGCCAAACAATTGTAGAGAAATCCTTTCGCATCTAGAGCAAATGCAGGGGGAAAAAAAAAAAACTATCTGAAGATAAAAGCCTGCCGTGGCAGCTCGACGAAGCGGATTCAGAGCTGCGAGGTTTGATGCTGGACGAGTTTTTAGCAGCACCTTCTGGCAAAGTCTGAGCTAACCAAGGTCACGGATGCCTTCTCGAGTGTTATTAGGTGGAGGGAGGAGAAATAATAACACAGCTCCATTTGATCATTTGCTGTACCTGCTTATATTTTGGTGGGATTTTTTTTTTTTTTATGATCATGTAATTTTCATGTAAGTTTCAGACACGGCATCAGCCACATCTGGTGAAGATGTGTAAAAAGCCTTAAAATAAATTAGTCTTCTATAACAGCGTTCTAATCAAATCTTTTGAAAAACCTAATGTTTAATCTGAGTGTATTTGCTCAGTGTGTGGAAAAAAAATAAATGGCATTTTAAGAAATAATTGTTTTACCAAAATCCCTAGAAGCACATTTATTGCTGAGCACTTAGTCTGCTCTTGTAGAGAATAGATCCAGATCAGGGGCCTCTAACTCCTGTTCTCCAGAGCCACAATCCTGCAACTTTTAGGTGTATCCCTGCTCCAGCAAGCCTTTATCAAATGGCTGACTGACCTCCTCTGCATGTCCAGTGTTGCAGGGCTGGTAATGAGCCATTCATTTCATTCAGGTGTTTTGGAACAGGGAGGCATGTAAAATGTGCAGGACACTGGCTTTCCAGGAACGGAACTGAAAACATAATTTGGATCGTCCCGAATACTCTTATGTTCTTTACTTAAAGCGTAAGTTTACCGCACAGGTTTTCTATAGGATTTAGGTCTGGGGACTCTGATGGCCATGGATGAAAATTGAATTAGTCTTTGGTCAGTTAATGTTCCTGCAACTTCTGGATCATTATTATTTTTCAAGACCCTGTGGAATCCCATTTTCATTTTTACTGGCAAAGGCCACCAGATTCTTTAATTAATATTTAATTATGTCTGGTATTTTAAAGAATTCCTTACTCCACGCACTCTAATAAGGTTCCCAAGGCCTTTGAAGACAAACTTCCCTCATACTATGTAACAACTTTTGCACATATATTCTTCATAGCACGCCAGACGAACCTAAAATTTTAATTTTAGTCTTATTTGACCAGTGGTTCCAGTTACAGTCCCAGTGGAGTTTAGCCTTCTCCACATGGCTACGTTTGAGGACTGGAAAAGCTTTTTGTGGCATCAATAAAAATAACCAATTTATATATTAACATATGTGTTAAACTTTTTGACCCTAATATGTCATCATTGCTGCAGTTCTTTCACTGTAAACTGTGATTTTTCCTGTATACCTCCCTTACTATGTACCTTACTGTTCTTGGTGGCAAGACAGATGTAGATGCTCCTGGTAGGGCCACTGGCAAGAGAAATGGGCCTATGTGTTGCATCATATTTATATCCGATAAGAAGTTCCTTTCCTCTAGAAATGAGTAAACTGTACATTTTGTACAGTTATAGATATTTTGGACAGATTACAAAGAGTGCAAATAGTTAATATTTCTTATTGTGCCATTTTCCCCTCACTGAATAATTGCAATCAATTTAAAGGATAGATTTTTTTTTAATTATGTGGGATTATTATAAATTAAAGGTGAATCTATTTAAAATCTATTTACACATGTTTACCAGAATTGCAAAAAAAATACATCTGCAACAGCGTTTAAATATGACATTTTTGAAAGGGTAAACAGTCTTCAGTATCAACATCAATCAAATTACAATTGATATTGCAACTTGAAAGTGCACAAACTTCCTACTGCAAAGAACTGCCAAGATATCATTTTTAGTGTGCTATAATATTTTAAGTGCCAGACATAAAGGTTCTGGGATGGGCAGTAATATATTTGACCTTCACTGTCCCTAATGCCCACACCCGATATAGATCTTGTGACCACAGAGCTCAGGATGAGTGTTTGGGACACTTTGCTAATAGAAAAGATAGGAAGCAGTAATTCATCTCAACAAATAGCTTCATCATAATATTCGCCAAAAACGTTGCGAGGTCGTGTTTTCCTTGTGTCGCGCAAACCGTCATGAGATGATGAGCTTTACTACCTGTCATCTGAAGCCTTAACCTGTTATTTATAAAACATTTGGATAAATAGCTGTTCTTGCCTTTCATTTTCATTAACATTTAAGGTATTGCTGTAAAAGAATATCACAAATGAACTGTTATTCCTTTGAACTGGTTGGACCACAGTAAATAATAGTTAATTCTACTTTAAGTGCCAGGCCCTCAGGCTCTCTATAGCTTCATTCTATTTAGTGATGTTTAATGCAACAACAAAGAAAACAAGGTTGTTTCTTTGCCAAACTACCAGGTGTAGCCAGATGCATCTGTTTCAGTAGTACCATGTTGTTGAGAATAAATATATGTGTATATATACATATATCACTATTGCATATTGGATGTTTTCCTAATATTGTGAGGCTCTAATTTAAACACTACTAATTCATTACAGCATTTATTATTCCTCCATTGTGCTAAGAATTTAGTGACAGTCTGTTTTTATTTTTTTAACACCTAGGACATTTTTTTAAACGACCTGCTTGCTGATTCACATTGACAAAAGCTCTTGGATAGAAAATGAAAACAGTTGGATTTACTCATGAATAAGGGTGATTTTTCAGGCACTTTCTGTTTCAAATTCATCAACACAAGACAAGACAACTATATCCAGCAATTTTGGAAAAAAAAAAGATAATTCCCTGACCGGTATGCTTCTAACATTTTGTTATAATTATTTAAATTGTCCAACATCCAGGTGATCTGTTTGCACACCAGTCTCTGATTCCCTTTTCGTTCTCTCCAAATGAGAGAAGGAAACTTTTCATCTTTCCTTCATTTTGTGCCAGAGTAAGAAACCCCTCACTGCTCAGGATAAGCCAGGAGGCCACTAGTTGACAGCTGTGATTATGCATATAAACAACACCCAGTGGAGGAATTCCAGGCTGGACTGTGTGCAAATCGCTCCAAACTGAGTCTAGACCATCCTGAGCCCTTCAGCACATGCTCACTGACCCATTTTCTCTGCTTTACTGTCTTCCAGCACAGTTTGTTTGAGGAACAAATTCCCAAATTCCTTCTCTGACAAATATGGTAATGGTGCTGCCGTGAAGCCTCACGAGTCCAGGAGCTCACTTACAGGTCAGAAAGGAATGCGCAGTAAAGGTAGCCAGCAAATTCACATGTAGACTCCCTGCTTGGATCGATTGGATCAAAATAGATTCAACACAGAGCTTTCTTTATCAGGTGCCTCTACAGAGCACCAGGTCAAATAAGGCAAAGTTTCAGTAAGAACCCTGACGTATCCAGTGCATATTAATTTTCAGTGAAGTCTCTGGACTTTTAAGACACGTGTTGGTTAAAGTTAGCAGTTTCTGCTCAAACTGTTGGAAGGAAAAGAACCAGCAGAACTAAAAGCTACTGTTCAGTAGAGTAACAGAAACCCTGTAGGAGCGACTAAAACTAAAAATCTGCTAAACAAAAATGACACTTCACCTCCAGTGTCACAGAATCATCTCCTCCACAACTCTGCGTGCTGATTGGTCCATTTCCTCCTGGACCAACGTGAGACATCGACGAGCCAACGCCTGCTGCTCTGGATCCTCCTGAACCATCAGCTCCCCGTAAAGATACACACCCATCGCCTGAAACACACACACACACATACAGAGACACACACACATTTTGTTCTAAATCTTCTCTTTTTCTTTTCTACATGACTTTAATGATTATGGAATAGAGGGCTAATGCTAATGTTTTACCTGATCATGAAGCAGAAAGTCCTCAACATCACAGTAAGCCTGAGAGTAAGTGTGCTTAACCACCAGCTCACACCAGCGATGTCGGACCTGCAACCAAAACAGGGGGAAAATAAACAACTGTTAGTGATAAATACTAAATTTCAATTTCAGAATATTGTACATTTTCCCTTCTTTGCAACACCTGTGGGCTTTAAAGAAAGATAGTTACCAAGCTACGTGGCCTAGTAGGTGATAAGGCAGCACAAGCGGTGCCATAATTATGCCAATGTAGTCGTAGGCTTAATTTAGTTTGTAGACATTCACTGTCACAGGATAAGTGCCGCTGCAAATTAGGCGTCTTGGGATAAAAAAACAGGCTCACTGCCGCAGCCATAGCACCCAACCAGTTTGTTAAACAACATATCTTGTCATTGCTAGGATTTATAAATTGTCCATGTTTGATGACCTAGTTTTATGGTTTTATTTATAAGCATATTGAATTTGAAATTGCTGTATGAAATGTACGATAAATAAACCTGACTTCACTTGATTTTCTTTGACGTCTTTAGTCGACTCGTCAGTAAATTTTGGTAATCATTCTTGCGTTATCTTTGAGAAGCACAATAGTATTGAATGTTACATTTCTTTAAAAATCCATTCACCCATCCACTGTCTGGAACAGCTTATCCATGCAGGGTCGCAGGTGGCCTGCTGCCCATCTCCAGTGGTCATTGGATCAGAGGTGGGATACAGCAGTTCATTCGTTTAAAAATTTCAAGAGGTTAATGTAGAATTAACAGATCTGGGCTTCTGTTAAGACTGAAAATAATATCTAAACACGTGATGAAACTTCAATTTGATTCTCTGACTGTGTATTTGTTGTTTAACTGTATGTGTGTGTGCGTTTGTGAAAGCTGCAGCCTGGCCTTTTTCCTGGGGGATCAATAGGAGCTCTGTTGCTGCGGTTACAGGAGAGATCAGAGACTGCCTCTGTCCCTGCCTCAACCATCATCCGTCATCATCTGATACGAGCGCGCATGAGTGTGTGTGTGTGTGTGTGTGTGTGTATGCACATTTATATATTTGTTGAGGAGACTGGCAGAGGACGATAAAAGATATTGAGGAGCGCTAAAAATTCCGAGATGAAAAATCTTTTAAAGCATCATCAATTCTTTTAAAGCTTTGCTGTTTCCCCCTTGACTGCATTTTTCGTGGGTGTTTTCAGTCTTCCTCAAAGTGTCTCCATAGAGTCAGGGTAATAAACTAGTCCCTTGAAGAATTCAGTGTGGGATTTCTGGTGATTGATTTGATCTCAGCAGCTCAAGCTTTGGGGAAAAGAAAAGGTACAGGAATTCATTTAGAGGTTTTAGAAAGTGAGCAGAAGTGATCCCTCCAAGGCCTTTTTTCAAGCTTTCACTCTCATAACAGAAGTTTGAGTCTTTAAAACGCTACATCCTTCTCCTTTCATCTTTGCAGTGTCACAACTGAGACCGACCAATGCTTCATTTGGAAGCCAAAAAGGTTAGTTTTAGTTTAGTTTTTTGTTTTTTATTAAGTTGTATTTAGTAAGGACTCGAAAAGGAGATAAATTTAAAAAATTCAGCTCCATTTCCCTCTAGAAATATGTCTTCCTGTGTTTGCAAGAGTGTGCACAATATGTTTACCCTCTAGTGCCAGTTCTGCCCTCCTGGCCTGTGCAGCCCCAGCAGCTGCTGACTATACTGGGTTACATTCCTGGGGAGAGCCTTGGGGCACAGCAGCTGCTTGGTGCACCTCTTCTTCTCCCTTTTTTTTTTTTTTTAAACTATGTTTCCTCTCGCAGGGCCCCTCTTCCTGACAGCACATGCAATTACGCAGTGGCATTCCTTCATTTATTACTGCACCACCGCTCTTCCCTTCACTCCTCTCTACCCCCGGTGTTATCACACACAGGAACAACAACTGTTGCTTAAATATTCAGTGTGCAAGCAGAGTTACACACTATCTTTTGTCTTTATTTGCTGCTATCTAAATGCTCCAAACTCTGCTTAATAGTGTATGAGCTTGATTTTTTAGTGCAGGTTGACTGCTATCTGCTGGATCAGTGGTCACTTCAGGAAGGTTTGTTTTGTCTGCATCATTGGTCGGGGAAGTATGTACATTTCAAATGAGCTTTCACTTGATTAATTTGTTCTGAAACATGATGATTGACGATCGTCACCTATTGGTAATTTACTCTCATATTTTTACCACTTACCATTTATCAGCCAGCCTGGCAGTTACATTTTAAACAATATGGCCAAGGGGTAAAGTGTCCCAACTGCCTGCTAAAGGAGGGAGGGAAATTTTGGCACTAATTTAGTCACTAATTTCGTGCTATCATGCACAAAATGTAAATGGAAGATAAAGAAATCTCCAACTTTACATGTTTTTCCAGCCAGTAAATGTCTCAACAATCATGTTAATAGCATTTTTTGTCTGTTAGTGTTTGACAGTTGTTATTTTTGATACTTTTTTATCAAACGTCAAACATGGTAATGGACTTCATTCATAGATTTGTGAGTGACTGTAGCTCCAATGTACAGCAGTTTTAGTGGTCAGTATAACTAGAAAAGTGCTGTATAAAGTTTAATCCACTTACTATGATGTGAATTCAGTTTCACAGTGTAAACACTGTGATATAGCACTATAAGGCTGGAACATTGTAATTTAATGCCCACCTGTCCCATCTCTCCTCAGAGGCAACAGACTACAACCCACATGAGCAAAATCCTGTAACAATTTGACAGGACAGAAAGTATTTAAAAAAAATACCTAAAGGATGTTTGATGCAACCTACATAATCTTACCCTTAGATCAGAACTCACACAAAAGATAATAACTGTTTATGAGAAAAAGGATCTGCAACAGTTGACAACTTTTTTTTACTCAGCATAGACCAAATTCTTGAACTGCTCCAGAGCAACCTGTGGTCAGCAAACTTAACAGAATGAGTCGCCTTTCACACATGTGCACCCCACCAAACGTGCACAGGTAGCTTTACACTCGACCTCAAATCACACCAGGTTAGGAGGGAAGTGGGCCAAAGTCACGCACCCGCACTCTTACATGCAAACATATGCACACAGGTCCACCAGCACAAATATTCATGGCCACTAACAGCCAACACAAAGCCGCCTGGTTGCACGCACAATGGCAGTCAGCTTCTCACTTTGGTTCAGATTTTCACAGTCACAAAAATGCTACATGGCAGAATTTTCTGCTCAAAGACGAGCTTTATCACTTTTATTCCACAGTGTCTCGGCACTCTGCAGATATTTGTGTAGCACAAGAACATATGGTGAAACATTATGTAACAGCATGCTGTGATCACATTTCAATGAAATATAATATATATATATATATATATATATATATATTTATATGTTATGTTGTGAAACTATCAAAAGAGGAGGTGGCATGTATGCTGTTCGATCTGACAAAGCACCATTATAAAGTGATTGTATTATCAGCTCCCTTTTAGAATCATAAACATCCATTTATATCATCCAATATTCATTAACTCCAGAAATCTCCCATCTGTGACTGAAACGGCACTCAGATCTGTTTTAATCCAAGAGTTTTATACAAATGAATTATCATTTATCAGAAGAGAATGTGGTGCAAGAGAGTGAGAAGTGGAAGAAAATAAGTTTCAGACACAGAAAAATAAATAACCGGATTTATGAGGAGAGTTGAAATTGATTAATCTCTTAAGAATGAGACAAATAACCCCGGACAGCGCCACTGCCTTTAGAGAGGTGTGTAAGTGCGAATGTTTCTGCAAGTGTGTTATTTCCGCATCACTACTTGCGTAATGGTCCTGCTTATTTTTAGCAAATAGTGAGAGCTTTTTTTCCTGGAAATTGTGGAGGAGAATCTGCATTTTATCTGCCAGGAAGTCTCCTGGTCCTGAAAGCTGGATCCGAGGCCAAACATAGAGCGGCCTTCGTTTTGTTACTACGAGGTCGATAAGCAGCCACTGAGCGATTATACAAATTAAAAGGATACGGTTTTTTGATTCGTGTGATTATGTCATAGACAATGCAATTTTTTCTATTGAAATATTTTAATGCACCTTTTCTCATCAGGACTCAGTTCAGTAACTGCTCAAGTGACTCCACAACAAAACATCTGAGTCCCATTAGACGCACTGCAGCCTCAAAAACAGCTCGTATAATTAAAAGGAAGCTGTAAAAACCTAAATATGTATCAAGTTTTTCCTTTTCAAAATGAGCCATGTGTTAACGACAGAGGTTGGTGTGGACAGTTTACGGGTTTCTGCCACAGCTGTGTTTTCCTGTACTTTACATCAACTCTGTACAGCAAAATAAACTTGGTTATACAGTCAAAAATATACAAATACTGTTTTAAAAGTACACACACACACACACACATATGTATGTATATATATATATACACACACACACACATATAAAACCTACATTGGCTTATAAAGGTATTCATCACAGTTGAACTTTTCTGCATTCTGTCACATCACAGCCACTCACTTCAATGACTTTATTATTACCTACAAAAAGTGGATAAATGGACCCTAATGTAATGCAGATGGAAAATTCAAGATGTTTATTTTTTATTTTTTTTCCCCAACTAAAAACCGTGATCATGAAACACGGCAGTGGTAGCATCATGCTGTGGGAATGCTTCTCTTCTCTATCGCCTCCCAGCAGGGCATCATCCTTAAGCATACAGGCAGAGCTGCAATGGCATATTGTTTTTAACCACAGCATATTTAGGTGTTAGACCTACCTAGTCAAAGTCCAGACCTTAATCCAATGACAAAATTTGAAAACTCCAAGGTGTATAGAAATTTATACAAGATTTTTATCCCTGTAGTCGAGTTCAGAGAACTTTGGTTATGTTTGCTCACTTGTCTGAGCTTATGTGCACGTTGTGTCTCACCTCAGCATCTTGTTTCTGCAGATTGTAGGTTTTGTGCAGCGCGCGCATCGATGACACACTCAGCTCCGACTCTTCCAGCAGAAGCTCCAAAAGCATCACCAGCTGCTCCGTCGTCAGCTGAGGAGACAAAACGGTTTATAACATCAATAGAGGCTCACTTATGAAACTTACTCTGACACACTCGTAAAGATTACACGTGTAACCTTCTTCATTGCAACAAACAACACCAAACAAGCAAAATAATCCAAGCTTTCAAAATAATTTAAATACCGGATATTGCTTGCAAGCACATTTGTATTGTTTTCTGAAAGCTTAATCTTCTTCTCTGTGCCTTCACGGAAGAAAATCAGCAGAAATCTGGCACTTAATTGAACTCCTCAAACACAGGAATATGAGAGATGCTAAATAAATAAATATGATAATGTGGAAGGATATTGGGCTGCAAAGAAATATTACAGGAGAAAACGAGACGAAGCGAAAATATTACGATTGGAGAGCAAGACAGAGAAGTGAGATGAAAGCAAGCAGGGATGCCGTCTGTGTTAGCTTTGAACCAAAAGAAGGAATCCTGTTTGGGAATAAACAGTGCTATAAAAGTCTATTTTTGTTAGCACAATTATGCTTTTTAATCGTTGGAATCCCATAGTGCAATCATTTCTGGGTCTTAAAATAGAAAGGAAAAAAAAAAGAACAAATGTTTTCAAGAATTTCTGGCTTTTGCCTCCTTTTATCCTGTTGTCCTGGAGTAAACAGCCTTTTTCTTTTTCAGATGACTAAAATCTTCAGAGACGAGTATTCTGGGAAACCATGTAGGCAGAGATATGAGAAAGTGGCTTCCTCCTCTGGGGACAGCTGTGCCCAGCCTTGCCTGCCTTCCCTGCTGGGTACACCCAACACTTTCTCTCCCCCCCTGCTCCCAGCCTGGGACACAGTTAATGGCTGGAGGCCCCATAGAGACCAATGTGAAAATGAGTATGAAGTTTGTGTGTGACTGAGAGGAGGCAGAGTGCGAGAAAGAAACAACACATCCTACCTTAGGTTGGAGTGAATGAATCATGCATGAATGTCATAAACAACGACCTTAAGTCACGTTACAACAGGAACCTTGAACTTATTCTATTGGTATTTTATGTGAAAAGGAGGAAAGTAATACATGCCTTTCAAAATTTTACAAATAAACATCAGAAGAAAGAGTAAATACTTTGTAAAAGTAACCTTTGTAAAATGAATGTGCTTTAACATGAACCGTTGTAGATGTGGCACCATGTTTAGGGTTGTGTTGTGCTGGAAGGTAACCCTCCATCCCAGCCTCAACCAGGTTTTCTTCCAGGGTTGCCCTGTATCTAGCTACACCCATCTTCCCATTAACTCCAACCAGATTTGGATTGCTTGTGGAAAATAAAAAAAAATAAAAAAGACATCTCATGTTTCTTTGCTTATCTGTTTTGTTCTCTCAACAGTGACTTTCGTCTCCCAACTTTTCAATAAAGTCCAGGTTTTTCAAGTGCGCAGCCAATAGTTTTTCTGTCAACAGTCGTGGCAGCTACTTAATATTAATACTGTCAGTTTTTGTTTATTTTTTAAGATTCTAGATCAAACAGGGTGAGGTGCTCAAAGCTTGATGCTTTGCTTTAAAAGATAACCCTGATTTAAAGCAACTGGCAACTTTATCCTCACTGTTGCTCTCCAACGTTCCCTAATAGACCTCTGAAGCCTTCGCAGAACAGCTGGATTTATGCTGATTTTCAATTGAACAAACTGTACTTTTTGTAGCAAAAAGCTTGGAAACCATCTATTGTTACCCTTCAGTTTCACAATCATGTTGTACTTTGTGTTGAACCATCACATAAAATATGAACAGATTACTGGTTGTGACGGTACAAAATCTGAAGAATTTGAAGAGGTATGAATATTTCCGCAAGGCGGTGCGCTGCTGCAACACACACGCACACACACACACACATTTACAATAGTTAACATGTGATATCCCGGATTCCCTTCACCCTCTATTGACTCCCTCTTTCCGTCTCTCTTCCCTCCATTTTGTGAAGGCTGAGTGTTTTCTGAAGTGACGTCTCCATCTTCAATGAGTTTCATTGGGGCCCACCCATGATCTCTCTCAACCCCCCACCCCCACCCTCCCTTCCCTACTCTTTGAGAATGAGCAGTTGGCAGCAATAAAACACCGCTCTCACAGGAGCGCTCACACAACCTCGCTGCACGCCGTGACTGTGAGGTCCTGTTTTGCCTGTATGTATTTATGTTGCTATGGCAGTAATCAATACGTCTGCACCAGTGTCTCCAGAAACAAATTCCTGGTCAATGATGATACATTTGAAACTAGTTCACATTGTTATTATCCCGTCACACACAGCGTGCACTTCATGGCAGACAGGGATGGAACCGTCTCCCTTATCAAACGTAACCCGTTCATGACTTCAGCAGCAGTTAACAGCGGCGCCCGCAAACACTATCCTGCACTTTAACAGGGACACGGGATTTGCCGTTGCTGGCAAAGAAGGACCGTATTTTCTGTTACTTCAATCTTACAATTAGCTAAAATTTACAGGAAAATATCAGGAGCTGTTTTTCCACCCCACAAAGTCCAATATGAGTAATTTGTTTCCCACGCTTCTGCCTCAAGATGGCCTGAACTGTTTCCTTAAAGAACCCCTCAGGAGAATAAAACACGTGCCTGAAAGCAGATTACTTATTCACACAACGTTCTCTGCTACTTTTTCCTACACCTGGAATTTCTTTCGCTGTGCTCCTTAAAATTTGTGGTGTTCATTTTGCAACCTTAAAAAAAAAGACAAAAACTTAGGAGAGTGAACAAGAAAAATTCAGAAATGTTTTCACAGTGATTAAGCTTCTGTTTGTGTCATACAAAACAAGCTGGGAGAGAAACAAATCCACAGATGATTTTTTTATTTTTTTTTAAAACAAACTTTTCTCAACCAATAGTTTTTATACTGTCTAGAAACCTGCAGCACCCTCCACATTAATTCTTAAAAATGTCTCTATAAAATAAAAAATATATATATATCACAGCTCTCAATAGCTTGTTTTCACAAATAGAAAAAAAAATTAGACAAATCTGTTTTTTTCACTCAGTGGTGAAAAATAAATGCCTCGTGAATAAATAAATGTTACCAGACTTTTGTAATGTCTGAAAAATTTTATTCATGTCTTTATATAATGCAATTAGCACAAAAAAAGGTTTTGCAGCATAAACCAGCACTAATGTGGCACAAATGTTTAACTTACTTTCTGTTAAGTAGATACTCAGAACTTGAGATCCGTCATTCTCCTGTCTCAACCATGATGGATTAGGAAATTCATTTAGCCTCCGTCCTAAACCAGGGGTCTGCTACATGTGGCTCCAGAGCCACTTTTACTTGTACATCCCCTACACAACACTGAGCAAAACCTACACTTTATATGTTGTTCTTATTATACATCTCTGCCAAATTTCAGCAGAATTTACTGCAATTTTATGTGTTTTTCTCTCAGTAAAGACTTGATGATTTTCTTTATTGCAAAATCTAAAGCAAGGGAAAAATATTTATATAATTTTACACTAGAACAAGAATTCTATAGTAAACATATTTCTGAAACTGAGCGAGATATAATTTTTAAAAAGAGCTGAATAGGTTTTACAGCTCTCGACAATATTTTTTTGTAGAGACAAGATTTCTCTACAAAATGCCTCACACTAAAGAGAAGAGTAATTTTGTCCTGATCACATGATTCATGCTGTAAAACAAACTAAGAAAACTCACAGAGACAGCTATGGTTAAAGCTACAGGTTAAAGGTTGTCTGAATGTAAACATGCAGTATATTTCCACTGTGAGGCTTTCACCTGTTTGCTTAGTCAAAGCCATATAGAGAGTTGTTTTTTTGTTTTTTTTTCTTTTGCTGGCAGGGAATATTAGGACCAGAATCCATGCAATAAACAGACTTTTCCCAGAATTTCCAGAATTCTACGTTTTCAGGCCGTTTTTAAATGCAAGAGCTGATAGTCAAGACAGATAGAAAATCCTACAGCTCAGACTTGAAAATTTAAATGTTTCCCAAAGTCTACTTTTTCCCCCTATACTTATCCAGACCTGGAAAACACCTAAATCGAATTCCAAACTTTTCCAGACGGCATCATCTTCCATTATAACACAATCAACACGCCAGTGTTCACAATCCGCTGACAGAGGTCTGTTTCGCCATCTGTACATTGAATTGAGCTTTGTTAGGACCTCTGGGAAATATGCTGCTGAAATGTCCCCTCACACACACTGACCTCTAAACCTCTACAGAACAATGACACACACAAACACCCATGTGTGTGGATGTAGGTATAAATACAGACTGGTTAGTTGACTGACAGCTCAATGCCACACAGCAATAGTAAAGACAGGAAATGATCTCCAATAAGCTGTATTCATAGCTTATTGTATTTAAGCTATGAATACAATAAAACAGTCTTGTTTGTTCATTACCTCATAGGGAGCTTTTCTGGCATAGTCTGCACCTAAGGAACAACAGTCGGTGCGATGTCTTAATAAGGACAAACCCATCCCCAGTGGAGTGGAGGCATTTTTAATGCAATAGACAATGATTGGAAACCTGAGCTAACCTGCCTTTTCATACAAAACACCTCTATTTATGGTATTTCTATCAGTAAAAAATCAGAATGAGAAGACGACAGAATGAAAGTTGCCTCTGATCCCTTTGCACCTGCTCCTTTGGAAAATGTTGAACGTGCCAAAATGTACTTTCTCCCCAGCAATCCATCACTTCTTCAGTATTTCTGTGGTAATGACACTTGGCGCCACTTTTTTTTCTGTTTGAGGGGGGCAGAACCTTGTACTCCATCAGGAGGCTCTAATTTTAAAATAAATCGGACTCAAATTATTAATCTGTCACTTACATCCCCTTTGCTAAATAAGGTCAGAACACCTGAGAAAGTCGATTCAAATGTTTCCTGTTATTACTGCAGCCAGACATATGACAGACATGCTCAACCCTGCAAAATTAATCTTCACTGTCATCATCTTATGTTTTTGCTTTAACAAACTAAATACAAAACAGACAATGAGTAATGAAACACCCAATTGATTTTGCTTAAAATATATGTATAATGAGGCTCTTGACATGAAATTTACACCAGACATCAGCAACAAACTAATCCAAATATACAAAGAAAAAAATACATATGTTAGTTTCATTAAATAACTTAACAGGTAATGGAGTCAATTGACAGCGGGAATAGAAAGGATTCCTGTCCCTTTGTCAGTGGAAATTAGTCCATCCATCATTTTCTTCCGCTTCATCTGGGGTCGAGTCGCGGGGGCAGCAGCTTCAGAAAAGAGGCCCAGACTTCCCTCTCCCCAGCCACTTGTTCCAGCTCCTCCGGGGGAACCCCAAGGCGTTCCCAGGCCAGCTGAGAAACATAGTCCCTCCACCGTGTCCTGGGTCTTCCCCGGGGCCTCCTCCAGGTGGGACGTGCCCGGAACACCTCACCAGGGAGGCGTCCTCCTTCACGCCTGGGGGAGGACGTGAGGGACTGGCCCGAGGTGGCTCGGGCCAGTTGAGATGCCCGAGCCACCTTAACTGGTTCCTCTTGACGTGGAGGAGCAGCGGCTCTACTCTGAGTCCCTCCCGGATGATCGAGCTTCTCACCCTATCTCTAAGGGAGAGCCCAGCCACCCTGCGGAGGAAACCCCATTTCGGCCGCTTGTATCCGGGACCTCGTTCTTTCGGTCATGACCCAAAGCTCATGACCATAGATGAGGGTGGGAACGTAGATCGACCGGTAAATCGAGAGCTTCGCTTTTTGACTCAGCTCTCTCTTCACCATGACGGACCGGTACAGCGCCGGCTTCACCGCAGACGCTGCACCAATCCACCAGTCGATCTCCCGCTCCCTTTGTCCCTCATTCGTGAACAAGATTCTGAGATACTTAAACTCCTCCACTTGGGACAGGACATCCCTCCTCCGACCCGGAGAAGGCACTCTACCCTTTTCTGGCTCAAGACCATGGCCTCGGATTTGGAGGCACTGATCCTCATCCCAGCCGCTTCACACTCGGCTGCGAACCGTTCCAGTGAGCTCCAGTGGAAATTAATGTCAAATAAATTAGTACCTAAAAAGGGTTTAAAATCTTTTAAGTTAACATCTGGAATCGTATTGTTGCATTCATGGCAGAGGTTAAAGACATGTTTCTAAACGTCAAAACCACCTGGTAAATTGACATAATCCAAAAGAGCAAAAAGCACAACTTCTCCATGAACCAGTCATGAACAGGTGTTCCTTAAACGATTTCTGACGGAGAAGTCAAGAGAACATTCTGATGAGCTGTCCAAGAACCTGCTCTTGACCTGGAAATAACAGATACAGGATTTCCATGCAAACAATTAATTCAACCTATGCACTCAACCACAATGGCCTCTATGCACACTCCCTAGGCGAGATTCCACAGCTGAGGAAAAAATACACTAAAGTTGATTTAAGATTTGCTGCTAAACATAAGGACAAACAAATTAAATCCCAAACTGAACCCTTTGGGTACAACTGCACACAGCATGGTTGGAGGAGAAACGGTACTATATAATGTGTAAGTACAAGAGGTGAAAACATTGTGTGGGATTGGTTTTTAGTTTAACGTATTAACACATTTCATTTTACTGAAAGAAAGATTAATAAAAAATGTACCACAACAGTCTTGATAGGAATATGCAAATGAAACCATGGACAATAATCCAAATGTAGTACCAAGAAAAGTCTTAGTTTCAAAGAAAGAAGATAAAGCTGCTGTTACGCACCAGTCAATCAACTAACTGCAAACTTTATGGACAGAAGTGAAGATTAGAGTGCATGGAAGATGTTCCCAGTCTTCAGTTTTATCTTGAAGTGGTCATTGCCAACAAAGGATTTTCTACCAAGCAATTCATAAAGTTCAGCAGTTACTTGAGAGAGTCTGCTTTATTACAGATAAATTAACTATTTTGTATGTGTGGATTTACTCGAGTTGTTATGAACATCTGGTGTTAATTTCATGTCAACAGAAAATCATTCACTGAAAAACAGTTGACGTGTTCATCACTTGTTTTTCCTGCTGTTGTGATTACGGAATGCTACCTGCGTATCATCTCACTTTTCATTGGCCATAGGAAAAACTATAGCATATACTATTTTATACCTGAAGATATAACATTTATTTTGATAGTTTAGGACTAATACAAAGGATGGGATCAAAAGAATTGACGGCTAGAAACAAAGACAGGAAATCCTTACTTAAAGTCAACCAGAAAACCTATTCACTGTGAAATAATTGCTATTTTTTCCCTGCAGAGGATGAAGGAGGCCGTAAAATCCATAAAGAGCCTTGAGTTAAATTTGTGACTTGTGACATTATACAGTGAATAAAATTGGACTAGAAATTACTTGGCTTTAAAGGAAGACAGATGTTTCAGCAATACGTACCCCTACCTCTGTACCTACAGGGGGTGGGAGGTCTTTCTCGTTGAGCCACGCATCAATATGGGGGGTTGGAGACACTGACCAACTGTGACATTATAAAAGCAAACTGTAATGTCTGAGCGGCCGCTGAATCGTTCGTGCATGTGTGCGTCTGTGTGTGGTGCCATTCAGTCACTCGGCTGCCTTTTATTTCTTTCTGACCGCAGGCTCGTAAAGACACATTCTGGCACCGGCGGCCAAAGGACTCGGCCCGCCCCTCAGGTACTAAGGTTTCATTCTTTCTTTCACTCAGATCCTTTCTTTTCTTTCTTCTGTTGCCTCTGTCTCCAACGCCGTCTGCTGTCTGTCTCTGTTCCAGATCTTTTCATTACACCTTTTCAATGGGGCAAACTCTTGTGCTTGGCTCGGCCAATTAAACGCTCCTCTGTTGCCCTTTTTAAATATATTTGTCTGCCTTAATTCTGCACATGGGGCCCAGATCACTTGTCAGGTGGAACTGTGGAGGCAGTATTAGGTCCTCAGGAGGGACACGTATGTAAACAGATGTGACACCTTTATAAATATCCACTTTAAATTGGCTCACACAGGTGCTAAAAAAAAACTGCAAACTGAAAACTTGCAACAAAATTATTCGTACAAAATTATTACAAAAGGTTTACTCGAGCCTTTTTATGTAACAATCACAAATTTTAGTGTTTTATATTGGGATTTTAAATGGTAGGCCAACACAATGGAATCCATAATTGTAAAATCAATGGATAAGAATAAAATATCTCAGAAGGTTTTAAAAAACAAAATCTATACTGTGGTGTGCCCTTTACTCTGAAGGCCAAGGAACACACTGCACAGATCAGGAATATCGCCGCTGAATATCGCCTAGAACTCACCATGTCTACTCAGCATGATGCTGTGGGGAAACTTCCTTGAATGATCAGTCAAAGCCTGTTCCTAAATACAGATCTAAGTGATGTTTTGAGAATTGATTTGCACTGATTATTTCCATCAAATCTGAACTTGAGCTATTTTACATAATAGAATTAGTAAAAATGTCATTTGTTAAATTAAAAAAAAAAAAAAACAGGTATCATTTTCTTCTACTCCAAACTGATTAACTACTTTTGTTGGTCTCAAAATCCCAGTAAAACATATTTAAGTTTGTGTTTGTAAGAGAAAAAGTTCAAGGATTATGATAAGAAGCATTGTATATCATGGGGTCATTTTTAGAAACATCCATGAGAGATTTTTATTCAGATTGTAATGTGAGGACCGCTATAACCATGCTAAGTGACTATAGAGGAGAAAGCCCTCCTCAAACCACAATGATACAGCAATTTTTGTGATCCACAAAGTCTGAAGGGACATAAAACACGTTGCTCATATTGGATGTGTAAACCAATTTTGCGTAATGGTCAGAATGCAAACAGGCCTACAGGAGATACTGAAAGGTTACCCATGAGTCACATGTTGACCTTTCAACTTGTGCAACAGAGCTGCATGTTGTTCCATCATTTTTATTAAATGATGTCGCACGTACTGCTGCTACAGCGCAAATGACCTCGACAATGACCGTTGGCTCCGACTGTCTATCTTTAATTTGATCATTAATAGCCCTCGTTCGGTTCGACGACAGCTCCAATCAACAACCGCAGCAGCCGCAGATAGCAGAATAAGGCAAAAGATTGTGTGTTTATGAATCTTAACCGCTGCAATCAGTCTGGAGCCTAATCAAAACGCACCAAACAGAAGTACCAAAACTGAGAAACAAAGGGAGAAAAGACAACAAGCCTCAGACGTTTTGACCTTGTAATCATCGCTTTTGGGACCAATTGTCTCAATGTTTTTCTCCAAACAAACACAGGCTGACAATAAGCCGACTGTCAGGACTGATCTCCAGTTTTGAAAATGATGGGAACGAATATGCAGGGCATGAAAGATACACGGCTAATCATTAGAGGCCTCTGGGGAAACGAGGACTGTTCTGTGAGCTGGGTAGATTTCACACTTTAGCGTGTGCTTTCCTTCCCAAATACCTAATATCTGACTGGCCTGTGTGCGTCTGGTGGTCACCTGAACAATGTTTAGCTGCAAGTTTAGAAAAAAGAAACGGTAAATCCGATGCTAAGATATAGGAACAAACAACACTGTTGTAGGATTCATCACCACATAATGGAAAGATGGTGCTGGCGCTGTGTGGAAGTTTTTCTTCAGCAGGGACACAGAAACTGATCAAAACTAAAAAAAAAAACACAATCCTAGAACAAAACCTCTGAAAGATAGCAAAAGACTCAGCAAAGGGATGGACGTTTACCTTCCAGCAGGACAATGCCAAACACATAGCCTTGTTGGTGTTATGGTATTGTGAGCTAAAATGGCACAAAGTTGAGACATAGCAAGTAAAACACAAGTGCAAAAATAAAACACCGCACAGCTTTACAGTAAAAACAACACTAGCGACGTAAGGGGGATTTTAATTGATTTTTAGGTTTTGCACCTGAAGAAGGTTGGGTGTTTGCTATGTAAAATTCTGTCTTCCTGCATTTTGGAACTGATCCGAGGGCAATTAACGTGTTTTCCCTCCTACTCGTCACCGTTCTGACTCATAGCCACTGCACACACACACGGGCCCCTGAAACAGAGGAAGTTTAATTAATCTATGGCACTTTGTGCTTTGACGCACGCTGCAAATCTGAGCGTCTCCAGTGGATGCCTGCTTCTTAACGTTCCTTCTCCTCCTCCTCCTCCTCCCACGATCCGGTGTGTGCCTTCCCCAGTGGAGGAACACACAATTTCTCAAACGAAAAGGGCACGGGCCTCAAATTAATCTTTCTAGCTTTTTCACCAAGTTCCCTAATAGGTTAGTTGAAGTCACTATTAGAGCTTCTGCTAATATAAAAAAGGACGCTCTTTCCACTGTTTTCACCTAAAGGGTAAATTGAGTTTCATTTATAAAACATCTTTTAACTTCACATTTGTAGTACTTGGGTAATTTTTTTTTGAAAATATAATATGCACAGCATTGTTATTGTTATTATTTATTATAACCATAAGGATCCACCACAGAGGACTGAACCCAGGTTTCTGTGGTGGCCTTTTTACCCTCCTGCGCCGCCACCACCCATAAGCCTTTGAAAGAGACGGGCCTTTGAAACTAAACTGGAACAAAGACACTTCTGTTTGTGAGCGAGGGGGAAAAATCTGTAGCATTTGTAATCCTGTGACACATCCAAACAGCTGGACGTTAGTTTAAACAAAAGCCGAGGTGAGCGGACAGGATGGTGGAGAACAGGCTCGTTTTGTATGGCTGCACAAAGACGATGTCAGAGAAACAAATAGATCAGTAGATAAGTAAAAAATCCAATTGTGTATGAGAGCTGAAATATTGTTACATAGAACAATATTTCAGCTATTAACTATTATAGCAACACATTGTGGAGTCGTAGACTTTTGTAAGCTAGAGTGAGATGTTGCACTGAAGAAAATCCTTGGTAGCACGCAAGTGTAGCAGGACCTCAGTAAAAACTGGAAATTAAAATTAGTTATGTTCTTAAAATATACAAAACAAGACTCGTGTTTCTCCGCATGTTCCACAAAGTTAATTCTTTACACACCCGGAATATGGTTCCAACATAATATTTCTATTATAATCTTGACTTCAGAGACCAATGAAAGTGTCTATAATTACCTTTATAGAAAAAAAATTGTGTGCGTTTAGTCTGTTGTCTGGTAAATCATAAATTATTCACACAGTATTTAAACTTTCCCGTCTAAGGTACAACAGGGTTTCACAGATGCACTGATCTGCAATTACTAAAATGATCAATCATACAATCCTTCAAATGTGGACGACAAGAGTGTTTTTTCCTTTACAGACCAAAAATGCACTGTCCCTCCTCACTTATTGCTGCTCACCGTCAGTCAGTTGACTGAAGAAGAAGAACTCAGCTTTGGTTTCATGGCGTACACTTTTAAGCATTTTCTGATCATGTTTGTAAATCATGCGTCACTTTCACCTTTTGGTTTGCGTCAAACCTCACCAGGGTCCACATTTTCAGGCTTACAACAGTTCCACTGTTTAATCCACACCAGAAGTATCATAATAGATGAACTCTAGGCTTTTTTTTTTTTTTTAAAGTGGGCCAAGTTGCTCTGGTTGAGAATGCACTCCCAGGTCAAGACCTTATCTGGTTTGTGGATCTGTGTAGGGTACTGTAGGGGAATTTAAATAAGGAGTCATCATCATCCATCATCAATTTGCCGTCTTGGCAAACAAAGTTTTTATAGCTTTGTCCAGCAATACTGCGCGATCTTAAAAAAACTAAAATCTCTTTGAGTCAACAGGGAAAATTCAGGGTCCAGGAGGAAAACCCAGACGTCCCCCAACGACACTTTCTGGCTAATGCTGGGAGATCCCAAAACATTTCTAGACCAAAAAAATCATTTTTAATTTCTTAAGCAAGTTCTGGGTCTTCCCCAGGGCCTAATGTTATTGGATGTGTCTGAAAAACCTGATGCATGTTGGTGCCCAAACCACCACGGCTTAATCCTTTCAGCACACAGGAGCGAGGCTCTTCCCTGATCTCTCTCTGGATGATCGAGCTCTTTAAGTCTGAGTCTAGCCGCCTCACGGAGGAAGCTTTTTCAGCTACTTACATCTTTATGCATCTGATGACCAGAGTGGAGGGACAGAAAGTAGATGGGATTGATAAATCAAAAGCTTTGCTTTTTGGCTTAGCTCTTCCTTCTTCATAACAGGGCAAATGCCCTATTTAATTAAGATGTTTAAATAATGAGGTGGAGTTAAAGAATTTAAGAGAATCCACATTCTTAACATAAATATCAATTTCAGACTTACTTTTAATTTGATTTCGTACTGCCCACTCCCTGCAGACATTAGGTCTTTAACAAGAAGAATGAAAAGTGGCGTTGGCTGAAAATAGGCCAGGCTCCATTTCCCAATGTCATTTGCTCTGTCAGGATTCTGGATAGGTGAGAGCAGCCAGGGGTTGCACTTACATTTTCTCTCTTAGAGAAAGTATCAAATGAAAGAAATAATAATAATTAAAAAAAAAACTGACTCAGCCTCATTCTAGTTACTTTTAAGGAGTTGTAGACATCAGCGTAACAAGCAAAATACATTTGATCCTAATAATTACCAGGCTTTAAAGGGCTTGCACAGAGGCACGTACAAAATAAAGGCTCAGAAAACTTTTGTCGGATCCGTGGCATTTCGCAGCAGATCGTCTTACAAATGTCAGCGTGCACACTGAATACAAAAAGCATGCAAGAAACATTGACGCATGAACACACGCACACACACGCACACACACAGGCAGCAAGGATTTGTCTATTCAAGCCACGTTAAATTAGACGATAACAATAATGGGGGTAAAAACACAAACATGCACTGGCAATGACCTCCAGCGCAAAGTGATAGCATCTACTGTTGTTGAAAGATACACTGAGATACAGAGATTGAGACCCTTAGAGGAAAAAAAAACAAAAAGAAAAAACAGAAAACAAGATGGGATGACAGAGTCGGATCCAAAGTGGGAGTGACGGCAAGGAGAGGAGACAGCGGGGTAAGGCTAGCAGAACCGTCAGAGAAAGGTTGTGTTCAGGAGGAGGCCGGATTCCCCTGCAGCTCCGCGGCTATTCCGCCCGTGTGTGAGCTGTTTGACTCCCGTGTGTGTCGTCTTTTACGTGAACTCCAGATTGGCCTGGTTTAAGCATTCTGAGCTGACAGAGGTATTCAGGGTGGACTAGGCACAGGCTGACAGACGCACGCAGTTGTGCAGCCATGCACAGTCACATCGAGCCACACGCAGAAACAATGGGAGATGATAATGAAAGCGGGTGGAAGGTTAGATGATGGCAGAACACAACAGAAAGAAAGAGATGATGAGCGTCAGGACAGAATAATGGAAACACACATGGATACGTATACGAGGCCTTCTAAAAGTCATCAAACCCCTTAAACTTTTCAACGTTTTGTCACAGGCCAGTCCCAAATCTGGATTTTTGTACCGGATTAAATATAAACAATCAGCAAAAAGTAGTGTATATTTGGGAAGAGAACAAAAAAAGCATACATGGTTTTCAGAGTTTCTTTTTTACAAATAAAAGTCTATAAATTGCAGTATCCCAAATTTACCCACCTAATCCGAGGATCTCTGTAGCACCTCCAGAGTCACCATGACACCTTTGGTCTAAATCTCTAATTAACGTTAGTTTTGTTAGGCAGGCAAGAGTTGGGGGGTTCACAGTTTTGTCATACTTGCCAAACCCTGTTTTAAATTTCACTTAAAGTTTATTCCTGACCTGTCTGCTGCATTCATTGGTTTACCAGATGCTGTTTTGTTCCACTAATATTCTCTATTTTAGAATATTAGTGATAGTCCAATATCATCCAGTTGCTCTATGATGTTTCATCAAGCAACTGGATTTATTATGATATTAACACGATACGGAGGAAGATTATGTATGAATCTGAAGGCACTGAATATAAATGCAGATCAAACTTCTGTAGATTATGCAGATCTTTGAGTTAAAATATGTTGAGGTTTGGGGTTGTAGAGTGACAAAATGTTAAAAATATTCATTGGGTAATATTTTTACAAGGTTCTTTACATGCCCTCATATCATTAAAAAAATATATATGCTATGAACAGCTTAGCAGGACATGATTTCCCAGTCTGAGGAATTTGTAGGAAATGTTGCCTGGAGAAATGCTGATGGCCTTTTATTTTCTTCTCATTTTAAAGTGGATCTCACAAGATCTGTATGAAGATAAAGGCTGTAAATCTACAGTGTGCTTGTCCCCGTGGGTGGTGTTAATAGAACCGCCTCTCTGTTATTATTAGACAAGTTCATCCGAGAAATAATTTTTGCTTAAGTGTTGTATGACCTCTGTTTTATGGGAGTCTTTCCCCTTTGAGCAGGACATATTTCAATTGCCACTGTTGAAATTATCCACGACACTTTTTGCATCTGAACACCTCACAAAAACACTTCTCAGAGAAAACTCTCCACTTTCCATCCAATTCATAAATGTAAAAGTATATTTTTAGAGTAGGATTTTTTGACATATGAAGTGACTGCAAAACGATGTTTTCCATCTGAACGTTTGTTATGGCCAAACTTAAAGAGCTGGTTAAATAATAATCACCAACAAGCATTAATCATTCATGTAGCGACTGTTTTTCCCTTATTTAATGTAATTATAAATCATCACACCACACCGTTTACAGAATTAAGTACAGCTTCAAGAGGAACAGTCTTTGTATGCGGGTTGCTGTTTTAATTTAAGGCAATAGTTATGTATATGTTCATAAACAATCATAATGATTTAATATTTAACATTTCCCTTATGATTTAATAATTGAATTTCCTCAATCTTTTTATTTCTCAGGTAATAATAGATTCAATTTCCTCGTTCTTACTTTTCATTCATAAAGATTTTCTGTTTTCATTGTTCAATGTGAGAAAATAGAAACGGGTCGAGTTTCTGGCTGCTATTAAGAAAAGAATAAAATAATAAGAGCATATTGATTTGATTTATGAAACCGTTAAATTCCTTTTTCATAGTTCTGACATTTATGAAATTGAATTTAGTAAAGAAAAACATCCTAGCCTCTATTTTTGTAAAAGATGAATTGGAATGTAAAGGATGTAAATTATTATATGTCTCATCTGATTGTAGTATTAATCTATGTTTTTTTTTGCACAATGCCATATTTGGCAACAATATGCTCTTCATAAAATCTGTCTTAGACTGACTGTTCTTTGCTTGTGCCCCCCGACCTCCATTTTTTGGTTTACAGGCAAACAAACCTACATTATGGATGCAAATACTTATATATATATTTACCTTTTTACAAAGTTGATAGTATTGGAAAACAAAAATTGATTTACTGGTTTGGTTTGGGTTGAGTAGACATGAACCAGAAGATTTTGATGCCAAACCATTCCGTTATAAACCAGCAAAAGTATTGTAAAGTCTGTTCTCCGAGCTACAAGGAACCAGTGTCTGGACTTTAGAACTGGGGTGATGTGCTGCATTTTTGTGGTTCGAGTGAGAATGTGATGAGCAGCGTTCTGAATCAGCTACAACTGTCTGCCTTGTTTAGGCAGACCTGTAAAAACACTGTTGCAGTCATCAGTGTGATTAAAGATAAAGACGTGGATGAGTTTTTCCAAGAAGAATGTTTTTTTTTTTTTGGGGGGGGGACATTTGCTTGACATTAGTCCACTCGGTTCTAACTGGTCCAGTAGCACATATGGCTGCCTTTACTTTGTGTGCAAGCCTGTGTGTGTTGTTGATGAGGCTAAATGTGTTATGTCTGTCTGAGGGTGCTGTAGGCTCCCCGGTTATTACCAGCAAAGACAGATGTTAAAGCACTCAATATGCAGCATTCTCAGACGTACGCAGACACAACATTACATACAGTACCTATAAAAGCGACTGGGTGACGCCTAAATCAGGCTTTATGGGAAAAGTATTGATTCATTTCACACCACTAAAAAGCCAGTTCCCTTTTACAGCTCAGCCCAATATTGCCATGACTCTCCACTTTATGTGTCTAAAGTGTCACCAGCTTTTCAACACCCTGTGACCTACACACAGCTCTGTATTTTTATTGCACCGCATTACACCAAATGTCTAAATTTGTGTTTGACTGGTTTCCAGAAAGAATTATGTGCAGTTACGCGAGTTTACTGGCTACTAGTTTTTGTATGCGTTGTCGACAACATATTTAGAAAGCTGTTCTCTTCCTCTCCATCCTCGATATGTTTTCCATGTGTGCTGGAAAGGCAAACACAGCTGCACTTTAATGACACTCAAATGCTTTTGGGATTCCGAATGCACGTGCATGCGTGCATATGTATGTGTGTATGTGTATGTTTGTTCTCTTTGACCACTTCAGTAAAATGCCTGTTTGAGCTTCTCCCTCAAGCTATGTTCAGACTGCAGAACCTTCAGTTAGTTGTGGTTCAAAGAACCACTTCATGCGATCAGAGTAGAGATGTTTCTATCTTGAACGATCTATGATGCAGATGTACAGCGAGTGCTCAGAAAAACATAATTGCATAGCACAATGATTGAACTACACCAGACAAATGCATAGACTAGCTACGAGTCAAAGCACTGCACTGCAAACCAATACAAAACACCTTTATAAGATAAAAAGCAAAACTTTTGCTATACAGTAGTCGCAGGGGGTTAGAGACAACAACAGAGCAGGAACAGCTATAATCCGTGAATACTTTAGGCCTGCCTAGCGTAACAGTTCCCACACCAAATATACTTTAAGATGAATCAATTTAAACAGTGGAAACTGCCTTAGCACTACCACTGAAACTAATGTCTACATTTTTCCTTATCATTGCTCTAGAGGTCACAGCCAATCAGGACCAAGGAAAATAAATGGCACTCCTGGATTGGTTGTTTTGCAAATGTCAGTCACTAGCATATCTAGGTATTTTCGCAACCCAAGCTGCATGTTCTCACGGATATGCATCTTTTGGATATTTTAGATATGCTCTACAAAAATATCACACAACCACCTTTTTATCATCCTGGGTTTACACTGCATGTGTCTCCGCTGAGCACTTTTCCAGAGGAACAGAGGCTTGAGCTGCAATTCTTAGTTGGCATATCTACCGTGCTCAAGCTTCTCACAGCAGAAGAAAGACGTCCATACACAACCACTTCTCACCACACCTCCTCATTTACCCACATAGCAGTGAGAGGACAGGAAGTTCTTGTAAGAGATCAGACAGACAATGAGCTTTAGATGACCCTGAACACAGAACAGCTGATGAGTGATGAATGAGAAATACACTCTGCAGATTTCTTCCTCTAACTTTCTTACCATATCTACAACACTTTATTAACATGGCACAAGTACACCTGTCTCCTCTCTACCTTTGGAAGTAAATGTGCATGTTCTCATACCACATTTGAACAACACAGTTACATGTAGTCTTAGTGCTCATTCCTCCCATTGGTTTCCCAATCTGTTTCAGAAAGAAACCTCATTGTCAGCTACCTAACCAGGCGTCTTGTGACTTGTACTTTCAAGTCATGCAGAAATATCTTTTGACATCACGGCATGAAATAAAAATGTTATATAGGGGAAGCTTTAGGCAGGTTTCATACCATGTGTTCAGCATGTGCTGAGAAGCATCGTTTGCATTTTAACTGCCGTGACGATAGATAAGGGACTCCACATCAGCCGACAGTCACGTGCCTGTAAGTTTCAGCAAGACTGGAAACCTACAGAGTTTTGAAAGTTTTGCCTAGTTTTCATAAATCAAATGTTTTTATAAGGATCGTTCCAGTCAAAGGACACACCAAGAAACTGAATCCTTTGGTAATTTTTGGGTAGGCACAACCAAATATAAGATGTTTTACCTGATTAACTTGGATGTGCAGAGCAAGGAACACCTCAGATTTGGCTTTTCACTCACAAAATGTGTCTTTATTGAGCCGGACTTCTAAAATCAAGCCATAATAACCTCCTAAAAACTTATAAAGTTCAATTTTAATGAACGTTTTTATAGTACAAAGTATTGTGTTTAAAAATATTTCACATAAATTCCCATCTATACATGTACAACATATACTACTTCTTTTAACATATAATAAGGATTGTGTGAAAGAGTCATGCCATGACCCTGAATATATTTAGAAATCAGCATTTGAGTAAATATTTTCGTCATAGATATCAAAATTATATAAATAACTGATTATATGAAAGTGTCTGCTTTACCAAACACAAAGACTTCACCGTGTAGAAACACTGTGGAGGTTGTAGCAGGTGCTGCAGCAAAGCACACACTGCACATTGCTGGTGAGAAGCTGGCATGAAACACAGATGGACACACAGCTGTTCATGTCCTCTGCATGGCTGTATTTAAGTGACACCTTTAAATATTTATTTATTCAATCACACAGTTGACCTGCGTGGTTTTATTTGCAGCTAAAAGTGGATCAACAGCTTTTTGATTAGAAGTGTCCTTTGAATCAAACCGCTGTTTGCTGCACTGACCCTTTGATTCCCACAGATTGCATCCCGATCAGCACTTTCCACAAAAGATACAGCAAAAATTGATGAAGCTACCAGAATGCTTTTATTGATCTGTTGTCTTTCTCTGGTTCTGTTGACTTTTTAGATGTCCAGGGTTTAGCCTTTTGTTTTGTTTTTTTTGCCTTTGATTGTCTTTTGTTCCTTTTCTTTTCAATATTTTCTAACAGTCTGGTCTATCTGTAAAACCACCAGAATGTTTTCTCATCCTGCCTGCAACTGAAAAAGAACCTGATGAGAAGTAAGTTTCAAGCACACAATAACATTCCTTCACGCCAACGCAAAAATCATAAGCATGAAACTGAGTAGCGCAGGTTGTTTTCCTCTTCCCTGTGGTCACTTTTTACTTTCCACCTGTTTAATCTGGCAATGTCTGCTCTGAACGACAGCCAAGCAAACAGCTGCACAATACAAACTTCTATTATTTATTTATTTATTCATTTATTTTACTTTCCCACTGGATAGAAAAACACAAACCATCCCAGAACATATCAAGGTTTGATGGAAAACTTAATTAACTTGGCACATAAAAGTGAATCTAATACTGAAATAAATGCACCTCTGTTTATCCTGACAATCTTTGCTGCGATTTATACAGTAGAACACGTGGAATACCTTCTTTGAGCAAAAACCAAAATGTATTTCATGTGAAGACGGGTGCGTTGGTAGTAGCAGTAGTGCTCTAGATTAGCCCTTAGCTGATCCCCTAGACAGCCTACTGATGGAGAAACACACACATGCAGACACACAGACATTCTTCTTCCAACCATTTCCCATCCTGATGTAGAGTCTGGCCGGAAACAGCCATTTCCCTGAATGTTCCCATCTCTCCTCCGGCATACTCCCTCATCCCTGATTCATTGCCAATAAATCACACTAAGAGGCAGACACAGAAAGAGTGAGACAGACTTTGTGATAAAAGGCATAAGAGATTAGGAAAAGTGGCGAAGGAAGAGAGGAAGACAAAATGAAACAGTTGACAGTGCACTGGAGAAATAAGAGATGTAGGGGGAAAACCAGATGTGTGAGTGTCAACACTTCACACACTGAGAGGATGCCAAATATGGCTGAGTCTTGAACGGAGCAACAAAACAAAAGCAGATGCTGTGTTAGAAAAAAATATATCTATATTTATGGTATGGATTGTGTTTTCAAGTGGTACTGATAAAAAAAATTAATAAATACAGGTAGACTGGGAAACAGGAGGATAAAAATGTTGGACTACCAAATGTTTCTTCCATTCCTTTAAAAGAAACACAGCATGCTGGCATTACATTGCTTGTCTATTTCACCTTGAAAACTTTGATTTCCACTTTTCAAAGTGGGGATGCACCAAGACAGTGACACATATTGGGAGATTTTTAGTTTCATCAGCCAGTCGGATACTACAATATACATCATGCTCTGCATTTTTCTAAGTTTGCCCCTCCCATTTTACAACATAATCAGAGTTCATGGGAGACACCATAGTTAAGTATTACTTAGGTGTGATGTAACTTATAGTTAAGTTACCTCATATTGGTACAATAAGTACCAGTAAGGTAGGTTTCTTCTGGCTGAGTGAAAAAAATATTAGCTATTTTTAGTTTGAGGACACATAGAAGTGTGAGAAGCAATTAAAACAAAAACAGCCTTTTTTTTTTTTAATCGGATGCCTAATTCTAATTATCTCTACTTCAAATTGAAAGACTAACGGCAAGTAAAACAGACTGAAATAATTCTCTATATTGACCTCCTCCTCTTTTTAAATCTTCTATTTATAGCTTCATAATGTGCACCACCTGCAAACCCCACCCAAATGAACAACCTTTTGATCAGGGCCTTTTTGCTCTCCCACACAGGGGCTCCAGTTACCATGGCCGCTCCCCCCGCCCCGTCCGACCATCAGCATCACACCTCATTACAGCATAAGAGATTTCAGTCAGCACTCAAACATAGCTAATTTCTTTGTGGGTTTACATTGTCTGCAAAAATAGAAGCTGGCAGCATTGTCCCTGCGGCACACCAGCACTGCAAGGTCCATTTAGTAGCTGCTTTGCAGCTTTTGATCCAAGTAGCTTGCCTTCCAAAATAGAAATGAATGATGCCACGATGACTGGGCAAACACAAAAACTCCAAAACAGTCGTTGTAGTGGAGCTTGCAGGAAAACAATACCTTTCCCCAATTTATTTGTTTAAAAACTATACTTTCAGATCGCAAAACACATGGAATATTAACTATGGGTGATGTATTTTTTCCACAATGTTTTCAGGTATACCACCGTTAATTGTCACATTTGTAGATGTTTTCAGTTTTTTAAATTATTGTTCTGAATGCACATACTGGCAACTTTATTTAAAGAGAGGCTAAGAGGAATAGACCTCTGAGTCATTTCATATATAGGGAAAAAATTATTGTTTTGATATTCAAGTCAACGTTTACAGACTAAGCAACTTAAACTATCAATTAAAAATCGCCTGTTACGTTTATTCTAAAGGAATTGTAAAGTGTGCAGCTAATCGTGGCACCAGAAATTGTCCTTAGTGTGAAACTGTTTCCCTGCAGAATAAATGTAATCAAATGTAATTAAAGGTTCTGGATTAAAAGATAAATTCATTAATAATATAAGCATATTTGTATACTGCTGTAACTAATCTGTACATAAACTGATCCCATTGATCAGGGTGATGCAGATTCCCATCCTCCTGAGCAGACCAATCGACACTGAACTGGGAGCTGACTCATTCTCTACATATTCTGTTGCATCTACAGTGCACAGAAGGATTCTTGTAACCGGATTGTTACTTAATCCGTCTCTGCAGAAACTTAGTGCATAAAAATGCATGTGTATGTTGAGTGTATCTTAAAATGTTATGTTCCTCATATGATGTTTCTATATTTTCCAGCTAATTGGAAGTAGTCTCCTGGAAATGAGCTCTGAACACTTCTGTAATCATTGAAGGTGTGAAGTTAAAAATAGTGTGCCGCAGAGTAATTTAAAAAGGAATGATAAGAATTGAGGATTACACCATTTCCTGGAATTCGTTTATCCAAGGTAAGAGCTGTACAAACACTGCCTACATGCAACGCCTTATATTTGCACCAAATGCAGTGTAAATCAGAACAATACAGGCTGAAAATATGCAGATCATACCTTTCAGTAACATCAAAGACTGAATGTACAGTCGGATTAGCGCAGATGGACATGTTATGTGCCTAAAACTTAAGCATAGGAATTTTTGTTGCATCTGCTTTCCATTGAGCCCATTCTACAGACCAGTTGTTCCATGAAAGCCTGAGATTATTGAACACACTTTCCCAGAAAGTTACTCTAAGGTCTCATAGAGGGTTCAAGCCTTTGATGATGCCTATGCTCTCCAGGTTAACATGGAATTTAATAAATGTAAAAACCGGGTCAATTACAATTCCTAATGTAAACCTTTACCAAGAAGAAAGGCATGTCATTAGTTGACCTGAGATCCCTTGCTACCCTAAAAATTTCCCCACAGGGTTTCCTGTCCTGATCAGCAGGGGCAGATGGACCCTCTCATTAAAGTGACCGCAGTTGAAAATGAGAGCAAAATGAGGCCCATTACCATGCAGGCGTGACTAATATCCTTTTACAGACCTCTCCACACACACTGCTCACATGCACACGCAACTCCCGTGCACACACAAGTTGCATTCGTACCAAAAAAAATAAAAAATAAAAAAAATAGAAAGGCCAGATGTGCAGGTTATGATGCTCGTTAATCAATAAGGGTAACTGAAACTGAAACAAGGGGAAGTTGGTAATAAACTTTGTCTCTACAATATTGACCAGATCTGGGGCTACTCTGTGGGGGGCGTCTGGAACCCACTATGGATACCCGCATATACAGATCTCTGTGAGAGTGCACATGTGTGCATGTTCCTAATGGTCCCTGATGTCATTAATGAGAAATACAAAAACCGACTCGGTCTACACATCCACCTTATGAGACCATTTCACCATCATTACCATCACTTTCTAACTCTTTTTACACATCTGATGAGTCTTATGGCTTCAACTTATGCATTCTTTTTGTTTTTCTGTCATATAGAAAGTACCACTGTCTCAGACTTTCTGCTTTTGTGTATCTACCCTGGCTGGAGTTATGGCCAAACCTATTGCTGCCAGTTTTAATATGCTTTCCTGGATGGAGCTTTTCCTGCCGCTACCTTGTCACTTTTTTTTTTTCTTTCCCATAAAAGGTTCGCCTGTTCCAGTGCTTTTGTATGTAGCTGTGTTTGATTCACGGATGGAGTCGTTTATGGAGCTTTGGCTGCCATTACCTTCACCTTCCACTTTTTTTTCCCCCAGTAGGAAGCACTCCTGGCCCAGTGCTTCTGTGTTTTTCAGTGTCTTCTTCCTGCCTTCCTCTCAGCCCTTAGCTAATAATGGAAGATGGTTGTTCTGAGGGAGCATGGTTGTACTGGAAGTTTCTTCCTGTGTGGTTCCTTTCCTCTGCTGCCACTTTCTTGCTCAGGAAGATAGAGCGCTACAAAATTAGTGAATCAATGCGATCACCTGAGCTTCCTAAGATAGACAACTTTCATCAATTGGCAAAATGTAATAACTGAATTTGGCGCTATTGTGTTATAATGTGGGTTGAACTCGGTTGTACGAATTGCATTGAAAAGAACTGGATAGATTCAAATTGCATCTGGAGCAAATTGGATTGAATCTAATTGGATAAGAATTTGTCCTGTTTGTCTTGTAAAGTGCTTTGAGATGACATTTGTTGGGACATGATGTTGTATATGTATATAAACACTGAATTGAATTGAAAGGAAAAATATATCATTTTTGTCATGTGATACTAACACATTCATGACCTTTCAATATTTTTGCAATAACGAATCGACCAGGGTCCTTGCTTAAAATTCATTATTTATCCACAAAAAATCATCCTAACCTGAACCCTTTCCATCTCATCAAGTATTTTTCCTTTTTCCGAGATTTTGATTTCCATTGTTTGCATCGTGTTTGTCTAATTTTTTCTTCATTCCAAATTTCTGAAAAAAAAAAAACGTCCCTCCCTTCATCTCTGTCATACCCTAACTTCTTCTCCCACATCACATTCTACCGTCTTGCCTCTTTCGTTTCGAGCGTCCTCAATTGCCTTTTGCGATCACTTCTGCTGATTGATTTATAACCTTGCAACAGGCTGGTAGACGGAGGGAGGAGAAAGAGAGAGGAGGATCAAGAGAGAGGGAGCTTAGCAAGAACAGGGCTGTCGGGGTGTTTGAAGTACATGAAGGAGTAATATAAAATACACCTGGTCCATCCATGGGGCACTCACTGTTCCTAGAAACAAAAGAAGGGGAGGGGGACACAGGGGAGGAGAGTGGAGAGGGTCAGTCCGCAGGGGAGGGAGTGGGGTCTCTCCGTTTTTCCTTTCAGACTGGCTTTTATGGTGTTACTTCAAACGCTGACCTCCCACCCACCCCCCTGCTCCCTCGCTCCATTCGTCCGTCCATTTGCGCCTCCCTCCTCTTTCTCACTATTGTGTATGGCCAAGTGGACAGTAATTGGCTATTCTTTCATGAGGCTGATTTCAGCAGCCCCCCTCACCCCAACAGGAAGGGGCCCTTTAGCTGCCTCTCAGAAGTAAGTGTATATGTGTGTGTGTGCGCGTGCGTGTGTGTTGTAAAATATGCCAGACATTTAGGTATCAGGTGGTTTTAAGAAGAGGGGGGCGGTGGCTGCGCTGGCATTTTATTCACAGCAAACTCAGGAATTTAAGGTAATCTCATCATGTTCCGACACGGGATTTTATGAGACGCCAAATGGGTTTAAGAATCACCTTAGACGTGTTTAAATGATCTTTTTAATATTTCTTCAGTTACAAATGCTTTAAGCTTGAGAACATTGTGTTCAAGAAACAAAAAAACAGAAGTCTAAAAAGGCAGCTGTCTTGGCAAGATTTTATTTCATGACACCAAGGAGTGCTTGCCTAACTTATTCATGAGATAAAATGTGTTGTAAAAAAAAAAAAGAAAAAGAAAAAGATGAGTGGTTTCGAAAAGGTTTTCAACAGTTTACAACATCTGAGCGTATTGTGAGTGATATATAAAAGCAGCTCTACTCTCGCTAATGACTTCTGGCCCTCGGTGGCTCATAGATCAGTGTGTGTTCATTAATGATGCAGGCGTGCGCGAGTGTGTGTGTGTGTGTGTCAATTAGTGGGTGGAGGGGATTAGCTGTCTCCAGAGATTCCTAATTAACACAACACATGCAGGCAAAACTGTGCTTTTTTCCCCCCTCAGTTTTCCACTGAATTTCTACCTTTTTATGTGGTTATTAAAACTTTAAACTGACAGGAAGAATGCAGAAACAAGTAAGCTCAGAGAAAATAAAGACTACCTGTAAAGTGTTGGAGGTTTTTTTTTTTGTTGTTTTTTTTTAGCGAATTTCTCTAACATTAGTACAACTAGTAGTAGACAGATGTCGTTTCTCTTTCTGTTTGAAGAAAAGTGAAGAAAAATCTCAGAGAAACTGGATGACAAACATGCATAATGTGCTTATTTTGCATACAAGCCCAAACATGCAGTTTTTATTTTGAAAAATTAGCTTTCATCTTTAAGCCCTCGTCTTTTGCTTCATGATTTCCAAAGCTACACAAGCCATCGCATTCAATCCTCCAGCAGCGACTCTGCACCCATAAACAGAGAGATGCGAGTTAACCTAAGACATATCAGCTTTTCTAAAAAAAAAGAAAAAAAAGAAAAAAAAGTGTTTATTTGTGGAGGTCAGAGTTAAAGTGGTGTGCTTAGTTTGTGGAAAACATGGTCAGATTTTCCTCTTAACATTTGCAGCCTCAGTTTTAATTCACAGACTAAACATGAAATAAAACATGAGACTTTGGTCAATTCAAACAACTGTTTTAGTTATACATAATTATATAGCTCAACTAAATATAATGCTTCAATATGGTGGGTAACATTTGATTGGTCAAACGGTGGTCAGTGGCAAGGTCTTCTGTCTCTGGAAGAATTTTTTAAAAATAGATCACATAACCAGTTCTTTATGAAATAAACGCTCGTGTCCATCCATTAGTTTGGCCTTCAACAAAAATCATGATTGGTCACATGATCCTTGCGGGAAACTAACAGCAACAACCCTGGTTTATATTGGTGTGGCTGACTTTGCAATCTGCACCAATCCACCTAATCTGCTGCTACTCATCCGTTCCCTTTAAGACTGGACTTAACGTACGGCTGTCATTTTTGCAAAACGCTATTCAAAGATGGTGCTTTCCAGGGCTTCTCCAGGTGTTTTTCTTGATTGAAGAATTATTCCAGTTGTCCCACGTTTTGTCAATAGAGTGGCTCAATAGAGCCAGCAGCCTCAAATATTGCCATTACCCCTAGAAACCAGGCCATCACTTGACTAAGAAATCAGTAATGAGCAGTCTCTTGTCTACAGGCTGAACTTCGTGTTCTTTTTCTATACAGGATAAAATTGCCCTGTCTTTCAATGGACAAAGCCACAGAAGGAACAACTTCCATCAATAACTGTATGTCAGTTTCAAATACATTCTACAACTGCATCATAAAAAAATGTGGTTTTATTTTCCAAGATTAAGCCACAAAAGCAGTTACTATTTTTAAATTTTCTTCATTATCATTACGTCCAGACAGAAGAAATATGTTGATCACATTAAAATATTTTGCATAATATAAACCTGGAAGGAGTTTGAACAATTTTGGGCATAGCTGTGTTTCTTTATATAAATTAGACTATTCATGAAATGCTTTGAGATAACTTTTTGTTTTGAATTTGTGGTAGATTAAAAAAACTAAATTGAATTGCTGTGGAAATATCGGGTTCGGTCCATAAGCCGGTAGTGTTCCACTGATCTGAAGGTGTATTCACTTTTCTGCAAACTCATGGTGATGTAACAATTTTTTTCTACAGTAAGTAAGGGGACAGACAATAACTTCACAGAATTACACTTTAAAATATTCAAATATTCCTTCAAGTTCTGAATGTAAGGGCTCAATGGTGGCTGCCACCCAGGAAAACACAGACACCACATCCACTTTGACCATGACCACACACACACACACACACACACACACACACACACACACACACACACACACACACACACACACACACACACACACTATGTGAT